>NW_008648991.1:0-5029 GCF_000247585.1 Phytophthora nicotianae INRA-310 | reverse complement strand
GGTAAGTTGCAAAGTGAGGATCCTCATCTAACCTAAGTCATGCCGAAGGCTTGTCTTGCCTTCGGCGACCTAGTTGTTTGATTGGATGTCGTTGATGTCAACACGTTTGTCGTTATGCGTGCTGGATTGTCATCAAGTTCCGCGTTATGCAGATGCTGGTCACCCTGTGCTGCGTTATTGCCTTGGGTTCATCATGCAGTGATCAGGCTGGACCTTACTGGTAAAAGACCTGCCTATTTGTTGCTGTTGATGACCTTAACAAGTCTTGCTCATATATGCCCTGTAGGCATTGTTAGGTTGTTGATAAACATTTGATGACATTTTTGCGAGGAGGTGATGACAAAAAAACTGACATTTAGCGAGGAATTTCCATAATCCAGTAGTAGTGTACTGATTTTTAGGGAGATAGCCGTATAATCAGCAGTACTGTTTTCAGTACACGTTAAGTTCTGATATTGTAAATTGCGAACTTAATCTAGTTAGTGTTACTGCCTTGCTATGCGTTCGCTGCGGCGTGTAGGTAGCTTCTTCATTTGTCTCCCCCTTGTAGGTTGGTACACTACACAAAGTCGACGGTCTCCAACTCAAAGTCAACTCTGAGCTTCCATGGTAGGATTCTAGCAGGTTCCTAGGTGGGTCCCGCTAAAATCAGAGTTGACTTTGACCCACTGTACTAAATAGTACTCTAAATTGTGTACCCAGCGCTTCGCATAGAGGCGCTCTACGTCGTACATATCTTATTCTCTTTTGCGTCTTGCTTGTGTCGAAGCGAATAACCCCGTACCTCTCTGGTTAGTCGCAGTACTAGCCGGAGCATCTTTGGTACTGGGACGGTAGATTCCGATTTAGCTTGATCTTGTAGAAGGAGCCGTCAGCCTTTCGTTTAAAGTTTCGCGCGTGGTTTTTGCGCTTGTTAGGTGGAGGCATCTTGCAAAAACGAAAGTGCTGCGAGATGCAAGAAGTCTTTATGCCTATATAGGATTGCTGAGGATAAAACCAATGTTCTGCTGTCAAAGGGCGGCAATGTGGCCTCACCGCATATACGTAACGATTCATCGATTACGGACGTCGAGGTGGCAATTCCGCGACTCACGCAGCGCATTGTACTACAATCCGAAGAATATCTCAAGTTGGGCCATAAAGTGCCAACATTTCAGTTGTGCACCTGGAATAGAATGTTTCGGTACACTGCTAGCACGCACTCCACGTTATGAACTTATTTGATAATTTAGAAAAATCAGTACACTATTACTGGATTATGGAAATTCCTCGACATTTAGCCTAATCGCATCCAGGCACGTTTGTCTATTATTCGAAAATCCAGATTCTACTTAATATAAGGGGGGGGGGGGATTAACTTGGTGAATCGATTTGTCGTGATGGCAGGTAATTGAGCAGCAATAAAAACTATCCAACTCGTAATTAAGTTAATAATTACTTGTTGAATAGTGCATGCATATTAATACATAGTGTTTAGGGATTATTATTGAAAGTATTGGCAAAACGTTTGGACATTATCTAAACGGCCCAGCTAGCTGACTCTAAAACTGAATCTCCATAGCTTTTAACTGTCGAATGAGACTCAGGAGCAACTGCATGAGCCTTGAGTTAACTATAAAAGCATTCATTGACGCAAATATCGCCTCTCTGTTTATAAATTTAGCTGTTTTATCATAAATTAAATCTAGGAAAATAGTTGTCTGTTTTGCCTACAAGAAAACAATTACCCTACCCGCGACATGACAAAATGTGGCACTTTCGGCGTTTCCACATGACAGAATAAAGCATTGTAGTGTGGTGAAAAAAAAAAGTTAAACATGACAGTATTTTCGGCGATGCCGGCAGGTGTGTTTTATTGCCATCTACGATATAATAATTATTTTCATATCTATTTCATTCTAGTTTACACAAATCATTTATATTACCCTCAATTATAAAATTTAAAACAGCTCTGATGCCGAGCCTAAACTTTCTAAAGTATATCTCGTTATAGTGAAAACGCAGCCGATTTATGTTTGAATATTTTGCTATGCATTTCAGTCGGATTGTCCAAATCGGGTCCTTATTCTTAGAGTACGACAGTCAGCAATTAATGTGGTTAGGTATTGAGCCACGTTATAAGATACGTGGAAGAGTAAATAAGATGAAATGGGTTTAATCGGACCAATAAGTAAAGAAGTCCCGCAGCCATAGTCCATTAAATTTATTTCCCTTCCGGCGAAAAGTTTTGGCAATTTACAGTCTTGCTGTTACAGCGATGACCTACTCTGGTGACTGACGCTGGCAATACTCCTCGTGTATATGAATGGAATGAATGCTGCAATTTTTGGAAGTCATGAACGCAGTGTTAGCCGCTGGATTACAAAGCTTGAGAAGACAGGAGCATCCTGCAAGAAGGCACCACAGCGTGAGCGCGGAGAAGTACGTGGAGCACATCCACGCTTCTGTATAGAAAAGCTGCGGCACCGGTTAGAGCGTATCCGAAACCCTTCCACAGTGTCGATATATCGGTGCTACGCTTCGATTTAAATATATCAAGAAAAACTAACCAAGCGAGCAAGAGAGTCAGCTCCACGCGAGGGTCAGGAATACGCCACCCAATTATTATCAATTTGTAGATGTCCGAAACAGTTCATTTTTGAAATCCAAACATCGAAAAACGGCCGGTACGTTTAGTTTTCCTTATGATCATTAAATATGCTAATACTTTAATATATTTGTACGAGCGTGCTAAGAAACGGAGGTACACCCGCCGTCGCCAGCCTCCACACGCGGCCGGCGATTATCCGTCCTAGCCGCTCTGGATGTGCATAGATTCTTACGTGGGGGCATGCTTTCGACACGTTCATCAGAAAAGAATCTCATCAAGTGTTCGCGACCAATATTTGTTCGGACCCAAACCCGTGGCCGTTACCGCTGTCAATCGTGATCCCCGAGAACGCCAAAATACACGTGTATGAGGAGCTGTAGGAATAGGTGCACTCGACAGGGGCGTTGTTTTTCTTTCTCCCTCCGTACTCAACAAGATCAGAACCCGATTGAAGTGGGGTATTCTCTGCTTAAACGATGGGCAATCAGGCATGCAAGTCTTGCCTTTAAAGAGGCCCACTTGTTGTTGTTAATGGGCTCTATGTGATTGCACTAAAACGCATTGTCAAGTAATCTACGGTCTATACCACCAATGTGGATATTTAGAAACAGCTCTAAACATTGCTAGCTAGAACGTACATGTGCTCCATAAACTGAAAACTGAGTCAAATCATCATCGTTTTCGTCGTCACTGAGAGCATGGTCAGTACCCTCTATAGTTTGAACTGGTGGTGTCGTGTGCACAGATGTTTGGCGGGATAGAAAAATAGTTTGGAACAATGTAGTACCAGTGAACGTTGAATGTCCCGAACGCTTGCATACATGGTGACCACAAAATCGTCTATCATGGACTGAATTGGTGCGAAATTGTCGGGGGCCCTAGCAGCAGCGGCAACTTTTGATCGAGGCAGTCGATATGATGCAACTAGTGAAACGGCGATTGAATGGAATACATATTTCTTCTCCAATGGGCGGTCTAGCCTGCGTTGTTGCAATGTAGCGCAGTGTAACATGTCAAAAGCCATATCAGCGGTTCGTAGAAGTTCTTGCATGGGTGGGAAGACTTGCTGAACTCTAATTTCCTGGAGCGCGATAAAGGGTAGTGCTTGGTGTCTTTTTAGGTTTTGCTCATACACGGAGACGTTGAACATGAAATCAATTTGCCCGCCTCGTCGCAGCCGTGCCATTGAATGCTGTTTACAGTAGCGATGCAAAACCATATTAACTTGGTTTGACAAACGATCTCGGTGTGTGTGTGTGGGGGGGGGGGGGGGGTATCACGAGTATAATATACACGTCGAGGTCTTCATTCCACGTCAGACGCTCTTTTTTGCAAACACCGATTTAACTGCAGCTCTCAAAACATCGCAGCCTTCTGGTGTATTGATGTCGGAGCCCAATGGTACTCGTTTAACAGTGTATCTGACGGGCCATTACCCTTTCGGGCGACTCCCTCTTGGAATGATCAATTGCTGCATTCACCCTCAACTGATCTCCGTCGTCGCGCGCGCGTACGCACCGCAGAGGTGGTCATGAGTCAGATAATGGGCGGCAATTTGAGAAGCGCAAGCATGTGGTGGAGAATTCTCCACCTGAATCTTCTTCGTTGCTGATTGGTTTACGAGTGGGTGACTTGAAAGCTTACGATTGATACGATTAATGGAACTGAGCGCATCGAATAAACTAACCCTTTTCGCATCTTACCAAAGATCACCTTGAAAGCACCTATTAGATGGACAAATACCGGAAACGGACAATAAATCAAAAATAATCCAACGGTGAACATTCTAACCCTTTCACAATAAAACGCGTAAAATACGCCATTCAAGGCCAGTTTCAAAACACGATGAGATTACATCCCTTAACAAGACAATTTTACGCCCAATCAGATTATCAGTTATTATTTTGTCTAGCACGCTCAAAGACAAATATCACCAATCAATGCTGCGCTGTGGACAAGTTCGAGCAAGACGTTGAGGAAGTTATGCTGGGGGTTGACCTGAGGGATGAGTGGCTGTGTTGGTGACGTAGCGTAGAATCGAGATGTACGACCAGTGAATGTAGGGCAGGTGGTAGAGTGTGGCGGGCGTTGTGAGTGTTGTGTGTGGTCGCAGCAAGGAGTGATTGGTAGCGAGTGCGTTAGTTTGTTTGATTTTGTATGTTTTGTGGGTAAAAGTGAATATGAAGCCCGTCTAGCTCAGTCGGTAGAGCGCAAGACTCTTAATCTTGTGGTCGTGGGTTCGAGCCCCACGGTGGGCGACTGGTTTTGCCATTTTGGCCTCACACGCATGCCAGCTCTTGCACGGCGTCGAGAGCGTCATTGGACTCTCTGCCTGTTGTCAGTGGTACGTCTGCCAGTCCATGCCAGGCGCGTGGATGTCTGAGAATCTACCTGTTGTCGATGGCGGGTGAGATTGATCTACCACTGCTGCCGCCTTCG
>NW_008648990.1:2785963-2787191 GCF_000247585.1 Phytophthora nicotianae INRA-310 | reverse complement strand
CTCGTCTAATCACTAGTGGCGTAATCAACGTACCATAATCATCGCGGGATCGTGTTGAACAGGTTCGGGAACCGGTATATACCATCAGGAACCGGTAACCCTCAATACTTATCGCTGAGACGGTGATACATCGCCAGTTCAATTCAGGAGGAAACCAACGACGACGTCCGTTTTGCAACGGACTAGCAAGTAGCAACCGATGGATATCTCCCCTGTGCACCGTAGGTAACAGACGAAGTTCGACTAGCCTCTATCCATTTCATTTAGTACGTCAGTCTTCATTTTTCCTTTTATTAAACAAGTCATCTTTCCAGACTCCGTTTGTCTACAGATCACTTGACAACCGTGGTAAAGAGGTTTGGCTTCGTCATAAAGTATAGGCCCACCCGAGTTAGAACACCATTATTATTGGCCCAGATAAAGATGCATGGGCGATATACCTTCTGTTGTAGCACAAACAGCGTCGTTAAGACTTAAACCAATTGTGGACAACTCCGAGGAAATGACTAACGGTGCCTTATCTCGCAGAATCACCTTCGTACATCCCTGTCTTCTTGTTGTGTCGGCCTAAACTAATGGAAACACCATCTGCGACGTGCTGCCGGGTGTCCTAGCATCCGTTGTGAAGCTCCTTTTGGACTGTAGTGCTTTAGCGCTGGAATCGCTCTTGGTACTGCTCTTTCAATCATCACATCTTCCCCCTCAAGCGATCAAAATGTTGCTTGTACGCCTTCCAGCACGGGCTCCAAGTTTTAACCATATAGAGCTGCTCTTATTTCTGATTCGGCTGCTTCGGCACGGTTCCCGGGTATGGAACTAGTTCTAGCAACCGTCACTGATGAGTCAAATTTGAATTGATCATTTAGTGGAAGTACCAACTCAATTTTCATCCGTAGCGTGGACCACACTGGCCAAGGCCTTTTTGTTTGCTTCTGCAAGTGCGAGAAACGGCACAAATCGGCTGGAACTTCAGGCTTGAATCACGACTTCTATAAAGATTTCTCTACCCAACTCACCCTGAGTCTTACCAGTCTCTACAATATGATTTTAAAAGGGGGAGGTGTACCCACTTCATTTTTGGATGCTACCATAATTCCACTTAGAAAAAATGGTGATTCAGCTGATGCCATGGATTATCGACCGATAGCGTTGCTTAACACAGCCTACAAAATCTTTGGAAGAATTCTCGCTGAGCGACTTCACTTACTGCTACCGAAGCTCATCAGCA
>NW_008648990.1:2781784-2782878 GCF_000247585.1 Phytophthora nicotianae INRA-310 | reverse complement strand
CTGAAAGATGCGACGGTACTCCACTGCCGCAATCCAAACGTTTTTGGGGCGATAATCCGCCCACGATCTGGTTGCACTCATATTCGAGATGCTGTGTTTGTTCTTTAAGCTGCTGGATGGCCAGTTCAAGTCGCTTCGGCTTGTCGAGCAGCTTTTGTCGATATCGTGCTTGAGTCAACCGAATTCGCTTTCGACGAGACTCGATGGCTACCTCATTCTCATCGACTTCGTCTGGAGAGACGTAACCTTGACGTCTGTCATCAGTATGGTGCGTTATGGGTATAACAGTGGGACGTTCTCGGTTTGGTAGCAAGATTTCGAATCGCGGGGCAATTTTGTCTGAACAAAGTGATGTGGACGCTGCCTAGTCTGCGTATTTGATGAAAGCGTGAATCTTGAGCATACTCTGGAGATATCGCGGCTCTGTGCTGTCTGCTCTGCCTTGTTCGCTTGGTTTGTTTTGCAACTAGTAGAGTAGCGATGGGGTGGTATGACGCGTTGCATCACCTTGCCAATGATATTACCGCTTAGTGATCCGATTGCCGGTGGATACACAGAGCTGAACGGCATGCTTCGTTAACGCGTGAAAGTGGGAATGTCGTTTTGTTTATAGACAATGCATAATGGAGAGAAGGAAGTGCATCTATTGTAATGTACTAGACGTGTGAGTGGAAGCTGGGCGACTTGTACTCGCCACCGTTGTTACTGCGGAGCTGTTTCACACGAAGCGTTCTCACGCGACCACCCGTCTGAGTTTCGGCGAACGCCACGAACTCCGCGAACTTGGCAGCAACCTCCGACTTGTTCCGCAGCAAATACACCACACAAAAGTGCGAGTACTCGTCGATGAACGTGACGAAGTACCGCTTGCCACTGAACGTCGGAGTCTGCATGGGACCACAGACATCACTGTGGATGACTTCCAACAGCTTCTTGGCGCGGTTCGGTGACTTGGGCATGTAACTCACTCTCGTTTGCTTGCCGAGTGCACACCCATCACACAACTCCCACTGCTTCACAGCCGCCATGTCCATCCCAACGCCGTAACCCTTCTTGACGATGGCATCTAGACCGCCATGGCCAATGTGACCAAG
>NW_008648990.1:2733848-2748172 GCF_000247585.1 Phytophthora nicotianae INRA-310 | reverse complement strand
AAGAGCGATCTCAAGAAGCGTTTTGAGATGACCGACAGCGGCAAGTGTGCGTTCGTATTGGACATCGAGCTGGTGTACAACACCGATGGCAGTGCGACGATGTGCCAACGACGCGTGTCCCATGGGAGTATTTGGCGATACGACCCCTACTAATTTCAAAGCAAAAAGTATTTATTTAGTGTACTCTTCACAAAAATGATTACAACACAAAAAAACTTAAGCTGAATGAACAGGTAAATTCCGCTCACAAGTAACTGGATTTTTAAATCTGAACGGAATTTTCTAATGATGAGGCCCTATTAATAACAACAACAAAAAGCAAGTCTACCAGTTTGGTAAACAAAGTCGTGCTTTGCCCGATGAAGCTCTGAAATTTAGCAAACCTACGGAGGATACCTGACGACGCATCTCCTGCGCCTGCTTCGCAGCCGCAGCATCTGCTAGTTGCTTTTATCACCCTTTCCTAGCCACTGACGCAGCGGCAGTGAAGTTGAATGTATCATAGTGAAGAGGCTGTTACATGCACCGATGCGGGAGTAGAGTAGGTTTTATATTTATATTTCTATCAATGAAGCTTATGAGCCGGTCACCTTCTTGCAACCTTGAATAATATTATTAGTACTCGGTCCGGACGACACAGGTAACATTCAGCTAATTTATCAGTTTCACATCAACATCAAAGATCAGAGGTTTATATTACTTATAGTATTTATGCCTATATTTCTAATCGGCATCGCTTTAGACAGGACTTTAATAGCTGACAGAATAATACCTCGAATCGGATCCCTTCTTAACTCTGAAATAAATTTCAGAGAAATCACATCGTATCAAGTACGACAGGATATCACGATACGAGCTCAACTTAGACAATTTAATCTGTATATCCCACGGAATCAACCAATTATGGAGTGGCTGTTTGGGTCAACCTCGCCGGCCGCTCCACCGGTGAGCGCCAAACTGTCGGCGTCCACCACGCAGGGCCGCAGCGCGCCATCCCGTGGTGACGATTCGTGGCACAAGAACCGTGGCAACGAGTTTTTCAAGTCCAAAGACTTCGAGGCTGCCATCCGCGAGTACTCGCTGGGCATCGAACGGAAGCCCACGGCTACGCTGCACAGCAACCGCTCGGCCGCTTACTGTGCACTGGGGCAGTACCAACTGGCCAAGGCAGATGCCGATGTAGCCATCACTCTGGATCCAGAGTGGGCCAAAACGTACTCGCGGAAGGGCAAGGCGCTGTACGGCATGGCCTCGTACAAAATGGCGGCAGACGCCTATGCCCGTGGCTTGGAACTCTGTTTGCGAGGAGCCGTGGGTGAGGCTCAACAGAGGGACACTGAGCTGGAGTGGGTACATCTCTTGTTCTTTATGGCATCGTAATAGGCTGATCAACTTTTGCTGTATGACAATTAGAGCACTCAAGCGCCAGACGGACAGCCAGGCTGAAGCGTATCTCCGTTTATTAGAGGAAAACAACCAACTCAAAGTAGGACGGCCATTGTGTGTGTTTTATAGTGAGGGACTGAGTGGAATTGCATGTATTACAGAGGCAACTGGAGGATTACCAGCACATGTTTGGCGAGTGGACGAAGAAGGAAATGTGACTATTAATATTGTATCATATTCACCCTAAGCCTGCACGGACTTGTGCTGTATTTCGCGAGCCTGACCGTTTGCTTTTTTCTTCTTCTGGAGCAATTTCCTACTGAGCTGCTGCTGTTTCTTCCTGTTTTGACGACGTCGTGCGTCTGTATCTTGGTAAAAGGCGGCATCAGGGTAGCCGCTGGCCCAGACGCGATGATCTAATTGCAGATTTTCCACACGTGCGTCTGGAATCTCCCATGGATCGAAGCTCTCACTGTGAACGAGTACACTTTGGATAGAGGAACGTACAAGTTTGGCGATATGCAACAGCTTGTCATGAGAGATTGGAGCCGATGTATCAAATGGCGTCGCTTTCAATGCCATTTTTTTGCCGAGTTGAATGAGCAGATTACGACAGTGGCGACATCGAGAAATGGCTGCTGTGCGGTGGACTTGTGTGACAGCTACGACGAGTTCTTTATCTCTTGTTGTCGAGAGATACGAGATGCGTTTGTTGCAGTCTGCTACCACGTTTGAGAGCTTCTTCATGACTGTTGCGAATCCGTCGCAAGTTAATTTACGATACTTTTCTTGCGACACAACTGTTTCCAGCTTTGTCAGCACTCGCTTTGCCTCGGGAGATAGTCCACAAAGCGGAGGGTGAACAGCGCAGTCTTGCTGCTCACTATGAGCTACGACAGGACCCTCGCTGACTTCGTCGTCTGAAGGTTGCAAGCTTTCTTCGTCTGGCGTGGATGGTTGCAGATAAAACACTGAATCATCATCTTCGTGGGTTTCTTGGGTTTCGCACATGCAAATACGGCAACGCTGGATCAAATTCTCAAGTGCTTCGTCAGATAAACAGAGTAAGCTGAGGTTCCCTCTGTCTCCCGTGCTGTTCTCAAGAAGCTCTTGCTGTGGGATTCGAGTTGAGAAAGTACAAGACGATCTGGTGATTCCAGTGCAGTCGATTTGCAGAGCTTGTTCAGTCAGTATGGCAGTCATGGTGACCTTGACGTTCAAAGATGCAGACTTGATGTCGTCCATTTCGCATGAAGCAGTTGAATCATCGAGAGGTTCATTGGAGTCGACAGAACGGCAGAAGCTACGGCGAAACGCCGACAATGGAATTTGGCCAGTGCTCTCACAAAAATCGAGCATACAATGCAGCACCCGCCGCGTCGTCTCCACCACGTCACTGTCTTCACTCACGTCGCTTACAAGAGAGCCACATTGCGCCAGTTGACCATGCTGCTCTTCAAACCGAAGAAAATCATACAGTAGACGCTCGTTGTTGTCCATAGCTTGATTCGGAGATATAGAAGACGCTTCCTTATTTTCTGGGAACGCAGATCTACACGACTCAATGTCCGAAGTGCCAGTAAAGAGAATGACTTGGTCTGTTGCGAGTGCACTGGATTCCTCCAACTCCAGTGATAAACTCTCGTTGGATATAGTGACCGACTGTACTTGCGCTTTTCTCGTGGCTGCAATGTCAATCTCGGCGGCAATAGCAATGGCACTCACGTGACGTAGAGGATTAAATTGCACCGGCGTTCTCGGTGTTGCATTCGCCGCTTCTTCAAGCGACACAAAGTAATACACCACGCTGCGATGCCTGTTTGTACATGAACTCTCCATCTTCTTCTCATTACCCACTGCGTTCCCCACACTGCACACTCGGAGCTGATTGTCTTCCAGGAACATATGAAAAAATTCCTCGGTCGATAGAGACTTTGAGCTACTGGTACCGGTCCCTCTGTCAGGATCTAGAGTCCAGCGCGACAAGTCGTGGAAATGATGCTGCCACGTCGACAAAAACTGCTCTGCCCCCAGACAATCGTCGCAGTAGCACGGCATGGGGGTCCCGTCACTACAGGGAGGTGTACCACTGGGTAGACGACAATTGTGCAGTTCTTGCTGACGCTTCTTCCATCTCCGGTATGTGGTTGTGACGGTGGCTGGGACTGTGAGAGCGTATAGATTACTCTCGGCTGCAAGAGCACCACGTTTGCTTGGATTGATGGGTAGTTTAACACCAGCAACATGCTGAACGATGCGTCGCTGGTTTCGTAGGTTGTTGTTCGCTAATACAGCCAACAAAGAGACCGCACTACGGACTGTTTCCTTCTTGTAGAGAAAGTTTGTTGATAATAGAGACAGCTTCGAAACAGTTGAATATCGTGGTCGGTCTTGATTGTCTGGTGGTTGGATGAGCAGTCTACCGATGAGCGACTGGGCCTGGGGAAATGCCTCAGCGAGTAACGCAAGCGACTGCAGAATGGCACTACAGTCGTCCAACACAGCGGTCGCGAAGAGATCCGTGCACAACTCGTTGAGCGTGCGCTGCAACTCGACATCCACGCTGTTGTTCTGCATTCGCGATCGTGTCTAGCCATTTATTTTCGTTCTAATTGCACATTAATAATACGGCTGTTAGCGACCTCTATCGGATGAAGCTGGACGGTGAGTATCCGATGCTCCCATACGAGCGAACGTGTGATCCATCTGGATCTCGCAGCAGATACTCATGGATAAAGTTCAAAAATCGCAGCGCGTACTCAGCAGGTGGAAGTGCAGTGATCTGTCGCTTGTCGACTACAGCCGCCAGCAAGCAGTGCTGCATTTTCCACCCAATGTTGTAGTGCTGCAAGATGTCTACAAACCCGAGATAGTAGACGGTGGACTGATCTGCCGACACCACAGCGTTGTGTGCCAGATTGTCCATAATATCGGGCTCAATACGACGATTGTAATGCCGAATGCCGAGCAGGCAGCTATAGTCCATAATTCCCAGCTCCTGGAGAAATCCACAGTCGCCGGTGACCTGAGCGAGCAGGTTCGCACGGGTCGTTGGATTCACACAAAGAGAGGCACGGCGTATTACAAAGTCGTTGTCGTATCGGAGCGAAGGACGCGAGCTGCCTCGACGCAGCAGTGGCTGCTTCTCTGTAACCTGCCCCAATTCACTGTCCACACTTTGGCTCTCGCTCGACATTCCTTCTTCTTCCTCCTGAGTAATCCCTTCTTCTCTGCCACTTCGGCTCCACTCGCTTGACACTGGTGTTGGGATGCCTTCTTGGTATCGGAAATTCGACTGGTGGAAAATACCCTTAAGATCGTAACGCTCGTCAACCGGACCATCGGGAAAGATATTCTCCATCACGACGAAAAACATCTTGTTCCAGCCTACGGGAAGCTGCATCGAGTGGCAGCCTAGGAAGCGACACAAGAGCGAGTTCGGCTGTTTCAGAATATACTGGTGGAACAATGGGAGCACCTCAAGTAGGAACGAGTGCTCTCTCTTCGTCATCGTCTTGACCAGATACTTGCGGTCGCTCGTAAAGTAGAACAACATCCCAGACTTGCCCTCCGACGCACGCTCCAGTAGAGTATCAGCGAACGATTGCTCGTACATTTCGTTGTCGATTCCACAGATTTCACGGATGTTCTGGAACACTTTCGGAGCATAATCAGTAAAGCCCAGCTTCTCATAATACCGGTACTCGCCGTTGTACACTGTAGTCGCCAAGCGTTTCTTCTCGTGGTACAGACCGGCTGAATCCCCCTCTTCCATCTGTAAAAATGACAGCGCGGCAGTGCGATCAAGTGAGCCGAAGCGATCCCGAGCCAAACTCAGCAGCGGCGAACGTAAGCTGTCTGCAGGTGACTCGCAGATGCTGCAACGGATCCCTGCAGTCGTGTATCGCATGAGATCTTTACGCAAAGCGGCACTGAAATGCTCTGTACTCGTCGAGTCTCCAGCTCCTCGCTCAGATTTCGAGAGGTTATTCTCGCTCGAGAAATTCTGGTACAGCTCCGTGTTGAGAATCCATACAATGAGCAACAGCACCGGGTACGATCCAAACACCAACGCGAAGGCGAGCTCGAAATGCTTCGCCATTTTACCATCGAATTCTTGGAGATATGCTGCGTAATACAGCGCGGCACAGGCCACCCAATGGCCTGCAAATATCAGTAAATAGCGGTAATACTGCATTAAATTGCGGCGCTTGGCGCGATATGTGACGTCCAGTTGGCGTCTGACGAAGCGGAAGCTCGCGAATAGCAGGACAGCAAAGGACAACACGCAGGTGGCGACCACAATACCGAAGACGAAGATCCAGTTGGCTGTGTTCACTTGCATCGGGTGCTTAGTGCGCTTGACCCAGCAGACGTTGAGTGGTGAGAGGCCATAGAGATTCAGTTGGCGAAGTAGCAGTGAAGACACGGCGCTCACGCTCCACACACTGTAGCAACAAACCACAATAGAGCAGCGTTAGTAAGTCAATATCTACTAGACTACATTAGCGGCACGTACATGGTGTGGTAGGCCCAAGACTTGCAGCTGTAGCCCATCCAGGGGTTCACGAGCGCCACGAGCAGGTCGAGCGAGAGCATGAGGTACCAGCAGACGCCCGCCAGGAGGAAAAACTGGTTGAAAGGACCCAATATGGAGCACTGCCAATGGATCATTTCGTCGTCCTCAGGCGCCACGTCCTGCCGCTGCAGCGCGAAGGCGAAGATGAAACCGGTGCACATGACGAGTCCGCATCCCGCGTGCCAGACGACGAGATCGGCGGCCGGATGTTGCGCCTTGATGTTGGGCACGAGGAAGTAGGAAGACACTAGCAAAAGGTACACGACGAACCCCAGAATTCCCACCAGCAGATACAACTGCGCACTCTGGGTCACATCAAGCGCCTCGTAAGCCCCCATTGCTTCCAGGAACAATTTCAGACTTAAACGATATTGTAATTATTGTAATGCAACGAGAAAATAATACATTTAAAATATATCCAACGATTAAAATCGTTCATTTTAAATGCAAAACAATATATTGTTTTATTTGATTTCCATTCTATATTTAACAAAATCTTGACAATAATTCTGTAAGATTGTTGCTAAAAGAAACTATTCTAAAAAAAATCAGCCATGACCTGATTAGGGGTTCTCAATTGTGCAGCAGCAAGTTATTTTTTCTATTTCCAACAATAAAAATTTGCTGAGCCTAGCAACGTTAAATACGATAAACAAGACGTAAAATACCACCGCTACGCGAAAGGGGAAACGGAGAAGGAGTCAGCTAAAGAGAAGAAAAAGAAGAAGACGAGGGAGGAGAATAAGGAGCGGGAGATGGGACATTTCGATTAATCTCCATGAAGGGCAATCTGCTTACTTGTTCAATTATCATTGTAAAAGCTTAAGAGCAGCTCGAAATCGCATGCGCTGAAAAAGGATCAGCGGCTGCGGAAATAGGAGCATAATCTATATTAGAGCATAGCACCGAACAAGTGTAATAGTATTGCTCGCATCAGCGAATATTCCGACTTTGTAGTGACCGTAAGCGCCTAGAATCCAGACTAAACGCCTTGGCCCTCTACACGAGCACGTCACACGAAAACCACACAGTCAGGTTCTTTGACTTTCCGTAAGCTGAATATACCGCCAATTTCCCGCCTTCGCCTTTCGCTAATGTGCATTTCACGTTCAACTAAATAGAGACAGTATCTTCTGGTTGCTGAACCTTTCGGTTATTGCGAATCTTGTTCGGATCTGTCATCATCAGCAATTACATAACACGACTTGTGTCATCGAAATAGAAAGGTAATTCTGTACCGCCGACGTTGTCGAAATACTCCAACTCTCGGTTAGCCTTCCGCATCGGTTTGTACAATACCCCTTTCAGGACCGTGGGTTTCTAGAAAGAAGGATTCGAAGACGTGCAATTCAAAATCATAACGACACCAAGACGGAGCACAATAACAGGGTCAAGACCGTCGACAAGATGTCAGAATCTACCATGCCATATTAATACAGCAGCGACTAGTACCGTATCGCGTTGTCGTAGAGCGACTAGGTCATCTTCATTTCCTTCAAGTAGTCCATAACGTACATCTGTAAAATACACCTGGTTGCTCGTCTATTCCACCGAAACAGTACCATTTGAGCTTCTCAAATCAATCAATTGTCGTGGAGCAACACAAACAGCGACAGAGTTGGAGAGGTATGTGGCAGGACTTAGGATTTCACCAAACCGACACGCTAAAAGTGAGTGGTTCACAAAGTTTCTACCTTGGAAAAACACGGTAGTTCCTCCCTCTTTCAAATCTTTTGAGGGTAATAATCGCGTTACCGACATATCCTTAACATACAAATATGAAGCGGAGCTGGTTGATGCATCCATTCCATTGTTTGTGACACGGATAGTCACGTTCCCAGATGAGTCTCGTGGTACCGCACAGGAAATCATAGTGGGATTGATAAACGTAGCAGGAACCTTTACTGAGCGGAAGTGTGACGGGCCGTTGTCACACAACAGCTACCGTGTCCACCACGGTAGCCAATCAACACGTAGAACAGAGTAAATGGCTGGCGCGGTCTCTCGTGTCGAGACCGCGTCGCTAACTATCAATCTCAGAGTCGTATTTGCCTGCTTCCTCGATCCTTTCAGTGTACGCTACAGTAACGGTACTTCAGTCCCGTTACATCTGGTAGCACTTTGTAATCCGTCCAACGCCCACGATCAAGATGAACGACACGTCGATGAGCGACGCGTCCAGGATGACCAGCACGTCACTAGAACACGCAAGTTTCCCCCACCTGTCCTCGATTGAGTGGGAAGCGTTACACCGACTCGCTGCTGCATCCGGCGATGCTGCCATCCAGACTCTGCTGACGACCGGCACTGAGGAACAACAACGCCTGGCCGCCCAGGAATTCATGGCGCGTGAGCTCGCTGACCTCCGTCGGCGAGTGTCGACTCCCACGCAACCCAAAAACAAGACCGACATCGTCAAGTTAGACGTCTCTACCTATAACGGTGAAGGCGCTGGCCGCCTTCACTTGAACCGGTGGTTCTGTGAGATTGACATCGCTGTTGACGCTCGGCAACTGTCCACCGAGCTCGCGAGGACTCGTTTCCTCCTCTCCAAGTTATGGGGAAAGGCGAAAGAGTGGGCACTCGGTAAGCTCGTCGCCGACGCCACCTGCTTCCCGACGATGGCGTCCATGAAGTCCGACCTCCGGCTCGCGTTCGAGCCACCTCAAGACGAGAACGTCCAGCGGTCCGCCTTCCTATCGCTGAAGCAGGGACGCATGTCCATGCTCGAGTACATTCAGCACACTCGGCATCTGGTGTCGTGCATCCCGTGGACATGGCGACTCAGGTCCACGTCTTCGTCTCGGGACTGAACGCTGGCTACCAGCGTTTCTACTTGACAAGGAAACCTCCATCCACACTCGAAAAGGCCTTCGTGATTGCTTTGTGCGAAGACTACAGTGTCACGGCGTCGCAAGCATTCGACGTCTCGAGGCCTTTGGCTCACGAACCCGGTCCCGAACCGATGGAGGTGGATACGATTCAACACTATGGCGGACGTCGGGTGCCGACGTCATCCAGTTCGTCAGGTTCGTCGCGCTCGTTGCAGTCTTCACGACGCACCCCGCGTCCGCTGGGTTGCTTCCGCTGTAAGAAGCTTGGACACCGCGCGGCAGTTTGCCGCGCTCCAGCTCCTGTTGTGGCGACCGTCACGACCCAGTCCGACGCGACTATTACCCCTCCAGCAAAAAACGACGACGACCAGTAGGTGCGGGGCGCCCTACTGGCTCTGACAAAGGGGATGGGTCCCTGGTGGCGGAACCTCCTCCTAGCCCTCCTGTGCTTCACGCACATCTATCGGCCACCACCTCCGGCAGTGACTCGAGACTGATCGTGCTCAGTCTCCACGTTGAGGGAGCCGCACGACCTATTCGTGCGCTCCTGGACTCAGGCGCGACGAACAACTTCTTTCGCGCCGAAAGCCTGTCGGTACTGCCACCGGGCACGAGCGTCCGCGAGGGACCCGGCTATATGGTCGTCAAGTATGCTGACGGCAAGCCGCGCCGAGTGCCTCGGCGCGCAGCCACCTTCGCGTACGAGTTCGACGGCTTCAATGACTCCGATGAGTTTCTGGTGATTGAGCTAAGCGGAGCCTTTGACTGTGTCTTTGGCATCCCATGGCTTGCTCGCCACCAACCTCACATCGACTGGCTGACGGGCACAGTCCGCCCACGCGACATCGATGTGAATGTGGTGCTGTCGTTCCTGAACGGCACGCCCAACCATTGGCCACACGCTGCTGTCGTGGATTCGGAAGCCATGACCACCGTTGCGCCTGAAGTGAGCGATGGCTTTTCATGTGCAGCGTGTGCGCACGCAGCTTGTGCCAGTCCTGAACACGCATCTCAGGACGTGCCGGACGCGGTCGAGCAGGGGCTCCCGCGTCCCGACGAGCAGCGGCTCGAGAAGAGAGACGGGGTTAAGCGTGGTCTCCCACGCGTGGTCGAACAGGGTTTCCCGCGTGTGGTCGAGCGGGAGCTCCCCGAAGAAGTGGATATGGTAGAGCATGGGCTCTCACACACGGTTGAGCATGGGCTCCCGCGGGTGATCGAGCGGAAGCTCCCTGATGATGTGGACGCGGTCGCCTCAACAGGCCCGCGTCCTGGCTCCGATGATGTGTTCCGGCGCCTGAGTACAACAGACGTGATCGAGAATGGTCTCTCATGGTCTGCCTCCCCACGACCGGTTCGTCGCCGCGGCCGTCGTAACCCGCGGCGACCCCGCGTGTCCTCGTCAGACTCGGACTCAACCGACACGGAGGTCATCTCGGTTCTGGTTGGAGATGAGTCATCGATTTCGCCACGAGTCCACGACGTTGAAGTCGCACGTCCGCCGTGTGACGCCTCTGGGATCGTGCAGCTATCTGGATTGTCGTGGAAACATTTCCTCCGCGACCTGAAGCGTGGTGACATTGAGCAAATTTGTCTGATCGTCGCGGAATCTACATCCATCGCGACTGTCGAAGCCGGATTCGCGTCCGCCGATCGGTCGCGCCCCAACGGAGCTGAGCCGAAGAGCACTCGCGAAGCGCGTTATGTCGCTCAGTCGTTGCCGGCCCTCGAAGCGTCCGGCAACCCAGTCGCTCCACTAGTCCGCGAGTTTATGGATGTCTTCCCTGACAAGGTCCCAGCTGTTCTCCCGCCGGACCGCAGTGTTCGACACGATATTGACCTCGTGTCCGGAGCAAAGTATTGTGTGACGCGGCAGTGGCCGCTTCCCCGCGACCAAGTGAAAGCTATTGACGAATTCTTCGAAGGTCGTCGGCAAGCCGGTCACGTACGCGAAAGCCTTTCTCCCCACTCCAGTCCCACCTTCTGTGCCAAGAAAGCGACCGGCGGGTGGATAATCGTCCACGCCTTCAACAAGCTCAACGACTTCACCATTCCGGCGCAGACCCCGATTCCGCGCAAGGACATGGTGCTCGACGCCATGTCGGGCAGTACCATCTACAGCACCATCGATCTGATGGACGGTTTCTATCAGATCCTGATGCGCGAGAGCGACGTGCCGCTTACTGCAGTGAGCACGCCCAGTGGTATGCTGTGCGAGTGGCTCGTGATGCCGCAGGGGCTGAAGAACGCCCCTTCCACCTTCAATCGGATGGTCTCCAACCTATTACGTCCGTATCGCGACTTTGCTCCTAGCTACTTCGATGACATCTTCATTCACAGTCGTGCCGCTGACGACACGACGGACACGGTGGTACATCTACGACACCTGCGCAAGGTGTTCGAAGTGATGCGAGAGAACAAGCTTTATGCAAATTTGAAGAAGTGCATATTCTGCGCTCCTGAGATCCCAGTACTGGGAGCTACGTCAGCAAGGACGGGGTCCGTGCTGACCCAGTGAAGATCGCGGCCATTTGTGATTGGCTGATGCCACAAGACCAGAAGCAGCTGAGGCAGTGGCTGGGGCTCGCGACGTATCTCCACCACTACGCAAAGAACTTCGCCGAGACCGTATGACCGCTATCACAACTCCTCAAGGCGGACGCCACGTGGTCGTGGCGTCCCGAGCACCAGGCGGCGTTCGACGCGGTGAAGACGAGCTTATCCACCGCGCCCGTACTCATGCTCCCTGATCACTCGAAGCCGTTCCATGTGGTCTGCGATGCAAGCGACTATGCCATCGGGCGCGCCCTAATGCAGCTCGACGACGAAGGGCGCGAGCGAGTGGTTAGCTACCAGTCGCGCCAGCTGAAGCCGGCGGAGCGTAATTACCCCGTCCACGATAAGGAGCTCCTAGCGATGCGCTATGCACTCATCAAGTTTCGCGTGTACCTCTTGGGGCGAACAGACCTTCGCCATCTACACCGACCATGCTTCGTTACGCTTCTGACTCGGCGCGGCGCCGCCTGTCGACGCGTAGCCGTTCTCGCATCGACCGACACGGCCTTGACGGTGATCTACTAACTTTTCACGTTGATCGTGACGACCCTCCACGTATCGTCATCCCGCTGGATGACGATCTTCGATCTCATCTCATTCACGAGTTCCATGACTCTCCGAGCAGCGGCCATCTCGGACGCGAGAAGACACTCGCGTCGCTCTCGCGAGACTTCTATTGGCCGCACATGCACAAATGGGTGCGCTCCTGCGAAGCGTGCCAGCGTGTGAAGCCCTCGCATTCGAAACAAACTCCACTCCGTTCACTCGAGGTGGCTACCGCGCCGTGGTCGTCTGTTAGCATGGACTTTGTGTTCGGTCTCCCGCGTGACGCACAAGGACGTACCGGAATCCTTGTCTTCGTCGACCGATTCAGCAAGATGGTCCATCTTGCTCCGGTTCCAGCGACCATCACCGCGAAACAGTCGGCGGCGATCTTCCTGGATACTGTCTACCGCCATCATGGTCTCCCGTCTTCGATTATCTCCGACCGCGATCCCCGCTTCACAGCGGCATTCTGGCAAGAGCTGTTCCTCCTCCTCGGGACGCGGTTGAAGATGTCCACCGCGTCGCATCCAGAAACGGACGGCCAGACCGAGCGGACTAACCGAGTTGTCGAAGACGTCTTACGCAGCTTCGCTACTTCATTCAAGTCCTGGAGCTCCTTCCTACCGATGGTTGAGTTCGCGATCAACAATGCTGTCCACGCGTCGACGGGGTTCACCCCGTTCTTTATCAACTATGGGCGACATCCCCGTATTCCTGCCCTCCTCGGGATGGAGCGCTCCATCCCCGATAATGCTCAGACTGACGACGCCGGTTCCACTTCGGTCAACGTTCTGACGCGGCACGGCTCTCTCACAGCCCGACCTGGCATGCGAACGCGTGCCGCCACACGGACGGCACCATCACCAGTTGCCGAATGGACATCCCGGGCGCTGATCAATCCCCGTCAACGTCGTCGAGCGGTCGAACTGCAGCCTTCTCCTGACTCGGCACCAGTCGCCGAGCCACCGCCAGCGAATTTCGATCCCAATCCAGAGCCGCAGCCGCGCGACATCGCGGCTGCTCACGGTTTCGTCGACCAGCGCGACTCAATTATCCGATATGTGCGAGACGCGATCGCGACTGCTGTCGATCGCCAGAAAGAATATGCTGATCAACGTGGTCGTAAAAATTTGGAGCGCTTCAATGTTGGTGATCGTGTATTACTTTCGACCTTGGGAATTACTCCTACATCCGTGACGTATTTGGGCGCCAACAAGTTGGCACCGAGATTTATTGGACCATTCAAGATCGTGAAGGTATTAGGTGATGCCTACACGTTGCAGCTTCCTACGGCTCTACGTCTGCATCCTACCTTCTACGTTGGCCGGCTCCGACGATACCACCCGGCGACTATCCCCAGCGACGCGGTGGACCCTCCGCGTCCGCATACCGGCGATCTTCCCACCCGTCGCGCGGCCGCTGCACCCGACGACGCAAGTCCTGATTCTCCCGCTCCAGATCCTCCACGCGCTGGCGCAGACGCCGCATCTCCGCGGCGTACTCCCACCCGCGCCGATCCTCCATTCGAACGCGACGGTCCGGCGCCACTTGTTGACACGGCAGGGCATGCTCGCCATATCGTCGACCGTATTCTGAACCACGCTGATCCCCGCGCCATTCTGATTCCTCACAGCGGCGCTACTTGGTGCGCTGGTTGGGCCCCATGCCGGATAGCTGGGAGCCTCGTGACGTCCTCCTCGCTGATTTTCCGGACCGTAGCGGCGTACGAGACGGACCTCGCACCGGTGACGGATCGCGCTGAGGACGCGCCCGTCCGGCGCGCCTAGCCTCGTCCAAGGCTCGCTGGTAACGTCCGATCACGTCCCTCTCCACTTCAGTCACAGGAACTGCCTCCACAATGCGGCGCCACTCTTCACGATCCGGTCGCGTGACACCAAGCTCGCGACAGTGCGGACACCCATCTTCGAAATGCGCGATGCAGCACCGGCGATCTTGGTCCCACGACAGGCGACAGACTTGTCCAGCTAGCTCACCGACGGACAACCGAGCGTGATCAGCTTCACGCTTTTTCAACATGGTTTCGAACGCCTCGCGACCCTCCAGGTTCCACCGCTTCACGAATGCTGTCCACACACGATCGAGCGACCTGATGGTCACGGTGGGCGTCACCGTGACGGGCTTGCCACGCGTCGCCCGGAACCGTTCAAACAACCGCTTCATCTCGTCCGGGCCGCGCGCGTCGCGGAAGGCGCTGCAATCGTGCAGCGCCCATCGTTCCAGCTCCTCCCCCATGGTCGTCGCTTCTTCGCCAGCTTCTGCCATCTCGACTCCAAACGCCAAGTGTTACGTGTTCTCTATCTGAAGTGGGGGATGGTGTGACGGGCCGTTGTCACACAACAGTGTGGTGGAGTGGGATTCGCAAAATCGCGTTGCGATCCACTCGGACACACAGTGCCCTGGACTGC
>NW_008648990.1:2654115-2719296 GCF_000247585.1 Phytophthora nicotianae INRA-310 | reverse complement strand
ATATGATACAGGATATCCGAGGGTTTCCGAAGCCACTAAGACTCTGGATATAAATATCCAGAGAATAAGTGGTGAACTTGGCGCAATAGATCGGACATTGGTCGATCTCCTCGAGGCATACATGGCAAACACAGACGTGGCGGCACGGGAGTAGGATAGCGCCCTGAGGACGCTCCAGGCAGATGACGCATTCGCTACTGAAGCTGCTTTCTCGACCGAAGATTTCCTGCTGTTGGCAGCAAGCTCATTAAACTAATTCTACTGTAGATGAAGGATCTGATCACTATAGACGTTTAGCACCTGAGAACTGAAAACATTGAGTGAGCTTCTTGACGGTCACTGGAACGCGACCCAACTTCAATGGCGTCGGACGGAAGTCGATCGTCACGCACTGACAGACCTCGTCGTCATGCGGACGATTCGATCACGGCCTCCTAAGCTCACAAATTTGGGCTTTGATACGTTGAAGAAGTCAGTCGAGCCGATGACGATCACGCAGGCGTATCGGGAGTCGTTAATGCTTGCAACAACCGGTGGTATTACTGTGCCTTCCTGCTTGCAGCCGGTTGCTACGACAGACGACTGAATCGATTTTTCTGGGTCTGCGCCGCTGAGCAGATCTTCTAGTATTGATGCCACGTATTCATGGACGCCGCCATCTTCTCTCCTGAAAGCAGAGCAATCATATGAGCTAACGGACTAATTTTAGGAGACAAGCAACCTGTACCTTTCCACCATTGAGCAGGCATGGAAGGAGCTTTTCCAAAGAGGTCTAGACCCGTTGTCAGTGAACTGGATATAATCCCATTATCGCCGTCGTCTAGCTGTTGGTGAGGTGTCTTCACAAGGTCCCCCCTGTCCTAAAACTTTCCTGGTAGCGAGCGCAAAGCGTGGATTGCGATTCGAGCGGCTCGTGTCGATCCAGTATTGACTAACATTCGTCGCTTTGACGGCCAGTTTACTCGTGGGTTTGTAACATTGTTTCGGTCCATTTCCAGAGCCTGTGGCCTTCACGTTTCAAAACACTTGTACAGCGCATTTGTTTCCAACTGGACCTAAACAGATAAACTCACCTTCTATCCCCCTGATACCTCGACGACCTTCACGGTTGACGCGACGATCTCGAATGGGATCCGTACGCGCTTCATTGTCGTTGAGGCGATCTGAAGCTGCGTGCTCAAGACTTCGTTCCAAGATGAGAGCCTCACGCTAGATTACCTTGACCGCAGCTTCTCCAAGTGGATAACCTAATTCAACAGCATCCAGACGGGTGAGCAACAAGGGAATCGTCCTAATAGTCTTGAGGAGCAGGTCCAGACATACAGCATTCTGCCGAACAGCGAATCGGACTTCAAGATACACAACTGCCAGGCTTACGAGTCGTATTATCTACCCCATTAGCCCACATAGCAAGATCCCAATAGATAAGTTTCATAGCTCCAGAGTAAGTGGTGGCATTCCATGCATCGCAACAAGCAATAGTCATCAGGTTGGGGAAAGCGCTATCCATAAATAATGAGGTAAGAAAGCCCACGTCCATATTGAGATTAGCTAGAAACCAGTTACAACAGAGTCGTGCTGCTCGTCTTGTTCAGTAGTCCAAATGCGAGCGAGTCCATGATGCCAAGAATCTGCAGTAACCACACACGTATAAGACCACGTAAGTAGCTGGTTCAAATGGCCAAAGTGTGGCGGCTACGCACCGTAAAAACACCGCCCACAATAGCGCAGACGCTCGTGAGGAACTGGAGGAAGCCGACACGGTACTGTTCGATGCGGAACATAATGGGCGAGAAAGTGTAGCCGAAAGAGACCACTGCGGATTTATAGCACGATCAGATGTCAGTCTTCAATGTCAACCAGAAGAAATCACGAGTCAAATCGCAAAAGACGTACTGGGGAGGCCCTTGTCGCTCACAGGAGTCAGCTGACGGAAGTGCTCCGTAGCGGAGAACTGGTTCGTGATGATTCGGCTAGCAGACAGGAACGTGTACTCCGTCGGCACCACCTGAAAGCGAGCGTGTTGAGTAGCAGAGTTTATACTAATCTATCTCAACTACAAGATCACCGCCAAGAACGTACCTTGAGGAAATACTGGAATGAGCCACGAGTAGACTCGTCAGGGAGCTCCTTCAGGCGGTTGTCCAGTGGGTTTTTCATGTCCTGTTTGTTGGTGCGGAGGTTCGATCGAGTACAAGGTTAGTAAAGGTTAGTGAGGTCTCTATTTGGCACGCGCAATAATTGCGAATCTTACCGGGTACAACTCGCCGAACGACAGCGAGCGGATAGTGTGGGAAGTGTCAAATACCTTGAAGGTGGCGTCCACCAGGTCTTGAGCCGACAAGTATCCCGAGCGGAAAAACTTGGACGGAGCGAAGTAAAGTCGACCGGCAACCTAACACATTCATCAGCTGTCAGCGTCTCTTGTCATTAACAAGCTGCACCGCTAATCCATTCATCACCTTGGAGACGACGAGCGAGCCCTTGATGCGGCATCCTTCGTTCACTTCTCCGCGCAGAACCTTCTCGACCTCCAGCTCTTGACACTGCGCGATCGTGTGTAGACTCGGCATCATCCAGCTCTTGCGGGCGTATGCAGCCTTGACGGACTCGCAGGTATTACAGCATTCTCCTGGTTCTCCAGCCGAGTAACAGCTCCCACATGCCGGTCTATCCTCAGCAAAAACGCGTCAGTCTCCTTTATTCTGCTACTACAGAAGCTACCTTCTCTCTTACTTCTCAGTCTCTCCATGCAGGTCCGTGTTATTGGTCAATGCGCCACCAATCACGTCCCGCATGCCCTCAGCCAGCGCCTGGCCGTTGTGATCCAGCGGGATCTTCTCGATGTTGTGTACAATATCGTGCTGGGCGTTGCCAGCCATGTCTGCAGACTCCACAGCCACGACGGAGCAAGGCATACGCGGGAACTCGAGGTCGAAATTGATGGATACGAGCGTATTGCGGCCGCCGTCCACCATCATCTTGTCCACTGTGTCCGTCGTGAGGTAAAAGCTCAGCTCAGACACCAGCAGCAGCGCGATGCACGCGAAGGCCAGCAGCGAGAAGAGACCTCCCTGGAGTGTGCGCACCTTGAACTCCTCGATCGTCTTCGGGTACGCATCCAGCCCCTTGAGCTTCGACACCCACGACGACGACTTGCTCGTCATGGTGCTTGAAGGTCGGTCTGAATGTTGCCACGAAGCAGCGTAGGATTTCTTAAGTACGAAATTGGG
This sequence comes from Phytophthora nicotianae INRA-310, assembly GCF_000247585.1. Classification (NCBI taxonomy): domain Eukaryota; phylum Oomycota; class Peronosporomycetes; order Peronosporales; family Peronosporaceae; genus Phytophthora; species Phytophthora nicotianae. The sequence continues at coordinate 2,716,063 of NW_008648990.1, read as the reverse complement.
GTGGTGAACATCAAATATAGCCATTTCGGTGATCGACAGTTAGCGAAAAACCCGATGATTTCCAGGAGGGTTTATTTGTTGGTTGGAAATGGGTGGGATAAATGGACCCCCCAAAGATTTCTATTTGATCACTCTGCCAGAGGTGCAGTCACTCCCCGATATGAACCGGACCAGTCGACTGCAGCGCGTACGAGAATGGTAATGAGGCGACAGTGAAGACGACGCGACGGACCTGGACAGGTGGCGTCGCAGCATCCAGATCAGGAGAGCAGGAGCGACTCGCTCCTGCTCAGCCAGTGATACCCCATATCCGTAAGGAAAATGTTGGAAGTCCGATTATCATCACTGCCAGGCCGGTGATATCTAACAGCAAAACCTACACCACCATAATGGAGTGCGAAAAATTCTGAGAGTTTTTTTTTTTAAGTTGTTCAATCTCTCTGAGGAAGACTACGGTTGCTGAAGCATGATTAGTACGAAATCCTTGTGGTCATCAGCTGCACAAACGCTTGGTCACGCAATCGCTGAGTAGATTTGCTCATGTGTGCCGGGGTGGACTGACAATCTGCTGGGACCTCTTGATTGCGCTGAGCAATGTACCTACGTTTTATTTCGCCCCACCAACCATCACCTGCACCGCCAATGTCGATTCAACATGTCGCTCAACCAATCGCTTGAGGCAGCACAATGACACTTTTCATTCTGCAACCAGAAGCAAAGAACACGAAGACATGAACGACTACATGGGCACGACGCAGCAAGAGCAGTCACAGAAGGTAGTGGTTCTCAAAGTATTGGTCTTCAAGCTGCATTATTCTGACATCCATCTCGTTTTTGCTGTTTTGTTAGAGGTGGAAGGAGGCATTCACACGTGCTGTGCAGACGGTCGCAGAGGAGAGACGTCAATCGGTCGGAGAAGGCAGACTCACGTCCTTCGCAGATGTGGTCCAAGCAGCAGCGGCTTTCGATCGCAATGGCCATATCCACATGCACTTCGATGGCAACGATGACAAGTACGACATATCGGGTCTGCAACAGGAGGCTCAGAAGATTCAAGCCGATTCGCTCCAGGCTACACGACCAAGCAGCACTAGAACCAACCTGGACGTGCCATCATTGGCCATCTGCATCATGATCGTCGGCACCCACGGAGACGTGCAGCCCTTCGTCGCTATCGCCAAGAGACTTATCCAGGACGGCCACCGCGTTCGTCTCGCTACCCACACCGTCTATCGTGACTTCGTTATGAGCCACGGTGTCGAGTTCTACCCGCTTGGAGGAGACCCCAAGGAACTTGCAGCTTATATGGTCAAGACCGGTGGTCACTTGATCCCGCTCAGTCTCGAGGCGATCCAGAAGGACGTGCCACGAAACATGCAGATGATTGAAGAGATCATCCAGTCAACATGGCCTGCTGTCTCTGCCCCCGACCCGGACGGGGGCGGCCCAGGCGTACCGGGTAAGCCGTTCCAGGCGCAAGCCATCATTGCCAACCCGGTATCGTACGGCCACATCCACGTCGCCGAGCGACTTGGGGTGCCATTGCACATCATGTTTCCACAGCCATGGGTGCCCACGACGGCGTTCCCGCACCCACTGTCCAACATGCCGTACACTGGTAAACCCAAGAAGGTGAACTATATGACGTACAAGTTGGTGGATCTGCTCATGTGGCAAGGAACTGAAGGAATGGTGAACGCATTCCGCACCGACGTGCTGGGTCTGCGCAAGATCCGCAAAGGAGACGGCGGTCGAGATATTCTACTGGACCTCGCCATTCCCCACGCGTTCATGTGGAGTCCACACCTGGTACCGAAGCCGAAGGATTGGGGCAAAATCTACGACGTCATCGGTACGGTAACGCTCGAAGGACCCGGGTCAAGCTACACGCCTACGCCGGAGCTGGAGGCTTTCCTGGGATATGGCAATGGTCCCATTTTCGTTGGTTTTGGGTCCATGGTGCTTCAGGACCCGAAAGGTGTCACTAAGATGATCATTGAGGCAGCAGAACAAGCACAAGTGCGGGTGTTAATCCAGTCCAATTGGAGCGACATGGCCGGAGATATTGACGTTTCCGACAACATCTTCTTCCTCGGTAGCTGCCCTCATGACTGGCTCATGCCGCGTGTATCAGCTGTGGTGCATCATGGCGGGGCAGGCACCACAGCGGCGGGTCTGCTTGCAGGCAACCCCACGTTTATCGTACCGTTTTTCGGAGACCAACCGTTCTGGGGTCGTGCCGTTCTAGACGCTGGTGTCGGAGTGGAGCCTTGTCCGATCAAAGAGCTGGCAACCGAGAAGCTTCGCTCTGCCTTCGAGAAGTTGAAAAGTCCAGAGCTCCGCAAGCGTGCAGTTGAATTAAGCGACCTTATGCGGCAAGAAGATGGTGCTGGTGAGGCTGTGAGCTGCTTCTACCGCAATTTACCTGTGCATCCCATGCGCTGCGACCTAAATTGTGGTCGAGCTGCGACGCTGTGGAGTCAGAAAGACAAACTCCGTCTGTGTAATGAGTGCGAGTTCGTAGTGACGTCCCGTCCAGAGAACTCGCCCAAGGATATCGTGGAGTACACCTACGTTGACTATTCCGCTCGAGGCCCCGATAGTGTGTTTGAAGGCGCGTCTTCTGGAGTTTGTGCGATGGCTCACGCTATCGGATCAGGTATTAAGGATGTGTTTGTCAAGCCTGCGCAAAGGTATCGTGAGGAGGGTGCGAAGGGCGCTGTGGTGGGGCTTATGAAGGGCCTGGGTGGACTCATAATCAGTCCTTTGGTAGGGACGATGGTGTTCGCTGACCACGTTGCAACGGGTGTGTACAACAACAGCCGTGAGGAGAATGAGAAGAAAAGAGGCTCGATCATCAAGGGGAACAATAAGTTTCTGACTGCTCTAGGCTTCAAGTCTCGCAATGTTCACATTGGTTCGATGAGTGTGGATGAAATGGTGGAGGGAACTAGCCCGCAATCTCGGCAGATTGCAATTCAACTGACGACTGAAGAAAAGAAGCGGCTGGAGAGCAGATTCCACGCGCTTATGGAGGAGCGCAATGGTGTGACGGCGGCTCAGCGTAGTGCATCGGGTACACCTCATAACGGGTCACTGCCGACGATGAATATTTGTATGATGACGACCGGGACTTGGGAAGAAAGCGTCGGACAGTATGTTGCAATCGGCCAGCGACTCAAAGCGGCCGGCCACTGTGTACGCCTCGCGACCAATGCGGTTCACCGTGACCGCGTGCTTAACGCTGGACTTCTCTTCTATCCTCTTGGTGGTAGCACAGCAACGATCACCAACTTCCTCGAGTACATCCACCAACAAGCGAAGGAAAAGGCACGACACAGATCACGACTGATGAGTTTCATTCGCTCACAAGACTCGTTCTCAGAGATGAATGACCTACGCGAACTCGTGTTTTCGCTCTGGCCAGCGTGTGTGGAGGCAGACTCTGTAACCCCAGGCAAAGCCTTCCGTGCCGACGCGATAATTGCACACCCAAATTTGTTTGGACAGACCATCGTAGCGGAGCGTCTAGGGGTGCCTCTGCACTGTATGAGCGATACTCCGTCAACACGGACACAAGCACTTCCTCATCTCTTGAGCTCCAACACGGATTTACAGCGACCGTACCGCTACACACCGACCAATGCAGCTTCGTTCGATGTCATTGACAAACTGATATGGGGGGGTATGGGAGAGATCTTGGACGAGTTCCGGTATTCTCTGAGGCTTATTGGAAAGGCCACGACCAACAACTTGCTGAGTGAATGGCGAGTTCCTCACACGTACTTGTGGAACTCTGCGTTGTTGCCGAAACCTCAAGACTGGAGAAACGAGATCACTGTTACGGGATGTATTAACACAGTGGAAGACAACAAGGACGCTGACTTTGAACAAAAGCTGCAGTTGTTTGTTACTAAAAACTCGAATGCGCCAACCATTTACTTCGGTCTACAGTGCGATCACTGGGCTTCGCCTCGTGGTCAAGAACTTGTCAGGTGGCTCAAGAATGCTGCTCGGACTGCGAGCGTGCGTATTATTCTCCAGCAACGCAATAACAGCAACGTTCGCGGAGAGATTAGCATCGATTCTGTGCTCGAGATTGACCACAATGTTCCTGTGAAGCGCATTCTTCCGTATGTGAAGGCTGCTGTGCATTGGGGAGATTTATCCACTACGTCTGCGTGTTTAGCAGCAGCTAAGCCCGCATGTGTGGTCTATCGCACTAGTACGCAGCGTTTGTGGGGTCAGGCCTTGGCACTATCAGGTGTGGGTGTACAGCCATTGGAGATCGACTCGCTGACACCTTCCGACCTCGTTCGTATCTTCAAGGCCTTACTCGATCCCAAGCTTGCAGATTGTGCTCAACGTCTTGCTTCTTCGTGTTCGCCATCGGATGCTCTTGAGGCTGCCGTGTCGGCTTTCTATAGCAACTTGCCGTTAGCTGGTATGACTTGTGACTTGGACCCAACACGCATTGCTCGCGTCTACGACTTAGTTCATGAACTCAAGTTGTCGTATGAGGCGAGACTGGTGGTGCACCAGATCACACGTGACGGGGGCAGTGCGAGCGACTTGAAGTATAAACCACTTAAGTATTCAAGACATCACCCGCCCAAGTTTTCGTTACGGCAGCTCGACACGGAGCGTCTTCGTTCGTCTCCAGTTAACGGCTCTCCAACCAAAGTCGTGTATACACATGATCCTGCCAGCGAAGAAATAATGAAGAGTTCTTCACCTCAAAAGAGACGTGGCTCCCTGGTGCGCGGCCAGTCGATGGCTCTAGATGTGGTGGAGATGCCGAAGTTTTGGAGCTCACCGGAAGAACAGACGAAGTGTATGAAGGAGATCAATGCCAAGTATGAGCAGCTGTTGGCGGAGCGTGGCAGTCATGGATCTCCCTAAGTTGCTTACATTGTTTAATGTTGATTTAGTTCATTACTACTATCTACTCCACCGACATGTACAGCAGTTCTTCTTGACGTCGTCTCGCCTCGTTACCCACTCCAAAGAATCGCATCATCGCTTCACGTTTACTCGTGTTCTTCAGCATCTTGACGAGGCGATCGTAGGCTGCGATCGTGGCTTTACGCACTGCTGCCTCCTCTTCAGCCGAAGACCAGAACAATGCAATCTGCGTCGAAGTGACACGAGAACTGGATGGACTCGACACCGTTGACGTGTTACTTGACGCGTAACTTTGATCGTTTGTCGGGTTCTCCAGCATATCCAGCGTTAAACGCACCACATCGTACTTACGAACTGGTTTAACAATTCGTGATTCTTGTGAACTATCACGGATGGAAAATGTCGGAGGTTGGTGTCCACCGTATCGAAGAGGCTTGTACGGTTCGAAGCCTTTGCTCTCGTCCCGTCGAGGTTGCACAGCCACGTAGGCTTGGAGTGACAATTTGAGTTTGTGCCGCGGATCAAACACCCGTGCGATCTTGTTCGGTTCCACATCACACTGCATGGCTGCTATCGGCAGATTGGCGTAAAAGGCCTCAACCGCGGCCTTAACTGGTTTCTCTCTATCGAATGTGGTGGATAATCTCTGCGCCTTCTCTCGAGTATCCGGTTGAAGGAGATCCCTGAAATTCGACTCTAGAGACTCCGCCGTGCACGTTTTCCAGTCGATTAGTGGCAGACCGACCTGGGCCTGTTCACACACGCACGCCATGAAGTATTGCAATGAGTGAGTACCGCAGATACCCACGGGTTTGCCAGTCGAGAGAGCTTCAGCAGTGATGTCTGGCTCACCCCAGTGGATCGCTGCAACCACGTTTTGTTCTTGAAAAATGCGAGCATAATGGAGGTCGCTGGGAATCTGGAGGACGTTGACAGACTGGTAGGATGCTCGCTTTTTATCGCCTACCTCGCGAGTCTGGAAGATGATGCGGACTTGGGAATCCAGTGTAGTGGCAGCAGTATCAATCTTCGTTAGTAATTCATCTAGATCATCGGTTGTCATCAACCGCGTGGAGACTCCAAAGTAGATAATTGACGGTGTTGACGTCTGGAACGCGAATTTTGCGAGTTCTTCGGGCCACTTGAATTTTTTGTTTTCTTTGTCGCGCTTCTTACGTAGTTTCCGGTTAAGACCGTCGGTATTTCCTAGCGTCACATGACCAATAACTGATACATCCGCTCCCCAGTCCAGTGGCTTCGGTAGCAACGCAGGATTCCAAAGGTAAATGTGGGGAATATCCCATCGAACCAGAGGATCAGGTAGATCGCAACGTTTGTTGAGACCAATGAAGGCGCGAAACTGGGTCAACACTTCTTGTACACCGCCGTGCCAGAGTGTGGTGTCAACAACGCCATACGTCAGCAAGTTGCTCTGACTCAAGGTCATGATTGCCGGTTCAAGGCCGTTGATGGAGCTCAGAGGATGAGGAAAAGAGTATGTCGGGGAGAGAGGATCCAAACTCGCGCATTGAAGTGGAATCCCGAGTCGTTCTGCTACGTGAACGTGACCAAGCAGCAGCGGATGCCAAAAGAGTGAATCTGCGCGAAAATGAACTCCAGGAATGTTTGCACCGCCGCCATGAGGGTCCGATCCATACGCTGCTGGCCACAGCGAGTAAATAAGCTCCTTGAAGGCTTGAATGGCGCCTGTACCGAGACGACCAGGAACTGCCGCCCGCGCTGCGTTTTGACTTTCGTACACAAACTTGGCAAAATCCTGAACACTTTCGGGTGCCCCAGCAAGTGGATAAAACTCCAAACCGCGCAACATGATCTCAGTGCGAAAGCGTTCGTTAGCTGCAACACGCACGCGATGTCCCTGTTCCTTGAGCTTGATCCCAATGGCCACAAACTGCTTCACGCCATTGTTCCACGTGCCGATAGCCGCGAGACACACATTCATAACTGGGATTGATTGCTCTGTACCCGGTGCTTTGTTTACACTTGAATACGCTTCCCATTCAGCAATAGTCGACGGTTCCACTACATCGGCTGATTCAGACACGTCCAGCGATATTTCCACAACTCCGGTCGGTGTAAGCGTAGAAGTCTTCAGTTCGATGGTAGACGCTTTGATTTTGACCATATCAACGCATTCAACGCTAGTGATAACGTCTGCATCGAGAAGAGTTACGTCGTTGCTAGGAAATTCTTGTAATGGCTGGTCGTACCGACTCTGAGGCTCCACACGAGCAGAAAACAAGATGCCTTCCTTGTGCAACGCAAGTTGTTGGGCCCTTTCTGCTTTCAATAGGGACTCATAACGCGCGCGGTAGCGCTTCTTTACGGCATTTCGTAGTTGCTTCAGCATCTTCTCGCGGTCTTTTTGTCGCGCAAAAATCACGATGTCAACAGCATTGGGCCCAACTGCCAAGCAGAACGTGTCAACAAGTCCGTCTTCTGCTCCAAGTGCCGCCATCAAATGTCGGTCGAACACACTGTTCAATTTGCGATGCCCTTCTTCTCGATTCGCGTTCTTTTGCCCTGTAGCTGCATGGTCTGCCAGCAGCAGAGCCCCGTGTACTGGTCGCACTAGCAAATAATACACTCCAGCCGCTGTTCCTTTGATTCCGCCTACGATTCCTCCCTTAATCAAGCCTTTCGCTGGTTGTACTAATACTCCAGTGAATGCCCCAGTCAGCTCGTGTGCGAAGACGATGACTCCCGTAGCTACTCCAGTCAGCAATGAGCTTGGACCTCGAGCAGAGTAGTCGACAGCATTGTATCGTAACAATCTTTGGTGCTTTTTACCTTGACGCTCTCTTACTACAAGCGCACAGCGATCACAGAGCTTGATCCTGTCGTGGACACTCCACTGGGATGCAATACGTTGGTGGTCCAAGTCACACCACATATCTTGAGTCGGGAGATGACGGTAAAAGCTACGTACGGCCTCTTCAGCGCCGTCTTCTTGTTGCATAATACGCTGCATCGCTTCCGCTCGTTCACGCAGCTCTGGGTTTGCTAGATCCACGAAGGCCTTGCGTAATATTTCGGTTGTAAGTTGAGTTATCGGGCAGGGAGGTACACCCACTTGAGCATTTACTACAGCTTGACCCCAAAAAGGTTGGTCACCGAAAAATGGCACAATGAAGGTCGGTTTACCAGCTAGTAACCCTGCAGCGGTAGTGCCGGCACCGCCATGATGAACAACGGCGGACACTCTGGGCATGAGCCAGTCGTGAGGGCAGTTGCCGATGAAGAAGACGTTGCTGGGGATTTCAATGTCGCCAGCCATATTACTCCAACTTGACTGGATCAGGACACGAACGTTGGCCTGTTTCGCTGCTTCGATGATCATTTTCGTCGTAGCTAGAGGGTTTGCTAGTATCATGGACCCGAAGCCGACGAAGATAGGACCTCCGTCACTACCCAGAAATGCCTCAAGCTCTGGTGACGGAGAGTAGACGGACGCGGCTTCTTTCAACGTAACAGTGCCAATGACATCGTACAGATTCCCCCAATCTGCAGGTTTTGGTACGAGTTTAGGACTCCACATGAAAGCGTGGGGGATATTCAGATCCAAGAGCAACTCGGAGCCAAGGTCACCATTGCGAATAGGACGCAGCTTCAATACTTCGGTTCGGAATTCATTGATTATTCCTTCTGTACCGTGCCACATGATGAGATCCACCAGTTTGTAGGAGAGATAGTTCCTCTTCTGCCATTTACCAGTGTACGCCAGATTCGATAGTGGATGTGGAAACGCCATGGTGGGTACCCACGGTTGTGGGAACATGATGTGGAGCGGGACCCCGAGACGCTCAGCCACGTGGATATGTCCATACGAAACAGGGTTAGCAATGATGGCTTGGGCTCGAAATGGGGGCCCTGGAACACCAGGACCTCCGCCGTCAGGGTCTGCATCGGATACCGCAGGCCACGTGGAGAGAACAATTTCATTGATCATCTCTCTGTTTCTCGGGACATCTTTCGTTAGCGTCTCGATTTTGGTTGGAATGAGATGGCCACCGGTCTTGACCATGTAAGCAGCTAGTTCTTTCGGGTCTCCCCCCAGCGGGTAGAACTCCACACCGTGGCTCATAACGAAGTCTCTGTACACTGCATGGGTAGCCAAACGCACGCGGTGACCGTCTCTTTGTAGTCGCTGAGCGATGGCCAGGAACGGTTGAACATCACCTCGTGTGCCCACAATGAGGATGCAAATATTCATCAAAGGAGGAACCGAGACCAACAGGGAATCGACACATTCGGCTTTCGGTTTCTTGGAGGTTACGTTTCTTTCGTGGTTTGAGGAATTGGACGATCCGCTTTCCGCTTCAGGAGTATTGATCCGGGGTGTCTGAAGATCGATGGCATCTTCTGCCGGAAATTCCAGTTGAATGTGACCATCAGGTCTCTGAAGCGCGAGGATCGCACGGTGAAGTTTGCGAAACTTGCCACTCGCGAAGGACCTTGACTTGGGCGATGAAGCGTCGACGGGGGCCGTGCGGTGCATTGGGTTGTCGAGTACAGGGCAAGTCCGTGAATGGAACTGTGCTTTATCAAACTACATGAGTATGGACTAAAGATAGCAAAGTAATCATAGCGAAACCTTCGATTATCAGTGAAATCCAGTCATTGTACCCAAAATAGCTTTCATAATAATAAGAGTACTTTATTAAGCTTTTTTTATTTATTATTTTTCAATCGTTGCTTCCACGTCGATCAGAGATTAGATAGACTAGCATGCATCAATATAATTGAAAACTGCGTGCATCCAACAGCGCGAAAAAGGATGCTTAAAACAAAAAAACCGTTTTGGTTAGTTTAGTAAAATCGTTAGTAGTATTTTGGGTGAAAATCATTAGTAAAATCCAGTAATTGGATCCAAAATAGTTTTTTTTAAGTATCCTTTTTAGCGTTGTTGGATGCACGCAGTTTGTAAGATGTTATCTTACTGTACAGTATCGCATCCAACAAAAAATGCATCTAAAGAATAGTTTATTACGATTATAGCACTCATACCCACGTGTAGAATAGCTATTCATGTAGACCCTGAGCAGCTTCATCATGACACCGAAAATTGTACTTAGACTGATGCATAAGCCCAGAATCTGGTGGAGAAAGCGCCTGAAGACGAGCAAGAAATGCTAGTATAACATGTTTTGAATCCATCTCTATTTGATCGTTTTTTTAGAGGAATGCATCCAATGCATGCATCTAGCAACGCTGGATTTTACTGATAATCGATGATGATGATGATAGGTGGACTTCTATTTTGTTTTAACTATTATTTTCTTTAGAAAACTTATATGCGTGAAGACGCGAGACGATGTCTTGTGTCTTTCTGTGGAAATATGTAACACCCATTGGACTCTGAGGTTCCGTCTTTGTAATGCAGTTCTGTGACGGTGGGTACTTGACAATTCATTTCAAAGTTCTTGTTCTCGTTGCGTGAAGATAAAAACTTGGATGCTTGTCGATGTTGTTATCGCCCTGTAAAACTTCTCGGGATAATATATTCCGAACGAAAGTAAGAGGATTCTCGGACGTTTTTGTGCAAAGTGGCATTTACTTCTTACGAATGAATTCTATTATACTGTATTATATTATTACATGTTATATTCATACATCAGGGTAGCTTTTGTGCACCACACGTAAAAAATAATCAAAGCCTGATTACTTTTGCAATTTCAGTAATCAGACTTTGATTACTTTGTAGTAATATGGTATTATCTTTAAACAAAAAGCTTGTTGCTCGCAATAAGGACGCCACCTCGTAGAGAATCTCTACTTTGGATTTTACGGGAGCTGCAGGCAATGATTTTTTTTGCATATATGACTCACAATAGCTACCCTAAATGTATAATTCACTCATTACTGGCATTACAACGAAGCCTTGCAACCAGTTAGTTGTCATCGTTATTGTTGCTTCGCTTATCTTTGATGATGAGTTTGTGGATTTTGCGTAGCTCAGTCATTCGCTCCAAGATCTCGCGCTCGACAGGAGCTGCCTTCTCTGGTCTTCCCATTGCGATCATTTCGGACATGTAGCTCTTTCGTGATTCCACCTCTTTTAGCACCGCGTCGTAGAGCCCCTCAAGCTGCGTCAGACGATTCTTAGGGAGTTTTCCATTGCGCAGCGCAGCAGCATGAGAGAGTTCTCGATCGAGGAGATCTGCACCACAAGTATTAATGCATGGTTATTTCAAGTAATAGAAGGTACAAGGGCGCACCAGATCCGGGCAAGAGCTCGCGGGGTAAGATACTCCCAGTTGAATACGAGAAAACCTGCTGCAGTTTTTCCTTCTCCTGATTCGGAGCGCGTCTAGCCGACCAACAGGCACTGATCAGACTTAACTTTCACAGTAAATACACCAGGACCAACCAACCTGATGCAGCTCATACGGGACCCCTCCATCTGCCTCTTGATCTCATTCATCTCCTTCTCAATCTCACTCAGTGGCTTTTTGTGCGTCGACAGGTAGTCGATCGGGTGCATCTACCAAGGCCACAACAGTCAGCACTCACGCCCCAATCGAAATCTCTACTCTTCACACACCTCGGGGGATCCTCCCTTGTGCTTGGACGGCACCGGCGCCTTGATCGCTCGACTCGAAGTGTTCGCCACCAGTCGATGTGTCCTCGAATCCGAAGCACCCGCCACTCCACCGCCAGGAATGAACGGCGCCGTCGCCTCTCGAGGCTTCATCTTAAGCTCTGCAGCAGCAAACAGCAACGCCAAGTTAATAGCATACCAATTTCCCCTCCCCATCAGCTCACGAACTCGGATATGAGATTTTTGGCTTGCTCGTGCCGCAGTAGAGCTTCTTCAGCAGTCGTCCTGCCTCCGTGTCGCCCCCGAACGCCCTGCCAGCAGCAACAATACAAATGACCATCACTCCTTCATCATTGCTGCCATTATACCTCCACTCACTTCCATGCTTCCGCCGTACGATCCTCCATAGTAAAACGTCAATAGCCGGCAAAGTTGCAGTGGTTGAAGTGCGTCGTTTCGTGGTAATGACACATAAACGGGACGTCGGAAGAAAAAAAGTAACAATCTGAGCCGAGATGGCTACACCCATATTCTCAATACCGCACTCATGGAGTCTCTGCGGCGCCTTACAAGCTCCGTATTCGACGCGGGTCTTGTGCGTCGAGGCAGTCTCGGGGACGTGCGGCCTCCAGACGCTCGCTCTCTAGAGCTCACCTTCATGACTGAGCGACTGATGGTCGTGGGCGCGCCCTGCGACGGCCCCACCGACAAGAAGCGAAACATGGTGAACGTGGACGACTTGGCACAGTACCTGGACACGCAACACCGCGGCCACTTTATGCTGTTCAACCTCAACGCGCTAGAAGATGCAGCAGCAGACGATGGACGTCAGTCTGTGGCTGATAAATTGCACGAGCAGCTACTCGAGTTCAACTGGGAACGCGATGGTATGAAGGCGCATACACCACCCTTAGATCTTATTTTTCGCATCTGCTACGCTCTGGACGCGTGGCTCTCGCTGGATCCACAGCATGTAGCGCTCGTTAACTGCCAGACTGGCAAGACTCGCAGCGGCGTCGTGGTTGCCTGCTATTTGCTGTTCGCCAGGCTCGCAGACGACCCGACCGACGCCTTTGTCGAATTTTATAGGAAACGTTGGGATATGAAGTCACTCACGCCGCATGCGTTGAAGAAGAAGACGCCACCGTCTATTCAGAGGTTTCTCACTGGGTTCCATGAGCTTCTAGCGCAGCAGAAACCGCCCAATGCCAAGCCATTGCTGCTCAAGGCCGTGATTTTTAGACAACTGCCGGTGGAACTGCAGCCCTGTGTACAGATCTGGGACGACTACAAGCTGGTGTTTTGTACTGATGAACTTCAGATCGGAGAGAACGGGGAAGCTCCAGTACTGGACTGGAACGAGGAGGACGGATTCTTTGCTATTTTGTGGGAGAATGGCATCGAGTTGGACGGGGGATTCTCGATCTTGTGTTCGTTTGGAGAGGATTATGACAACGCAGACGATGTGGACGCGTCCTCGAGAGTTTTATTCAGATACGCAGACTCGACGCTGTTTCTAGTGCCTGGACTGGTGACGCTTAAGAAACACGATCTGGACCTGATGAAGCAGTACGAACATGGATTCGATGAAGATCAGTTCTCGGTGGATCTGGTGCTGCATGAGAACAACATTAAGAAGTCCCGAAATTTGGTAAAAATGGATTATACAGGGAACAATGCGGTACGACAGGGCCTGATAGAGATTACCAAGCACCACGTCGTGTTACCGGACCCAGCAATGCACTCGAATTTTATCCGCATGGGCTTCTGCGAGACTCCGACTACGTTCGCACTGCAATGCTCTCAGAATGCTCCGAATGTGGCGCTAGACCTGCTGCATTCCAAGGGATTGTCAGCTTGTTTTGCTCAAGAAACAGCGGAGTTGGCAGCTAAAACCGAACAAGAAGAAGAAGCGACTAATAGCAATCAGACTGCGGATCCCCCTACCGAGAGCGACCAGCAACCGGCACTACGTCGGCAGACGACGGCGGAAATTGTGGTCATGCAGTCCCAGCGTTCACGGTATTCGATCCCTACAGCGGTGGACTCGTCGTTGTGCGATACTTGCAAAGAAGACGACTACATGATGCGCCCACAGATCGTCCGCTGTGCTGGGCGATGCGGAAAGTATTACCACACGACGTGTGTGGGGTTACGAAAAATCCCATTTGGATTGACGACGATGAGTGATCGCACCAACCATGCTGTGTACGTGAAGAAGTTCTTCAGTGCGTGGGAATGTGACACCTGCGCTCCAAAGGCTCCGCTCCCAACAACAACTCTACCTGGTGGAGAGATTCCGTCAAATATGAAGCTGGTACCTGCTTCCTGGGTTGGTGGAGAGCCGAGCATCACATCAGCGAACCCACAAGATGTTACAGATGCGGGCAATACAAGAGATTCATCGAATACAACCGCGACTCGGGACAATCTATTTGTCTCTGTAGATGAACCTCGCTCGGAAGAGTTCCATCAGCTGAAGGAGTTTCTAGCGACAAATGGGTTATCGATTGAAGATCTTATGAAGGCAGCGACGAGTCCGGCTACCACGAGCGCTTCGGAGACTGTGTCTTTAGCGAGCACGCTGACATCACCAACCTCTGCTGTTATGCCGTCTGGTCCACCCAAGCTGGATATGAAGTCTGCATTATTTAGCGAGCTGAAGACGGCCAGTAAGTCTAGTGATGTAAGCGAGACGCCGGCAGCAAGCAGTGGAGACAACAAGTACACGTTGATGCTGAAGCGAGGAGTTCCTTTCGAGGCTGTACAAAACTGCATGCGGAAGGACGGTGTTGATCCCTCGACATTGCAGCCGCTGGCTTCGAGCGAAGGCAGCACAGGTGATGACAGCGTGAATGAACCTTCTGGCGCTCAGAAAACACGGCTAAAGGACATGGAAGAGTACGCCAAATACTTCCGAATGCTGCGGATGGGATGCCCGAAAGAAGCGGTGAAGCAGAAGCTAACCATGGACGGGATTGACCCGGTCATTTTGGACTTTGGCCCTGATGCGATTTACGAAGAGGTGAAGGACAGTATAGCTGCAACACAGAGCATGCCAACGCTTCAAGATGATATCAAATGCGTGAATCCACCTGCAACAGGAGACGTGATAGCAGAAGTGTTGTTGAAAGATCATGAAGTGTACGCCAAATACTTCAAGATGTTGAAGATGGGGCTGCCTGAGGGAGCAGTTCGTCAAAAAATGAAGGTGGACGGTGTTGATGAGCGTGCTCTAGATCTAGGAGGTGATGCACCTTTCTCCAAACTGCCAAAACCAGAGACAACAGAACCTGCCACCCCAGTGAACGATGTGAAGCTGAAAGATGATTCGACGTATGCCAAATTCCTTAAGATGCTGCAGGTGGGTTTGCCCGAAGGAGCTGTGCGCCAAAAGATGAAGGCCGAAGGTCTTGACGAGCGTGCTCTGGATCTGGGAGGTGATGCGCTGGTGTCGGAGCTGACTACGAAGAATGACGTCAAGCTTCAGGATGACCCCGTGTACTCGAAATATTTCAAGATGCTGAAGATGGGGCTTCCTGAGGGTGCTGTAAGACACAAAATGACGACTGAGAACATTGATGTGCGTGCGCTAGACCTAGGGCCTGATGCTACTGTTTCGCAATTGTCATCTAGCGGGGGTGCTAATGCAGCAAAAGCTGCAGTACCGAAACCCAAACGCGCTCGCAAGAAGCTGCACTGGCAACCGATTTCCGAAGACCGACTGAGTAATCTCAACCAGCAGACGATTTGGGAAGACGAAGATGACGACGTTGATTTCGATGTGGACATGGATGAGCTGGAAGCGCTCTTCTTCGCAAATCAGAACACCAACAGTGCAAAGAAGAACTCGTTACGAGGACAGAGTAAAGCATTGAAACGCAAACAGGCGGTGACGCTAATTGACGGGAAACGTGCGATGAATGCAGCTATTTCGCTGGCCCGAGTCAAGCTCTCGTACAGCGAGATCGCTGATGCAGTGACGAAGTTTGACCCAAGCGGACTGACTATTGAGCAGCTCATCGGAATCAACGAATTCCTGCCGACTTCCGAGGAGGCAGCAGTGGTTTCTGGATATACCGGAGATAGGAAGATGCTGGGCGAGGTACGTCTTCAGTTGTTATGTTTGAGGTTATTGTACTAACTTGTGCTGTTGCGTGTATCAAAAAAATCAGGCGGAGAAATTCATTTTTGAGATTGCGAAGGTCAAGCGATATGCACCACGAATGGAATGTTTGGTATACAAGATGTCCTTCACTTCGCGCAGTACCGAGCTCGCTGCTTCTGTTGCTCATTTGCAAAAGGCAGGCGAAGAAGTGAAGGGTAGTCGACTATTAAAGATTCTGCTGGCTATGGTGCTCAAGTTGGGCAATACGCTGAATGGAAGTGGTGAAGAGAATGGAATTAAGGGCTTCACTGTGGACTCATTGTTACGGCTGGGCCACACCAAGGCTGTCAACCAGAAGACGACCGTGTTACACTATTTAGTCCGACTCGTGAAGAAGAACCACCCGCAAGTCCTTGACTTCCAGGCGGAGCTGCGAAGCGTTCCTCTTGCGGCGCGTGAGTCTTTCGAGACGGTCGACGAAGAGTTCAAGAAACTGGAAAGGGGCCTGGCAAGTCTCAACACAGAACTGGGTTTGCTGGAAAAGGTTTGTAGCCATATTAGGGTATGTTGTGCTGCTATACTAACTCGAGTTATTGTGTTTAAGCAGCAAGCAGTCGAGAGCTTAGGACTGGAGGTGACCGTCAAGGCAATGCAGAATGCTGCTTCAGATATTGAAGCTCAAATGAAGACACTCGCCGATGGGATAGCTCGGGCAAGAGAAGAAGTTTCGAGTGTATTGGACTACTTTGGTGAAGATCCGAAGCGAAACCCGACGGAGTTCTTCACGACACTTGCCTCCTTCTGCTCGGTACGCTCGTTATTTGTTGTAAGCATGTTGTATGCGGATGTAAAAGCTAACATATTGTTGACGTAGATGTTCCAACGCGCGCGTAATGAGGTGGTTGCTGCGGACGAGGCTGAACGCTTGAAGCTGCGTCGATCGAACTCCATGAGACCACAAACGAAGGCAAGTAACGGAGCACCTTTGAAGGTATTACGTCCGATTCTAGAGCGCTCACAAAGCACCATAGAAAAGCGGCATTCCGACGATAACTAACTAAAGCAAGTTGTGCTGGTCATTATTATACGTAACGTTACTATGGAAATGTTTGTTAGGGTGGCAAGTACGCACGTTCTGGCTCCTTGGTCTTCACCGCCAACCCATCGGTCTCTGCTTGATGCGCTTGGCCGACGCGACTCTCCTCGCTACTGGCGGTGCCGCCACAGATCGACTCGAGGCCAGAACGCGTACTGCTCCTCCAACAGGGCTACACAAGACAACAGCATGAAAAACATGAGTCATGGCAATATGAAACTAGGAAGGAGTGCGCAATACTTGCATCCGAGGTGTAGTAGCCGCAGCGGGCTCTCGAGATGGCAGCGACGCAGTCGAAGTCCCGATTGTTTCTAGTGACAAATCGAACGAAACTTGCTTGGACGCCATAGTGCTGTTGTCAGCATCTGCTTCTGCCTCAGTAAGGTCGATAATGCCTCCATCATTGACACGTTGCTTCTTGAGGATACTGCGAACTTTCTCGGACGTGGATGATCTCTTCCTTTTGCCTTGAGTCGGAAGGGAACGATCTCTTGCTTTTGTCTTGAGTCCTGGAGCTGCAGCTCTTTGGTCTAAGGCCGACAGACTCAGTCGCCTTGAAAAGTTCGTGGGAGGAGAGATCCCACTCGGTTTGCCGTTGATCGATATCCTGATCTCTGCAGTCTCGGGCGAAGACTCGTTGCCACGTAAAATGTTTTCCGCGACATTCTCAATTCCATTCAGCCCTTGGGCATTGGCCAATTTCTCCCTACAATAAGTCAACGAGTTAGTCATTTGGGAATGAATGGCAAGGATCAAGTGCTCCAGCACGCCGATCGGCTTACTTTCGAGCGAATAAACTCCACCTTCGCGAAGAGATTGGGGGAGGCAACTCTGGAGGTGAAGGGGTCCTCATCTGCTGCAAAACTTTTCTGGCCTCTTCGCCCTTGGATCTGCGACGATGTTCCTCCTGTCGATACTCTTCCAGTCGTCTCTCGTACTTCTTACGCAGTTCAAGTTCCGCTGTCAATTTTTCTTGCAAAGCCTGGATCTGAGAAACCTGATTGGCAACCTGCAAGCACAGCTCTAACGTTAGTGCGCGAAGACTAAGGCATGACGAAGAAAACCTTACCACTCCGTTCAGTCTCAAAATCTCCGCGCGTTCAGTACGACGCGACTTGCCCATCTGGATGTGACTCACACGTGACGCAAACTTAAGAGAATTGATCGTCTCGTTCACGTCTGTACTTCTTGGACTCACGTGAACAAACAATAGAGTGCGGTTGGCATTGCCACTCAGCGAATCCTGCAGTAAGTGCGTAAGCTTAGAGTTGCGGAACGGGATATGCTTCTCCTTCGCCAGTAACGCCGACAAGACGTCGCCCACAGCTGCGAGCGACTTGTTAATATGCTGCGACTCCCGTACGGTAAGTGCAGACGTATCTGCCGTCTTTGACAGCCGTTCCGAGCCTGCCA
Organism: Phytophthora nicotianae INRA-310; assembly: GCF_000247585.1. Taxonomy (NCBI): domain Eukaryota; phylum Oomycota; class Peronosporomycetes; order Peronosporales; family Peronosporaceae; genus Phytophthora; species Phytophthora nicotianae. The sequence goes on along the minus strand of NW_008648990.1, from coordinate 2,697,979 downwards.
AGTCCACGAGAACCAATCTGCCTGTATCTGTCTCTCCATTGGCCTTACTGGTACGCAGAATATCAATCATCAAAACGGTGTGCGCCCGGTTGCTGCGGTCGTTCTTCTTAGTCTTACTGCGAGTAATAGCGTCGTGGAATTCCTTGGTACTTGGCGCATCGATCGTCTCCACATTCTTCAAGTAAACTCCATTCTCTCCATGTCGGATCTCCAGCGTAGACGATGAGCTGCTCTGCTGGTTACCACACATGCTGGTGGCACCGACGTGGCAGCCCATACCGGCGCTCGTTGGTGAGCCTCTGTCCCCTGAAGTCGTCCCTGTAGTAGAATTGCTGCTGTTCTGGGCCAATAGATCGTAGATCTCTTCGTTGTAGATCTCCACGATCTGAATACGCACCTTGAAATCATAGACGTGTTGCTGTTGCGTTATCGACGAGTAGATGAGCTCAGCCGCTCTGTAGTAGAGTCCCATGTCACTCTCTGTTCCTTGCATTGTATGGGTCTTACCAGCACCTGTCTGGCCGTAAGCGAACACGCAGGCGTGACGGCCAGCGACGGCCGAGCGCACGAGTGGCGCCACTTCCTTAAAGACTGTCAACTGCGAGTGCTGCTCGTGGAAAACTCTAGAGAATGAGAAGCTCTTGTACAATGCCCCGTCCACGGGTGAGAAGACGCTTAGTTCTTGCGCTGACTCGACCTGTACGCGCTTGCGGCGCTTGTCCGGGCTCGTGTTCTCGCTCTCCTCACCGCTGGAGCCCGCGGCAGTCGCTGGCATAGGCCGCACGCGACACAACACGCGGATGTTGCCCTGAAGCTCGGCCAGCCTCGTCTCCAGGTGAACGCGGGCCGTGCGTTCATGGGCCAAGGCGTCGGCTGACGCACGCTCTCGCTGTCTGCCGCCTTCCAAAGCGGAGACGAGCTCAGCACCAAGAATGCCAAAGTCGCGGCCGCACAGCCGGAAGGACGTGGCTACGTCACGCTTTAACGCCGAGAGACTCGCACGCAGCTGAGATGCCAGCTCGCGCGTGGACGGCGGCGCGGCGGGAGCGGACCTGGCTTCGACATCGTCGCCCATGATCTCGATCTGGTTGCACTGGGAGTTTGTATGGGGATCGGCACCGGAGTTGAAACCTGGCGCGGAATCGAGCGCGCCAAATATTTTGAAAAAGAGTGAGATTTATTTGTAGAGGTTGGTATCATCGGGGTTGGAAGGGAATTAAAATAGGAGAAACGTACGTTCGAGTATTATGATAGGCCACCGTTAACGATTTTTTGCATAAAAAGTACTTTGTAAAGAAAAAGTGCGCTCGGACCACTTTTTGATCTTTATTATGGTGGGCCAAAAGCTATGAGCAGTCTAGCTTTATGACTTGCAATAGCGTTTCACAACTGGTAAGATACAATGCAGAGGCAAGAACACACGGAAAACACGCTAATGGTATCGCCGGTCAGTCGAATCCGAAGCCTCAATAGATAGCAAGGAGCCGGCTCTTGATGTGAGCTTTGGCGAAATAAATGTCGATGACGGCCAATCATGACCTGCTCGTCGCTCAAACATGTATGATTTCAGTTCGCAACTACTGTGCTGACTCACTTACCAAGCTTACCGCCGATTTCTCAACAAATTGTTGGCGAGCTGCCAACACAAATGCCAATGACTGCAGCTCTGCTGCAGAGCTTGAAGAAAACCAACGAGTCGTCAATGAAGTACTGCAACATGCCTGGAACAGCAGATCGACTTGTCAATCGTGAGCGCTATCCGCCACGAGAAACCCTGTCCTCTCGTATCCACGAATGAGACCCTTCTTGTGCATCAAGTGAAACTTGTTACTACAGTAGTCTGCTGCATGCAGCCTAAACATGTACAGGCATGAAGTCGTAAATGCAACCACAAGCTATGCGCAGCGCGTCAGTGGAGATGGGAGGAATGATACCGTCTCAAGTGCTATTCATACCGTCCAATCAGCGTGCCGAAAACGTGGAATAGTGCTTAACGATTGGCCAAAAACATGAAAAGCCGAAAGAACCAAAAAGCCCGCCGCATCACCTTGCTCAGTATACAACTACCAAGCTTCGTGCTGCATTCAATGCCCGGAGCCGAGCGTCCAAACCTCAACTGGCGCGCCCTTGCCCTCGTCTCCCTCGCCACCTGCACGATCACTGCCGCCAGCATCCTCCTGCTCCTCGACAGCCGCCACTTTCGATCTTCCCGCCGCAGCAGCAATAAGAATAAGCAACATCGCTCCAGCTCCGAAGCGTCTGACGAAGATCAAAACATGCCAGGACCAAGTAAGACAGCAACAGAGGAGAAAAGGAGAGGTGCAGCTGTTGACTAACGGTGTTTTACTAGTCGTGTATCTGAACAACCCGAACGCGTGTCTGGACTACGCGGTGGGCGCTGGGGGCGCCGATGAATTCGACGACGCCAAATACGTCGTCAAACAGATCTGCTCCGACTGGTGAGACGACGTGGGATCGTAGCCATGTGTTGTAGAACTAGATTAACGGAGCAATCATGTCTGACGTGGCAGGAGGGACGCTGTAAATGATGCCATCTCGGTCAAGATCATCGTGGGCGGCATCACCAACCGCCTCTATCGTCTCATGTGGGGGGACAAGGTGCGCTAGTCTGTGTCTGTGTATTTATGCATTCATCATTGACGTTTTTCTGCTGTGTTATCTGTTGTAGTCGGTGCTTGTGCGTCTGTACGGCGACCACACTGAGGAATTCATCGACCGCAGCATTGAGAACAGTATGACTTATGTTTGCTCTGATTCCGTCACCGGTTGCACGGTTTAGACTAATTTTCAATCCGTTCCGGTGTTATAGTGTTGTTCGCGTTGCTGTCGGAGCGAGGATTTGCCCCCACGTACTACGGTCGCTTCAAGAACGGCCGCGTCGAAGCCTGGTTGGACGCTAGGCCACTCGAGCCGGAGGATATGGGCCAGACTGAGCCCATTAACTACTTGCAGATGATCGGCCGCGAGTTGGGTATCATGCACATTATGGACATCCCAGAAGACCGCACGCCTGTATTATGGACCAAGATTGAGCGCTTCGAGAAGCTGGCGATGGAGATCGAGCTTGAGGATCCGGTCAAGAACGCCGCGTTAGAGGAACTAAACCTCGCGGATCTGCATCAGAAACTGCAGTGGCTTAAGTCGGTGCTTCCCTCGAATCACAACCACGATGGTGAGGACCTACTGGATGATCTAGACACGGACGAGATCACGAAGCAGGCCGTAGCGTTCGCGTCCGACGTCGTTTTCTCCCACAACGACCTGCTGAGCGGCAACATCCTGCATAACCCGGACTGGGATCGCGTCCAGATCATTGACTACGAGTACGGTGGCTACAACTACCGTGGATTCGACTTTGCCAATCATTTCTGTGAGAACTGTGGTTTCGAGCTGGACCTGGCGCTGTATCCGAGTATTGAGAAGCAGTTTGCGTTCTTCAAGGCGTATATGAGCACAGCGGCACCCAAGACGTTGGCTCAGCTGGAGGCTAATCGTGAATCCAAGGCGTTTTTCCACGCGTTGTACGACGTGGTGAACCGCTACGCACTAGCATCGCACTTGTTCTGGGGCTACTGGGCCCTCGTTCAGGCCGCTCATTCCAAGATCGATTTCGACTTCTTCGAGTACGCAGCTAAGCGATTCAAAGCCTTCGACGTGCACCGCGAGTTCTTCATCGGATCTAGTTAGTATAGTGCAACACATACACAACTTATGAAGTTTCGGAAGCAGAGTCCATGTGAACGTCCAGTAAATTGCGCAATAAAATGCCTCTACCCCCGCTTCGATCTGCCAGGAGTCTGCGGATACCCAAATCTACAAAACATAACGTTAGTACCAGATTAACGCTTCCGCTTGACATCGCCCGAGGTCTCGAGACTCATGTCGAACGCCGGTAGGTTCTCCAGTGATGTGGACTCGCTGGTCTTCTTGAAGTAGCGGTTGATGATAACTGGCGGCTTTTCAGGGAGCGTCAGCGTCAGCTCCACGTGCATGCGGCCTCGCGGGTCCAGCGTACGGATATCTGTGAGCACGCCGCGGAAGCCCGAGAGCTGCGTGACGGTCTTGATCTGCGACGCGTCGCCCGTGACGGTGATGAGATTGTTCTTGACGTTGACTTCCTGGCCGAACTTGAGCTGTTTGGTCTCCGTGAAGATACGCGTGCGGCGCGTGATGATAAAGTCTCCGGGTGTCTGGCTGATAATTACCATGAGATCCAGCTTATCTGCGGCCTGGCGGGCGATGAGCGGCAGTCCCATGGCCTCCAAGTAGTCATTGGTCGAGTCCGAGTCCTCGCGGTCGAGCGACCAGCGGCCCGACAGCTGCAGCGCACCTGCGCCCGCAGTGTTGGGCACAGCAGCAGCAGCACCGGCACTGGGAAGCACTACGCTGGCTCCGCCCACAGGGACCGCGGGTTTGAAGGCGGCGCTTCGTACATGGCTGAGGTTCATCTGTCCCAACTGGTTCATGGAAACGGCCGTGGGCTGCGCTGCAGCGGCCCCAGCACCATTGGCAGCTCCAGCGGCAGCACCCAGACGCGACGGAATCGCCATAGAGTTGCCCACGACGCTCGTGGCGTTGGCCGCGTGCAGGTTGGACGCGTTCTTCATCTGGTTCAGGTTCATGGCGACGACGGGAGGCAAGCGTCAAGCGTTAATGGAGCTCTTTACGGTTGACAAACTGAGATTGGATGAAAATGGAGTTCTTTATTCAAATTTGTGATTGGAATAAATGAGGTAAATATTTCTATTGGCTGATGTCTGCATCTAATATAGCCAATCGTTGACGCCTGACAAGTTGAAGTGGTTGCTCAAGTCTTGGAGCAGAAGTTCTTGAGCGTCCGCACCAGCCCTGGTGCCTGGTAGGGCGTCGTGGTACCGAGGAACGTCATCATGCGCTCGAGGCTAATGACACCCATCAGCTTGCCTGAGCGCGCCACGAACACGTTGTTAAGCTTCAGCATGCGGAAGAGCATGTCTACACGCCGCATCGGCGTCATCTCCATCAGTTGGAACGGCGACGGATCAATCAGCACCGTCAGCTTGGAATGCTCGCACACCTCGTTCGTGCCCCAGTCCATCACCTTGCCGCCACGCTTGAAGGCAAAGTGGATCGGCGCGCTCAGCTGCTGCACAGGGAGCTCATCAAGCCCGTCCTCGGCTTCCTCATCGTCGGACTCATCACTGTCATTTTGAGGTGTCGAGTCCATCGCCCCATACGAAGCGCGGACTACCGGTGTTGGGGCGCGGAGGACGGAGTCGAAGCCGGTGGTCTGTACTGTAGTCGGGGTGGTAGACCGCGGTGTGCTGAGGAAAAGCAGCGACGTAGCAGCCGTTGCTGCAGCCTCGGCGTTGGTAGGTTGAAGCAGACTGACAGGAGTGAGCGGAATGAACGTCGCGCCTTGGCGTTGACAGCGCGATACGGCGTAGGCCAGTCGAGAGCGCGTAACTGTGGCCAACAAGAAGCGATTTTCTAACGAGTCTACAATTGGGAATACAGGCTCCATGTCGGAACGTTTAAGCAGAGCCAATGCGTCCTCATACGTCGAGTCAGCAGTTAGAATGCCCATTTCAGCGACATCCTTCATCACTTCCCAGGCTGGAATATCATACGCAGCCTTCGGCAGCTTTTTCAGCCGAGGTAGATGGCTTGTTACGATCAGTACGTCGTACACGTTCTCAGTAAATCGCTTGGCGGTGAAGTATGCGGTCAAAATGGCCACCGACACGGGCAAGTTGAGTCCATCTGTGTGTGAGATCTCCATAATGATAACAGCAGTGGAGACGGCGTGGGTCACGCCCGAAGAGAATGCTCCAGCACCGATGATAGCGAACTCAAAGGGTTCATAATGGGTGTGCCAAAGACCGAAAGCACGCACAGCTTCGCCAACAAGACGACCAAAGATGCCTCCGATGACGAACGTGGGCGTGAACAAGCCGGCCGGCACGGGTAGCACAATACTAATGAGTGTCAGCACGTACTTGAGCGGTAAGAACGTTACCAGTGATCTCGAAAGCAGCAAGCTGTCCTCTTCTGTGCTATCTGGAGTACCGTCAGCAACGAAGACTTGCTTGTCCTTAGAGAAAAGCGCGTCCAGAATGCGGCGAGGAGAGCCATGTCTTAGAAACCACGCACTATCTCCATAGAATTCCAGCCAACAGGAAAGCATCGTCACAACCAGCACAAGTCCCAGTCGCTTGCCAAGTGCGTCCCACCACGCACGACGAGGTGAAGTAAATGGCGAAGTCTCGAAGAAATGATCACGTGCTCGTACAAGAATCGACAAACTGTAGTTGAAGAACGCGCCTCCAAGACCGCAGACGACGCCCAAGATTGAAAACACGCAGAGTTCGACGAAAGTGGCCCCACCGCTTCCGTTCACAGCGTCAGTGTCAGCAGATATACCCATGCTGCGATTACCAAAGAGTCCGTAGCGTGTATTTGCAGCACCAAAATCGACGAGCAAAGCGCCAACGATAGCTGCGAAGAAAGAGCGTGGCAACGTCCGGACAAGATAGAAGTGCGATGTTACCTCTACGCCGAAAAGTACACCTCCAAACGGCGAGCCGAAGGTGGCGGCCACACCAGCAGCACACGCACAAGCTAGCATTTCAAGACGTTTTGTGTCGTCGTCGCGAATGCGGCGAAATGGACGCCAGTTCATCAGCACACTGGCAAAACCACAGGAAATCATGATGAATGGACCCTCCTTGCCAATGGACAGACCTGCACCCAAAGCAGCCATCAGTCCAATAATCTTGGTAGCTACGCAGCGGAAGGACAGGTAGGCACTCATATCGATGCCCGAGATAGCGACTCTCATGAACGGCAGACCGGATCCTGCTGCTTGAGGACACACGCACTGCGTCAGAACCGCCGAGAAACCGCCAGCTAGCAACGCAGACATGACAAACAGCCCGAAGCCTTGGTCCCCAAGCCACTGATGATAGCGTGCGATCTCGACACCCCAAACGTCGATGGCGAGCCCCACGCTGCCAGCGAAAATGCCAATAGTAATCAGTAGCAAAGGACTCTGGATCAACACGAACAGGCCGCGCAGTCCTCTCGGGTAATCCGCCACGTAGGTTGAGTGCAGTCCACCATGGAAAGCGAGTGACTTCTTGTATGTGGGCTGAGTTTTCTCTGCGGCTGCTAGCTGCGTATGCCGAGCAGCAGTCTCCGCTGGTTCTGGAACTGGAGCATCAGGTGCAAGTTGCAGCTCCGGCAAAGTTGGCACGGGCTTGTAGCGATTCCATTGGGACGGCGACTCACGGTCCAGGAACGGGTTCATGATCCGCTCCATGACGCTGTCGGCGCGTCGCCAGGGCGAGAAGACTCGCGGCGACGATGAACGGCGTCGCATGACATTGCGGGGCTCCTGGTCAAAGCTCGGCCTTGGGATCGAGCCGGCCCCAAAGGAGACGGACGAGGACCGCAGCCGCCGGTTTTTATTCGCCATGGATAGTTGCGCCCCCCCGGCGTAGTAGACGGATGAGGTGAAGGGTAGTGGGGCTTAGCTGAAATGTAAGCTTGTGATGGAGAACTGCACAGGTCCAGGTCAAGTGAGACTCGACAATCCGTTTCAACACGAATGAGAATACAAAAAGCAAGTGAAATGAAAATGGCCAATCGGAGCCCAGAGCCTTTATACTTCAACTGTAGTTAACGAGCAGCGCAAGTATCCACGTCGATGCTGTATCGATGATATCTTCTTTTCAAGCCCACAAGCTGACTTAATCGCTGCGCTAGATTAACAGCAGCGCTACACTAGCAGAGACCGGGGCCTGACAGCATTGGTAAGTGCCTGAGTGAATCGAGGATCTCTGTGCCACAGAGTCTGTGGCATGGAGAGACGTGATCTGCTACCACTGGTTTTCCCTTGCAAGGTGCAACCTCCTGCCATTGCTGAGTACAGCCATAATTATCAGCGTCTTTATTATGGTATGCTAGCACCACGTCAGATCTCAAGGACAACTTAGCGGCGGCTGTCTAGCTTACGCTTGTTCACGCTCACAATGAGGTGCCATGCAGTCGAGCATAGCGCGTAATACATGGACAAGTCCGCCTTTAGGTTTAGGCTGGCAACACCCGGCTCACGATCAGGGGAATGGCAGCGTGGGTTCTACTGCACCAGCAAAATCCGCTCGAGTTTCCAGCATATCTGTAGATTACGAACAGCGCACAGGCCGAGTAGATTGCTACTCATGTCAATAATCGAGCACACAGCACGCTTTCTCAAAATGGATCAATCAGAATGTACCCATTATATATTGTCTATTGCAGGATATACAAAACCAAATTCTCATATTCTCGTTCTGATACAAATTTTGAGACAGGTCGGAAATAAAGATTTTGTTCGTATAAAATTCTAAAACTGCTGGATTGCCGACAAGTGCGGGACAACTCAGATTCCGCATTCCGCATTCCACATTTGGCAACGTCAGCCGCACGTCTGCTGTTCAGTGCGCAACAAGCAAGATGGAAGCCGCGCAGGAGGAGGACAAGACGGTCGCGATGGAGACACCGCCGCAGACAGCAGAGCTAGAAATGCCCCAAGCGTCCGCAGAGCAGGAGCACAAGCCGAAGGTAAAGCCACCCGGAATCAGAGTGATGGTCATGATAGTTGACTAACATACTGCCTCCAACAGCGATGGAAGGAAGCATTCGCGCGCGCTGTGCAGTCGATCGCAGATGAGCGCCGACGCCAGTCCATCGACGTGGGCAAGTTCACGTCCTTCGCTGATGTGGTGCATGCTGCGGCAGCTTTTGACCGCGACGGCCACATCCACATGGACTTTGACGAAGACGACGACAAATACGACATTTCGGAGCTCCAGGAGCAGGACAAGTGCCGTGAGGACAAGTCGCTGCGCACCACGCGACAGAGCAGCCGGACCGACTACAACGCGCCTATAATGACCATCTGCATCATGATCGTCGGCACCCACGGCGACGTGCAGCCCTTTGTCGCTATCGCCAAGAGACTTATCCAAGATGGCCACCGCGTGCGGCTGGCCACTCATGCGGTATACAGAGACCTCGTTATGAGTCACGGTGTCGAGTTTTACCCGCTTGCTGGAGACCCCAAGGAGCTGTCAGCGTATATGGTCAAGACGGGAGGCCACTTGATTCCTCTCAACCTGGAAGCCATTCAGAAGGATGTACCGCGAAACATGCAGATGATCGAAGAAATTTTGTACTCGACGTGGCCAGCCGTGTCCGAAGCAGACCCTGATGGCGACGGCCCCGGAATCCCTGGTAAACCCTTCCAAGCACAGGCTATCATCTCGAACCCTGTTACGTACGGTCACATCCACGTTGCAGAACGTCTTGGTGTGCCGCTTCATATTATGTTCCCTCAGCCGTGGGTGCCTACGACGGCGTTCCCACACCCGCTTGCCAACATGCCATACACTGGCAAACCCAAGAAGGTGAACTACATGTCCTACAAGATGGTCGACCTGCTCATGTGGCAGGGTACAGAGGGAATGGTGAACGCCTTTCGTAGAGACAAGTTGCAGCTGCGCAGAATTCGCAAAGGAGACGGCGGCCGTGATATCCTGCTAGACCTATCAATTCCCCATGCCTTCATGTGGAGCCCACACCTTGTGCCGAAGCCACATGACTGGGGTAAGATTTACGATGTGATTGGGACAGTTACGCTGGGTGGCCCAAGCTCCTCGTACACGCCGTCACCTGAACTTGAAGCATTCCTAGGTGACGATGCTGGACCAGTTTTCGTGGGATTTGGCTCTATGGTTATTGAGGATCCGAAGGGCGTTACGAAGATGATTATTGAGGCTGCAGAACAGGCTGGTGTTCGTGTGTTGATTCAGTCGAGTTGGAGTGATATGGCAGGAGATCTGACAATTCCAGACAACATTTTCTTCTTGGGAAACTGTCCTCACGACTGGCTTATGCCACGTGTGTCGGCCGTAGTGCATCACGGCGGTGCAGGCACTACAGCAGCAGGTCTGCTTGCAGGCAAACCCACGTTCATCGTACCGTTCTTTGGAGATCAGCCGTTCTGGGGCCGTGCTGTCTTTGACGCTGGTGTAGGTGTCGAGCCTTGCCCGATCTCGCAGCTAACAACACAGAAACTTCGAGTTGCATTTGAGGCATTGGAGAGTCCAGAACTTCGTATACGCGCGGCCGAATTGCGCGACCTAATGCGGCACGAAGATGGCGCAGGTGAAGCTGTGAGAAGTTTCTACCGCAACTTGCCTCTACACCACATGCGTTGTGACTTGGATTGTGGACAAGCTGCAACGATGTGGAGCCAGAAGGACAAAATCCGTTTGTGTGATGAGTGCGCGTTTGTAGTGGCCTCACGCCCTGAAAATTCGGCGAAAGATATTGTTGAGTACACTTTCGTGGACTACTCAGCACGTGGCCCGGAAAATGTTCTCGAGGGCGCAGCATCTGGTGTGGGAGCATTCGCTCATGTGTTTGGGTCGGGCTTTAAAGATGTGGTTGTCAAGCCTGCGCAAGGATATCGTGAAGAAGGTGCGAAGGGCGCTGTCATCGGACTAGTAAAGGGCTTGGGTGGATTGATGATCAGTCCTTTGGTGGGTACGGTGGTATTTGCGGACCATCTTGCAACTGGAGCGTACAATAATGTTCGTGGGGGTGAAGACAAAAAGAAGGGCTCTCTTATTGGGGATAACAAGAAGCTCCTGAATGCCATGGGATTCAAGACTCGCAATGTTCACACTGGCTCGATGAGTGCAGATGAAGTGATTGACGGAGACAATCTGCTGTCTTCACAAGTTGCTGTTCAGCTAACACCTGAAGAGAAGAGCACGCTTGAAGACAGGTTCAACGCGCTCATTAAAGAACGCAAATTGCACGGGCAAAGAGCGCTCAAGCTTGCTAACAGCAGTTTGTCAACCTCAGCATCCGTCGATAGCGCGGATGAAGGGGCAACTGTTGTTGTAAACGTTGACGGGGCAACTTTCAACGGCAGCGATTCGTTCGATATTGTTTTTGGTGATGGTGGAAAAGTTGGTGAGGCACTGCACGAAAACGAAGTTCAAGAGTTGGAGGCTGAGGCTCGCAAGGAGGAGGAAGCCCACAAGAAGCGCCTTGAGAGTTTGAACAGTACTCCACTGCCGAAGATGAACATTTGCATGATGACAACCGGCAGCTGGGAAGAAAGTGTCCAGCAATACGTTGCAATCGGACTGCGGCTCAAAGCGGACGGCCACTGTATTCGGATCGCAACAAATAGCGGCCACCGGGATCGCATTGTCAGTGCTGGCTTAGATTTCTATCCACTTGGAGGTAGTGCCATTACTACTGGAAACTTTTTGAAATACCTGCACCAGCGAAGCCAGGACCAGCCGCGCCACAAATCTCGACTACTCAATCTCGCTCATAGCAAACTGAATCACCGGCGCGAATCGTTTCCCGAAGTGGATGACCTGCGCGAACTCGTATTCTCGCTATGGCCAGCCTGTGTGGAAGTGGATCCTCTAGTGCCTGGCAAGGCTTTCCGAGCGGACGCTATCATCGCGCACCCTTATCTGTTCGGACAGACCATTGTGGCTGAACGTCTTGGTGTGCCTCTGCACTGCATGAGTTATAACCCACAGTCTCGCACACAGGCATTCCCTCACCTGGTCAGTTCGAATATGAAACTTCACCGACCGTACCGATATGCACCCACGAACGCAGCGTCATACGATGTGATCGATAATGTGCTGTGGAATGGAATGCGAGACGTCTTAGACGACTTCCGACATTCTCTTGGGCTTACAGGCAGGAGTATCGCGAACAATTTGCTGGCTGAGTGGCGCATCCCTCACACATACTTGTGGAATCCAGCAATTCTGCCGAAACCTCATGATTGGGGCAGTGAAATTACAATTGCTGGCTACGTTGAGTTGAAGGAAAGTGACGACGACAACACTGATCTTGCTGCCATCGAACAAGAGCTGCAGTCATTCACTAGCAGCTCTGCTGGTACACCACTTATCTACTTCGGCTTCCAGTGTAGTGACTGGGATCCGCGTCGCGTGCAAGATCTGCTAGGTTCGCTCGAGAAAGCTGCACGAAAAGCAAACGTCCGTGTTGTGTTTCAAGGTTACGAAAACAGCAACGATGACGCAGCACTTTTCGTCGGCGGCACCGACGTTGTATTCGAGATCGATCAGCACTTCCCTGTCCAGCGTGTTCTCCCGCACGTGGATGCCGCCATACACTGGGGAGATCTCTCCATCACGTCAACGTGTTTGGCAGCAGCGAAGCCTGCGTGTGTGGTCCCGCGTAACATTACTCAGCGCATGTGGGGTCAGGCACTAGTTCTTTCGGGAGCGGGCATCGAACCACTGGAACTGGATGCACTAACTCCATCCAACCTCATTCATGTGTTCCATATGCTACTGGACCCCAAGCTTACTCACTGCGCCAAGCGTCTTGCTCCCAAGTTCTCGTCATCAACGGCAATCGAGACTGCTGTATCGGCCTTTTACAGCAATCTACCGCTAGCAGGCATGAGGTGCGACCTGGATCCAGCACGAATTGCTCGAGTCTACGACTCGCTGCACGAAATGAAGCTGTCGTATGAGGCACGACTAGTCGTACACCAGATCACGAAAGATGCAGGCAGCGCGGGTGACCTGAAGTACAAGCCGCTGAAATACTCTCAGCACCACCCGCCACGGTTCTCTTTACGAGAATTGGAACTGCTGCACCCAGCTTCGTCCAATAACCTCAAGAAGCAACCGAGGACAAAAATCCTGTACACGTACGATCCTGCCAGTGAAGAACTGGCAGCTAGAGTGGATCACGAACGGGCATCAGTGACGTCCCCGTCGTCGTCCAAGGAGGCGAAGAAATATGGTGGCGCTCCCCGTAAGAAGCTCCTTCAGTTTTCTCGTGCACAGTCCATGGCGCTGAACGTGGTGGAATTGCCAAAATTCTGGAACTCACCTGAGGAGCAGGCTGAGCGCACTCTGGAGATCAACGATAAATACGAGAAACTGCTGGTGACACGCAAGTTCGCTAATGGAACCTCGTCATCGTCGGCATCGTCGGCATCGTCGGCATCGTCCGTTGCTATATAGCTGCAATGGGCGCGCTCTTCAGTCACAGCAGACGGGTAACTATGCGATTCTTGCTACTTACGACTTCACTCGGAATAGATTCGTTTTATTCAATTCATTGTAGGTTTATGGACTGAATTTGTTTGGTTACTGTGCTTTCCTAGGGACTGGGAACGAGTTACATTAGTGATTATTTACTCTACTATGGTTAACTGTTCTGCTTCTCGACGCTGTGTTGACTTCCGAAATTTGAAGAAGCGCATGACTGCTTCTCGTTTGGTGGTGCGCTGCGGCTTCTTAACGAGACGTTCGTAAGCTACAGTGGTGGCCTTACGCGCTGAGGCTTCCTCTTCTTCAGAAGACCAAAACATCTCGATCTGCTCTGGAGTGGCGACAAGACTTCCGGGATTAGACACGATCGAAGTGCAGCTTAATGTCCTACTGCTCAGCCGATGGCCGTTATCATCAAGAAGATCCAGGGTTTGGCGGACAGCATCAACCTGGCGGAAAGGTTTGGCTTGGTGAGATACGTTTACCGGATTGCCGAGTATGGAGAATGTCGGGGGAAGGCTGCCTCCGAACCGAAGTGGCTTGTACGGCACAAAAACCTTCGTTTTATCGCGGATCGCCACGTAAACTGGAAGTGAGAGCTTGAGCGTGTGGGGTGGGTCAAACACTCGTGCCAGCTTGCTGGGATCCACGTCGCAGCGCATCGCCTCGAGTGGTAAGTTCGCGTAAAATGCCTTTACTGCGGTATTGACTGGCTGTTCTCGATCGAATGTGGCTGAAAGAGTCTTGGCTCTATCTCGGAGTTCAGGCTTCAGGAGATCCCTGAAACTCAAAGCCAGCGACTTGACTGTGCACGTCTTCCAGTCTATCAGTGGCAGACCAACCTGAGCATGCTCACACACGCAGGCCATGAAGTGCTGCAATGAATGTGTACCGCAAATGCCTACGGGCTTACCAGCCGAGAGAGCTTCTGCAGTGATGTCGGGTTCTCCCCAGTGGATTGCTGCAACCACGTTCGGCTCTTGAAAGAAGCGTGCGTATTCGAGATCGCTGAGAACCTGAAGGACACTGGCAGACCGGTAGGGTGCTCGACTTTTGTCGCCTACCTCGCGAGTCTGAAAGATGATGCGTACTCGGTGCTCTGAGGTAGTGGCTGCAGCGTCGATGTTCTGCAATAATTCGTCGAGATCATCACGTGCCATGGCTCGCGTTGATACGCCAAAGTATATGACTGGAGGTGATGGCGTCTCAAATGCGAACTCAGCGAGCTGGCTGGGCCACTTGAAGCGATTGCCCTCTTTCTCGCGCTTCTTACGTTTGCTTCGACTGAGGCCGTCAGTATTGCCGAGCATGACATGGCCAACAACTGATAACTCCGCTCCCCAGCCCAGTGGCTTCGGTAGAAGCGCAGGATTCCAAAGGTAAATGTGGGGAATATCCCATCGAACCAAAGGATCAGGTAGATCGCAACGTTTGTTGAGACCAATGAAGGCGCGAAACTGGGTCAACACTTCTTGTACACCGCCGTGCCAGAGTGTGGTGTCAACAACGCCATACGTCAGCAAGTTGCTCTGACTCAAGGTCATGATTGCCGGTTCAAGGCCGTTGATGGAGCTCAGAGGATGAGGAAAAGAGTATGTCGGGGAGAGAGGATCCAAACTCGCGCATTGAAGTGGAATCCCGAGTCGTTCTGCTACGTGAACGTGACCAAGCAGCAGCGGATGCCAAAAGAGTGAATCTGCGCGAAAATGAACTCCAGGAATGTTTGCACCGCCGCCATGAGGGTCCGATCCATACGCTGCTGGCCACAGCGAGTAAATAAGCTCCTTGAAGGCTTGAATGGCGCCTGTACCGAGACGACCAGGAACTGCCGCCCGCGCTGCGTTTTGACTTTCGTACACAAACTTGGCAAAATCCTGAACACTTTCGGGTGCCCCAGCAAGTGGATAAAACTCCAAACCGCGCAACATGATCTCAGTGCGAAAGCGTTCGTTAGGTGCAACACGCACGCGATGTCCCTGTTCCTTGAGCTTGATCCCAATGGCCACAAACTGCTTCACTCCGTTATCCCATGTGCCGATAGCTGCAAGACACACATTCATGTGTGGTATTCGTGGGGTTGACGGCTTTGACTTTTTGATCTTTACATCTTGTTGGGCCGACTCGGTGGTGTCTACGTGAGATGAAGTGTATGCCTCCCATTCCGCGATGGTTGATAAATCTACAGCGTTTGCCGATTCGCTTGGAATATCAAGGGTCAGTTTGACCGTCCCGGCTGACGTAAGGCGAGCCAGGCGGAGTTTTATAGCTGGTTCGCTCCGTGCCCCCGAGCTGGTATCTTCAACAGATGAGCTAACGGACGCAACGCTTCTGTCCGACATAGTTCTGCTACTAGCACGACGAAAAAGTGGTTGTACTGCTGAACCAGAAGCTCTACGCTGTTTGTTTAAGCCTGAGCTTTCCGCACTGGTTGGATAGAGCAACTGCTGCATGCAAGCCTGTAGTTTCTCAGCTCGCTGGGACAACAAGATGGACTCGTAGCGAGCACTATACCGATGCCTCACGGACTGCCTCATCCTCCCCAACATCTTCTTGCGGTCTTTTCTGCGCGCGAAAATCACGATATCCACTGCATTTGGACTAGTGGCAGCGCAAAACGTGTCTGCCAAGCCATCCTGTACCCCCAAGGCTGCCATCAGATGACGATCGAAGACATTGTTCAGCTTGCGGTGGCCTTCTTCTCGCTTGGAATTTTTTCGGCCGGCCACTGCGCGATCAGCGAAGAGCACAGCACCGTGGACCGGTCGAACCAACAAATAGTACACACCTGCGACCGCTCCTTTGACAGCACCGACAACACCGCCATTAATTAATCCTTTTGCTGGCTGAAGCAAGACACCTGTTAACCCTCCAGTCAACTCGTGTGCGAAGACGATGGCGCCTGTGGCAACTCCTGTCAGCAGCGAACTGGGACCTCGAGCGGAATAATCGACGCAGTGGTAGCGAACGAATTTCTTCTTTTGGTTCTCTGGACGCTCTCGTACGATGAAGGCACAGCGGTCACAAAGCTTAATCCGGTCATGAACGCTCCATTGCATGGCGATACGTTGGTGATCCAAGTCGCACCACATGTCTTGCGTCGGTAAATGATGATAGAACCTGCGTACGGCTTCTCCAGCACCGTCTTCTCGCAGCATTAGATCACGCATGGCTTCTGCTCGCTTACGCAGGTCTGGATTGGCAAGCTCAACGAAGGCATTATGCAATATTTCAGTCGTAAGTTGGGCGATGGGGCAGGGCGGTACTCCTACCCGAGCACTTACTACAGCTTGACCCCAGAACGGTTGATCTCCAAAGAATGGCACGATGAAGGTGGGCTTTCCTGCGAGTAACCCGGCGGCTGTGGTGCCAGCGCCACCGTGATGAACAACAGCAGATACTCTGGGCATGAGCCAGTCGTGAGGACAATTGCCGATAAAGAAGACGTTACTTGGAATGTCAATATCGCCAGCCATATCACTCCAGCTCGACTGGATCAGTACTCGCATCTTCGCGTGTGTGGCCGCTTCAATGATCATTTTCGTAGTCGCAAGAGGGTCGGCTAACACCATGGAGCCAAAGCCGACGAAGATAGGACCTCCATCGTTACCAAGAAAAGCCTCAAGTTCTGGAGATGGAGAGTACTCGGATGCTGGCCCCTTCAGCGTCACAGTGCCAATGACATCGTACAAATCTCCCCAGTCTGATGGCTTTGGTACAAGCTGAGGACTCCACATGAATGAGTGCGGAATATTCAAGTCCAAGAGTAACTCGGAACCTGAATCTCCATTGCGGATCGGATGCAGCTTCAGTACCTCCGTTCGAAACTCATTGATGACCCCTTCTGTTCCCTGCCACATGATCAAGTCGACAAGTTTGTAGGAGAGGTAGTTCCTCTTCTGCCATTTACCAGTGTACGCCAAATTCGATAGTGGATGTGGGAATGCCATGGTAGGTACCCATGGTTGGGGGAACATGATGTGGAGCGGGACGCCGAGACGTTCAGCCACGTGAATATGTCCATACGAAACAGGGTTGGCAATGATGGCTTGGGCTCGAAATGGTGGACCAGGAACGTCCGGGCCCTCTCCGTCCGGATCCGGTTCGGATACCGCAGGCCACGTGGAGAAGACAATTTCGTTGATCATCTGCATGTTGCGCGGCACGTCTTCGGTCAACGTTTTGATCTTCATGGGAATTAGATTACCACCCGTCTTGACCATGTAAGCAGCCAACTCTTTCGGATCGCCTCCCAGTGGGTAGAACTCCACACCGTGGCTCATCACAAAGTCTCGGTACACAGCGTGGGTGGCCAGTCGGACACGGTGTCCATCTTCCTGTAGTCGCAGTGCTATAGCTAGAAACGGTTGGACATCTCCACGAGTTCCAACGATGAGGATGCAAATGTTCATCAGTGGTGGGATTAAGAGTAGCTCATCAGTATCCCCATCGACCGTGAACGATTTGCTTGACGGGTCAGGTAGCGACTGGAGTTGATCTGGACGAGCATTACTTGGGCGAGGTGGCTGTAGATTGATGGCGTCTTCGGCTGCGAATTCTAGCTGGATGTGTCCGTCGGGTCTTTGCAGGGCGATAGCTGCAGCATGGAGACCATCGAGGCCATTCCCTGCAATCGACTCGATCGCAGCAGACAAACTCGAACAAGTGTCTGGTGGAGTGGTGTGGTGCATTGGTATGGAGGTCTAATAGACTTATCCAAATGCGTCGGGCCTTCGAAGCAGGCACCTGGGCTGATCTGAAAGAAAATAGAGCCCGCACAACCGTCATCTACTTTTAGTTTGACCGATTTCAGCGCAATCACGTGGCGACTCTGGATTACCTGGACACACAAATGGTCTGTCTGACGCGTTCTTGTCGTGCAATAACGGTCACCGGTTGACATTTAGCTGGCGGTGTGGAGGTCTATTGCTAGTGACATGGGCGGCAAAATTGGGGTGTATTCAAGTTACTGGAAGTTGATACTGATTGTCTTCGGCCGTACAGAGCGGTTTTCATGGCGTTTTTGATCCGATTCATGGCTGCCTTCGTCATCGTAGTACATTTCCAAGCGTAGCTGCTCACAAATTTTGCGGAAGAACATCAAGTAGACGGAGGAGCTGGGCTGATCGTACGTCTCGGTATTCTCAGGAAGAAGACTGAGCAATTCTGCTGGGATACCCGCCCACTCGAATTTCCGTGCACTCACAAGCAACTCTGCTGGAGCGAAGGCAGAACACAGCAACCAGCGTTGACCCTTGTGTGTGGACTGAACTTGAAGGCGGACAGAGAGATATTTTCCGTCTGTGCTCGCTGTTATTCCAGTCCACGAACACTGAGACACTGCTTCCGTATCGGCACCACTATTTCCACTGATGTGTTGCCTCATACACTCCATCGCTTGTTGCTCGTCAAATTCTAGTGACATCACGAACGTCGAAGGTCTGTCCAAAATCCCATCTAAAGTATCAGGCATCTTCTCAACGTGAAGCAGAGAGCAAATATGCGTCGTCAAGTTGGCTCGATCTGCCCCCATGAGTTGATCGAGCTCAAGTGGTTCTGCGATCCCCAATATTGCAGCCAAGGTAGAACGCGAAAGCTTCAGCGTACAGCGTGAGCTGCTTGCAGGGTCGTACAGCTCCAGCCTCATCGATAATGAGTCTGCTCCGTCCAGATATGCGGAAAGTAGCACTTGGTCGTGCCCCACTGCTCGAATCGTCTTGAAAATCTTCACAGTCTTAGCCTCGCGGGTTGATACATCGAGTGGAGAAAAGGAGATTTCGGAGAGCACAAGGCGATCACTACGTCCGTCACTTCGCTGCTCGATACGCAAGTGATCTAGCACCATTAGTGCCAGTCGTCGACTCCTCTCCTTTTCCAGCTCGGCGATTTCTGCAGTGTTAGCGTCGCTGTGGACTAGGGGCAGCAGTAGTTCTTTATCTTCATCGCCGACAACATGTACCAGATCGCTACCTTCAAGTAACAGAGACAACCTCGCACTGGTTGCACACACGTACGCATCCACTCGCAGCATCACGCAGCTATCTGCAGCTTGTTCAAGCCGGTGGTTTGCGGCTACGTCGAACACAGTAAAGAGTGTGCGACCACAACCCGAGACGACCTTCGCTGTAGTCAACACCTTGACACCGCGCTCCCCAGCTATTCCACGACGTCGATCCTCACCAATCAACTTAGCAGCGTTCGCACCAGAGTCTTGCTCGAACATCTTTGTCACTGGAGTGGCTTTCTGCTTCGCGTACAATCGGTCACGCAAGAATATCACCTTTAGACGATCAGTAGACTCCCGATCCACTTGAGCATCCAAGCGTGTCAAGATAATATGACGCATTAAAGTGTCCAAAGACGTGGAGGAGATAAGAGCGGACTGGTCGGGGCCTACAACCTCGCGTAAGTCTCGGTGTCCGTGGATTTCAGCATTGGCAGTGCCGCTGGATACCGGATGGTACACACAGAACTTGATGGTAAAGGAATCGCTTTCCCGTACACGATCAGTAGGAGACACAAGCACTGGCTGCAAGTCTCGAAGCACTTGAGCACGCATCGTGATGCGAACAACTACGTACAGGCCGTTGACATGGTAGCTGCCATGATGTACAAGTTCCTCGGTGTCGTAGCTGTACGTCTTCCGTCTGCGATTGATTTCTTCGTTGTCACTCTCGTCGTCACTTTCTGTATCTCGATCGTCTAGCATGTAAGTGCACGAAACCACGGACGCTTTAGTGTTCTGCTGAGCTTGGGGCTTCGTGGACTGGCGCTCCATTTTCATTTGTTCATCTGATCGAGACTTCTCAATGAGATTCTTGACGGCATCGACCTCAGTCGCCCAGAATGAACCACACAGTAAGTGAGCCACCACGCATCCGCCTTCCCTGCCACCGTTAGGGTCCCATTGAAAGAAGCGACGTACGATCTCCCGACTAATATCTCTCCGTTCTCTTCCGGCTGAGTGTTTCCACGACAGTTCTACCGGCAGACTAGCCTCGATTTCGCTTTCTTGCAGAACCAGAGTTTGTTCCAGACAAGACTCAGGAATCCACACGCGATACCGTATTGCATCTCTACTACTTATTTTTCCTACGCTTGAGCCCTCCCCGGTGGATTTTTCATCACTGAGTTCGACCTGAACGTATACGCGAATGACCTGCTTCTTGTGCACCTGTTGGTTAATATCCTCCAGAACACGAAGCACACAAGGGAACCTCGCAATAATTCGTCGTCGTAAACGGTAGCGAGTGATTGTGTCAACTTCTTCCACGAGTTCTTGATCATCATCATCGCTGCCTTCAGCACTAACATCACTCGTTTTCGGCGTTAGCTTCGCAAGGCAAAACCTTTTCATTAACACTCGATGTAGCTTGGAAGGCGTTGAATGTCTCGATAAATGCAGCAGCTCTCCTGCTTCATCTCTCGAGAGGCGGATATTATGATATTTGCTGGTTCCAGGAGCGTAGAAGGCAGCCTGGAAATCTCCGTCTTCATGGTGTTGAACAAGAGTAAATACCATTCTCTCTGCAGCGGACATTCGTACTATGCGACGAAGCAGTACACGTCCGGGAGAACTCTCAGCGGTTTTCACACTGAGACGTAATGAAGACTCCAACCTCTGCTGGAATTCAGGAATTATCATTTGAGTTCTCGTGATGCAGTACAAATGGAGTCGGTCAAGCATCAGTGATGGGATACGAGATATTGGGACAATAGTTCGTCGTGCTTGAGCTGCTGAGAGTCGACCCAGAATGTTTTCGAGTTCAACCGCCAACGTCAACGCGGCAGCTTGTGTAGAAGTTGCCTGAGAACTGCTGCCGCCGTGTACGAACGCGTCAACTTGAACATGTCCGCGAGAAAGCTCAGCGATGGTGACAGTGGTGAGATATCCGTTAAGTTGCAGTACGTGTCGATACAGTCGAATGGCATGAGGACGCAGCACCAACTCGTACGGACTTGGAGGCTCGATAGACTCTGGACAATCTTCAAATTTACGTTTCTGGAGCAAACAGAGGCGAGCGAGACGAGCGTACATTTCTGCTTGTGACTTTGGTGGTAATTTATCTACGCGACTCTCGCCTCCTGTCGGGGTCAAGAGGCTGTCGATGTTGTCTTCTGAGATTACAGTCATCCATCGCTGACCCGAGCTAGGCGAATATACACTTGCGAAGATACGTCGGCACTCATGGAAGAGCGTCACGACGCAGCGCTCTTGCTCGTCGATAGTTTTCTTCTTACGCGTTTGACTGCATAAATTACTGCTGGAACCTACGAGCGAATGTGCCGTGCGGTACACTCGAACATCAGCAAGAACAGCATCCATCAATTCCATCACAGCCGAGTCTTCACCTGCTCCATCCTGCACAGAATCTGTCGGACAATTGTTGAAGGCAACCACTCGCTCAAACAGACCAGGAACAGGTTCGAAGCGGGTGATTTCAGGCGCCAAAACACCTGTACCATCGGCAGCGATCAACCGCGCAGTTCGAGTAGCTGATTCGACCCAAGCTGCGAGTGCAAATAGCAGTCTACTAGCATCGACGTGTGACCGGGAAACTGCAGCATTAGGCCACAGAGAATGACGCAGATATCGCTCCAATGCCAGTAAATTAGCGGGTGGAATTGTGGTGACGTCCACGTGGTGGAGTTTAGACCGTAAGAATGCTGGTTGACCCAGAAGCCGACGAGATAGTCGCCAACTCACTGAACTTGTCGCGATTTCACTCTGTGAAGGACCCTCGTACACCTTCCCCGGAGTCAGCAACACGATCACAGCCTCCATGACCACCACAAGTGCTGGACTTGGAGAATCAGTCTTCGTCTGCTCTACCATCTCACGCGTGATATCATCATAGGTCAGCTCCAGTCTCAACCTTGCAGTTCGATCCAGAGCCAATTTCAAGTCTGCGTCAACCATTCGACGCACTATTTCTTCCCGATACGCTTGTTCCTCCACATCACTGCCTTGTTTAGGCCCAAAGAGGTCACTACGGTTAGTGATGGCCCCTCTCACGAGAACACACATCGGTTCTGGATGGAGTCCCTGCTTGACGGTGGCAAATGAACGCAAGAAGGCACGTTGCGTCACATCACGAAGACCTACGTCACCTTCGAGAATCACACTGTGTCCTAGTGCCAGAGCATCGCGAATAGTCCTGAAATCGAAGTTTTGAGTCGGATCTTGAGCACCCAAGGACCTTTTTGTAGTTGCTGGAGGACGCGTAATTGCGAGAAAGAGTCCGGGTAAAGCGGCTTGGAGTTTCTGGAGAATAACAACTCGTGCTTTTCGCGGCACATCGCTTGCCACTACGAGCAGCATCGGACGACGTCGATGGAATGGGTAATTACGAGTCTGAACCAATTCCGCTGAAACAAACCGTCGAGCGAGCATTTCTTCGCCGTGATCGGCGTCTCGTCGCTCTGTAACTTCATGTTGAGCTTCTCGCTTGCTCAATGTGCGAATAACCACTAAGAACGGGTCATTTGTGCTGCACTCTACAAGATGCTGAAGCCGAGTGATAGCACAGAACGCCGTAGTCCACTTGAAAATGGCAACTGCAGCTTGCCAGCCTCGAGATATTCGCTCAAACGTCTCAATTCGAAAGTCCAGATCCCCTTTGTACGCATCTAACAGTGCTGTACCTAGTACTGACTCTCGTAAACACGGCGTGGATGCAGCAACTCCAGAAGCAGAAAACCCTCCTGATGGTGACATCCAAGCTCTTGCAGCTCCTGCAGCAGCATCTGCGATTTTCTGCATTCGACGCGTAACTCCAACGCCACATCGAAGAAACCGAGCAGCTTCTCGCCAACGAGTATTGGGGATGTCCCATTCATCATCAGCGTCACTCGTGAAGAGAATCAACAAGCGCACCAATCCAAGCACAAGAGCAGGAAGGGGTTTCTCTTCCGATGTCGCCTTTGCCTCGGTTTTCATAATACTAGGCAGTGCAACCATCGTTTGACAAGCATTTGCCAGCTCCTGTAAAGCCACAGCGTTGATAGCTCGAGCCGCAAGCGCAAGTTGCAGACGCCAACTCACCAACTCTCTGATCTTCCTCATCCTTACTCGTCCGAACCGACCACGCACCACTTTTTGAATACGTTCAGCTGATCGCATCTGTTGTTTTCGTCTTCTCTTCTGTTTTGCTAGTCTCCGAGCAACGAATCCTCGAGCAACTCGCTGTATGTGCACCGATGCTGCATTGTGCCAGTACATCTTTGCAACGCGTCTTCGAACGAGGAACCCACGTATACCAGCCTGGATAAAAGTACTCGCAACGACGAACTCGATCTTCATCTGTGCAAAAAGCTCTCGAGCCAACATCCCACGAACGATTCTCTGGATTTGGGTTGCGCAAAAATGCTGAACTATTGGAGCAGCTTGTTCATGTTTATCACGTTCAGCCCCAGCGGCAGCTCGAATTGCAACTTGTTCTTGTTCTTCACGTCGTTGTTGCTCTTGGTTGAGACTCGCAACTTTCGTTATACTCGATTCAATACGCTTAGCGTGCTGATCAAAATCATTCGCAAAACGTTAGAATACGTACTACTTCGAAGAAAAAACAAAAAAAAAAAACGAAAATAAATTGCTTACCGTTGCGTCCTTGACAGCCTTGTGTTGTGCTTTGAAAGTATTAAGCAGCTCTTCTTTCTTCTGAATGTTGAGGATTTTGCTCTCGAACATGTATCTCTTCTCCTGAAGTTCTTTCCACAATACTACCAGTTCTCTCTGAGCTTGAATAGTAAAAGCTCTCAATTCTTCTCCATACCCTTGTAGCTCGACACAACTCTCGAAATACGCCACATCCATCGCTTTGCGCTCGGTCTCTTCTCTCATCAAGTCTAAAAGCATGCCTAATTGTGCATTTGCTTTTCTTTCTGCTGCCAAAGTTTCCTCCAATTGAGCACCTCGAGCTCTTCGTCTTGGCGGTGGAGGACGCTCAAATGTCCGCCATTCCGGTTTAGAAATTGGTCCTAGCATCCCGGAGCGTTTCTTCACGTGAAGTTTACCCGGTATATCTGAATGCGTGGGATCTCCGAGTTTTAAGGCGTTTCCTTCAGGGTCTTCAGCTGTATAACTAGACTTAAGAGTCGTTGGTATATTGTAAGCGTTCCTGGATAATTCCACCATACTAAATCGACGTTGAGCTTCATCTTCAGGCACCACTCGACCGTGAATATCCCGCGCATATCGCCCAAAAGCTGCTTCTTCTTGCAAAACCACAATCTCAGCTTCATGAAGTCGTGCCATGTCCACTTCTCCGATTTGAGACGGCAGCACAGAGCTGTACTTGGTTTTACCAGCTTTTAGTGGAGTGCGAGACTTTGGTCGGATAATTCCGGTCTTTGATGGCGAGTTTGGAACAAGCTCTTCATCGTTCACAACTCGAGTTTCGTACGGAGTTTTCGCTCGTTTTCTCTCTGCTAATGCTAGTGCCAAAGCTTCAGCATCTTCTCCATTTGAACTACGAAGGTTGTCAAAAGTTGACTGAGAACGCTTCCCTCCGACTTGCAAGAACCGATCGGAATCTGCAATGCCAATTTTATCTGTAGGTTGAGAATTCTGCGGTAATTTTGCTCGACAGTCGAGGTTTAAAGGCAGTATAAACGGGTTTCGTTGTAATGTGAAGCCAAGCCACTCAATAAGTCCCGTGTGTTTACTTAAAAATTCCAAATCCGATGCGACTTTGAGTAGATAATTGATCCCGTTCCACTTGAATTGTTCCGGTTCCGTTGGAGTTCGCAACTTATCGTTTGCCTTACCCTTCTGCTTGTAATATCGCCACGCAACAATCGCTTCCACGGTCTCCAATGTTGCCAAACGAAGCAAATCTAGTAAATCAATTGTTTCGCCAAGGTGGGCACCTCCGATGTGACCGGCAATGCTAGCACGTCCTAATCGTTGCAGATAACCTTCACGCACAAGGATACATTTAAGAACTTCCAGTTCCTAAATCACAATGCAGTCCGTAAGTAATAAATAGCAGTATTTTACAGCACAGAGTTTTCGTACCTCGCCTGAATCGAGTTCTTGAGTCGCAGCGCCACTAGCAAAGGTGACGGACGAAACTTTAGGCAGCGATACTCCCTAATACAATAGACAATCAGTTTAGACTATCAACGACAAGTTTATCATCATGTACCTTTCCATTAACTCCAGATAGAGGCTTTTTCGGAGAAGATCTCTTGATTTTCTTGATCGGAGGGAATTTTGGTGATGTAGTGCGTAATGGAGAAAATGGAGAGGTTCTACGTAATGGAGATGAAGCTGAGCTGATATTTCTGTAGTGAGAAAAAAAAATAATCTTCATTAGATTTGTGAAACTTGAGAAGTTTTCTCGTAGTTCGTACATTTTGGGCTTTCTAGAGCTGCCGTTTGCTGCTGGTGTGCGGTCCATCCAGACGCAACTAGAGACTCACTCGGTCTTGTTGACAGCTACACAACGTGGGTCCTTGGGCTTCTACAGTACGTGACTTCCAGCTGCATCCGGCTCGTCGCTTCGCTGCCAGTTTCAAAGCGACGGACTCGCGACTGAATTAATCTCAATTTAAAAACAGGCGCTCGTGAAATCTATAGCTCGTATTTTACCGTTTGCTAGTTGTTCTATCCTATGCTATTAGTCGAGTGGTTCCTTGGCATCTTCGAATACTTCATCGCAGTCCATAGGCGGAAGAATATCTGGGTCTTCTATTGCGTCTGAACTAGTGATAGCTTCAGTAAATGAAGCGCACGAGTTGAACGCATCGGATCGTTCAGAGGCGTCACATTCCGACGTTCGATCGTCTTCTTCAACTTCTTCAGGCGGTGTTCGCTGCTTCATTTTGTCTTCGATAACGGATTCATCAGGCCACGACGGGGAGTACGTGAGCAGCAGCATTGGAGGTAGTGAAGACAGTGGCGCCTGGAGGTTATCGAGAGGTGGGAAAGACTTGATATTCTTGCTGGAAGGCGAGACCACGCAATCTTCGTGTGGTGTTGAGACGTCGATACCATTTGGAAGGGTCTTGTTCGTCGATTCATCCCATTCCTCGACACGACGAATCTTTTCGATATCAAGGCGCATTTCGGGCAAGGATGTCGAAACTTGCTTTTCTTCGTCATGCGTTGATACGGTTTCGCCTTCGTGTGGCTTGTTATCTCCCTGACTATAGATGGTATTGACGACTGAATCCCCGAGATCGATGCTCTCCAACTCGCTCAAAACATCATTACCTGCAACTGAGTTCGGTAATCCAGACAACACCAATGGTGGTACGCCTTCTGTGAGGGATTTCACTGTCGAAGTGTCAGTTTCATGCGGGGCGCCCAGGCTGTCTTGTGAGTCCATTAGGTGCATTATCGGCCGATTTGTTGACGCTGGAATTTCTTCCATCGTGATGTTGCTCTCCATCCCAAAAGAATTAATTTCGTTAATCCGTTTACCATTCGAACTGGCGGATGGTAAAGTGTTTTGCATGCGCTCTTGCACAATACCTTCCAGGTCAATTAACGTCTGCGTGTCTGTATTTGCACTTGTCACGTTTCGAGCCTCAGCCGTAGTAGGAAAGTTGATCTCATCGATCTTAGACACTGCCTTGATCAACATCTTTTCCTGTTGCGCTAGTGGCAAAAGATCAACCACAGTCGCGTTCTCCTTGACGTGTTCGGGACTCCCCACTGGTGCAAGTGATACATTCTCAATCGGGTGTTCTCTCACCGATTGCAGTTTTGGAATAGCACCACGTTTGGTCGTGGCTGGGTCATTCACCAATTCTCTCTTACTCTTTTGAGTTTCCTCCAGAAACTTCCCAGCAAGCACCTCCAGCTTTGCCATGCATTTCCCCACATAAAACTCAATAGCCAAACATATCGTGCTAGCTTCTGTCGTCCGAAACAAGAAGTCTTGAGTGACTATATCACTCCCAATATTCCTCGGTGAGGATGGAGATGCTGGGGCCGGACTTCGACACTTGAGCAGGCAGCACAAATGCCCTTGTTGAAACACAACCGACCATTTTTCGAGATCAGTATAATACCACGTGCTCAATAGAACCTCCGCTTCATGACCCGTACAAAATGATACACCGTGTGAAGAAATTTCGATCGACGTAGCTTCACTTGGACACGTTTGACTCGTCATCGCTGGTTTCACTGGGAATCGTAGTATTTTATCAGGAGCGATAGTTGCATGCTTCTCGACGCATTCAGTTAAAACATGTAGCCATATCTCGTACTGTTCAGGCTCCAAAGCTGCAAAAGTCCACGTCCGATACAGAGTCACAACGTCGAATGCGTGCATCGTTGACGTGTTGGTGTTACTTCTTACTGGACTTGAAGAAGATACCGGTCGGATAGACAAAACCGAGCTTAAGTCGATAATTCGTCGCTCCTTGGGTGTGTCTGTCATCCCTGGACAATGAGTTATCTTGTCATAATAGCAGAGAAATCCTCCGACTGGAGTCTCAAACAAGACAACAAACTTCTGATGCCAGATCTTCCGTAGATGGAACGTACGTGCGTTCTGTCGCTTGAGTAATTGTCCTTGGAATTTGAACATTTTTGTGTAATGCGTCGACTGGAGTAGTGCTATCAACGGCTTCATCGTCTTCGGAACGGGAGTCTTGTCCCGTGACTTTTGTCTCGAATTCCTTTTGTTTGGTGATGATGAGAGACAAGAAGCGTGGAATTCACACAACCCACTCGTCAAGACTCGAGATGTGTGACTCAGTTGTCCAAAGTTGATTATCGCATTGGAGGCCGAAGCTTCATCTTGTCTACTAGCGCTTCGGTCGTTCAACTCCACGAGGTTCTCACATCCAATGACTCGACAACATGCGTCGATCCGTTGCTTGAGACTGCCAGTATCACTGAAGAACATCAACACACCCCCTCGATGGGAGCCTCTAATACCGTCATTGCTCGATCTAGGAGAACTTAGGAATTCTCGAAGAGAGGCGTCCATGTACGTTCCATTCTTGAAGTACCAGATCGCCTCGCGGATATACTGAGACTCCAGACTCTGAAACACCAGATAACTTGGTTGCTTGGTCAGTTGATGGATCGTTCTAAAGCGCAGTTCCAGTCGTGTTCCAGATACTTCACAGCTCTCTAAATTCTCATACGAGTAGGAGAACAAACACGCACTGCGGTCATGACAGTCTGGTGACGGGAACACACGAAGTTGCTGAACGCCCAATGTGAGACCGCGTAGATCACTGCCAATAGAACAGGTGAAGCAAAGAAAGCTACTTCTGATGAACTCCAGTCCCAATCGTTCGCGACTCGCAGCATTACGTACCGGTTGCTCATTTCTCAGCAGTTCTCGACGCTTGGTCATTGGTAGCAAAGCAGGTTGACTGAAGCCAACTAACGCCCGACGCTGTTGAATAGGAGACGGCAGCTTCTGTCCGATGAGAACTCCAATGTAGATTTGTTGAGGAGGTTTCTCAAGGTCAGGGAGTGCCAGAATTGCAGTAAAATGTGCCTCTAGCTCCGTTAGTACTGGGAAGACGAACGTTGGGGATATCGCGCCATCGTCCAGAACAAAGTGTACAGACTTTTCACTATAATCCCATACAATCTCCTTCATAACGCTAAGAGGAGACTGGAACATCATCTTGTTCTGCTGCACTGTGATCGCATGGACAGTCTCGGCAGAAACTCCTAGAACGATGTCAACTGCTGTGTCTTCAGTAGTAGTACGCATTTTCCCATGATGCACCGACGGTTCTTGAAAGCTTGCGGTATCTGGTAAGCTGTAGACATAGTCACGAGGCCTCGATCGACCTCCTCGCATTGTCTGGCACGTTCACACAATGTCAATTCGTTTCCACTTGCCAAGCCAACCACAACTATCAAGGACCCCTTAAAAGGGGTCCTTGACAGTTGCTATTTTTGAATAGCGACTGACACCCTAACAATAGCGAGCAAGGAACTCTAAATTTGACACTTGAAGCGTTTTAGCATATTCAGGTTATACTTTATCTTCAAAAATTCATAGTCAGAAGATAAATCCATTCATTCGTCTTTGGTTTCTGGCACAATGAAGACACTTGAAAAGCATGCGTTAAAAATTCGTTCCGCTCCTTGGAAATACGGGAATTGGAGCCACATCATCACAAGCAACTTCGCGTGGTAAAACAGCGGAAGCCAGCCGATCTCTCGTCCGATCGCAGTGATCAAGTAGTCCACAGTCACCGCTACGCTAAAGTAAGCGATCCACCACTCATAGCGCCGTGTCCGCTTCTCGCCTAGCACTCCAATCGTGACGTAGGCGGGGAAGCCAAATCCCATCAACGAACACCCTCGAGAGGCCACGAAGCCTGGTGTGAACATGAAGATCAGCCCGAAGAGCGCAGGGCCCTGTGACCACAAATCCTTCGCTAAGTAAACGTGTCTTTCTGGCACCACACGGAGCGATACCAGTATCCGGATCAAGAAGTTCGTCTTTTCTTCGGCTTCTGGATTCACTGTGGCTTCACGTTCATGTATCCGGTTAGCGTACGGACTAACCAGCGGACTCAGCCACGTGTAGAGCGCGATGTCGCCTCGAGTGAACGGAGAGTGCATCCAAATGAGGAAAATATTACAGAAATGCAGCGGAACAGTGAAGAACGAGGTCACAAAAGCTGGTAAGAAGAGCGTCACCATACCGATCACACAGACTGCTAGCGACCAGAGGACCCAGTACTTCAAACACGCTTCGTACGCTCTCCACTCGTAGTCTGGGATGCTGATCTTCTCAAATTTCTTTATCAACTCGCTTGTGATTCCTGGTCTGGACGCGGGTGTCTTGGTACGTTTCGGGTACAGTCTCTTTTGTCGGATCACTCCGATGGAGTGTAGCAGTGGATACCCGACGGATAATAGACCAAAGAGAGCTTCACTACTTAGCACATCCATCGAGGACGTGGGCAGCCAATACAGCGCCTCATAGCTCAGTGCAAAGAACAGAAAATGAGGCAGCAGAATGGCCACGACGCGCCATTTGGCACTTAAACTGGCCACGAAAGCTCGGTATCTCAGCTCCAGCGACCGTCTAGTGCGCACGTATCGGACTCTCGCCTTGTGCACGTATCCCTGGCGGATACAGATGACTATAAACAGCACTGTAATAGCCACAAGAGCTTGATGCAGTGGATCCATCTTGCTCACGTAGTCCGCTGCCATTTTGGCGACCGTGAGCACGTGAGGCAGCGCTGCCTCGCCCACAACCGCTAGAGCTTGAAGTATTGGCACTAATACCAGCAGGAGGAAGGTTCCCCATAGTTTTAAGCACTTGAATGTGGCCACGACGGCGTCTTCGAAGGAGGAACCGATAGCTCCCCAGTCTGGACTCTGAGTAAAGAGCTGGGCGACATCTGAGACGTTGAAAGGGTCTAAGGGGAGAAGCTGGTCCAGCAGAGTGTTGGTCTGAGGCAGCGCGTCTTGCTGCAGACCGAGAATTTAAAGTTAAGACGTGCTGAATTTGATATTCTAAAGATATGATGGACATTTAAGCCACTTACTGTGAGAATGGGGACGGGATCTTCAAGCTCGACGCTTGCAGGAGTGTCAGGAGGCTCTGCTTGTAGCTGGATGAAGAGGAAGGAGGCCACCAGAGCCCCCAGAGCGGGCAGCACGAGCCGCCGCATCGTCGCGATTGAGTCGTCGAGTCGATCACTGTACACGTCACTAGTCACTAGGGATATCAGGGTAGTCATTATTACGAGGTAAATAAGATGTGTGACGTGTGAACCCTTTTGGATTGTAAGGACCACAAAAAGGAGCTGCTCACACGTCGCAGATAAAAGGATTCAATCATACAAACAAATACAGTGCTGCTATTATCTATAGGGACACTAAAGATTTTGTTGTTCTACTCGCATTACGCGGAATTAGATCGTGCCACCGTGGAAAAACTATCTTCTAAACGGATTTCGGAGGCAATCGGCCACGTACTACGCCCAAGTACCGTCAGAAAGCTGCTTAACTCGTCGGCGATCGCCAAGTGGATCAAGCGGAAACCGTCACCGGCCATCAAGCCGAACCACAAGGTGGCTAGAGCCGCATTTGCTGCCAAATTTCTAAGCAAAACGCGCATCTGGCGTCGCGTCTTCTTCAGCGACGAGAAGAAGTTCAACTTGGACGGTCCGGACGGGTACCAATACTATTGGCACGACATTCGGAACGACCAAGAAATCTTCTCGAAGCGCGCAAGCGGCGGCGGCAGCGTAATGGTGTGGGCTGGCATGAACTTCTTTGGAAAAACTGAGATTGCATTCCTTGAGGGAAGGCAAAACTCTGCCTGCTACACTAGCACACTGGACACCTACTTGCTTCCCTTTCTCGAAAACCTTCGCCAAAACCATGGCATTGGGATGCCTATTTTCCAGCAAGATAATGCCTCAATCCACGAATCTAGGTTCACTAAGGCCCATATTGAGGCGCTAGGCATTAGGAAGCTAAAGTGGCCATCGAAGAGCCCTGATTTAAACCCTGTTGAGAACGTGTGGGGTCAGCTAGCATGGTCTGTCTACGAAGGAGGGCGTCAATTTGACACCAGAGACGAGTTGAAGGCGCAGATCGTGCGAAGCTGGGCTAAAATTCAGCAGAGCTACTTACAAGGGCTCGTGAAAGGTTTGCCGACAAGAATGGCGCAAGTAGTTCTCAAAAATGGCGGTGCAATTGATAAATAGACCACTTTCTAACTCGTGTCCCTATAGATAGGAACACCCCCTAAAATGGCAATTTCACTTTAGAATTTGCAATACGCATATTTTTTTAAAACTCGTGTCTGCCAGTTGTCAGTCATTGTGTAAGTCAGCTTTAGACCGAGTTGCATGATCTAATTCCGCGTAATGCGAGTAGAACAACAAAATCTTTAGTGTCCCTATAGATAATAGCAGCACTGTACTTAAGTAATAAATCATTTAAAGTTACCCGCAATTAATCAGCTCGATCGAGATTCTAACGGTCAGTTAAGAGCCTCAGATGATCAACGACAAAAGGTCGAGAGCAATGCCAATAGCTCAATGCCCACCAATATCGTGCACGCATAGGAAAACGTAACCTCTATTACACAAAATTGAGCCAACCCTGTTCACTTCGGAAGAAGTCGAGAAGCGATGCTCAAATCAACTCGATTAACCGCAAATGGAGAAATGCAGGTCAGAAGGAAATACTGTAAGCTACAAAACCGCAGTGAAGGGGGCACAAGCAAGAAGGTGATATTCATGGTGACAAGCTTACCCAAATCTAGCATCTTCGGGCTGCTGGTATCAACGTGGGGCTAAGCTAGATGCAGAACTTTGGGTGGCACGGTTCGAATGAAGAGAACACCGATTGTGAAAGGTGGTACGTTGCTCCATTCGACCATCGAAAGGCAACTTCCAATTGTCACTCCCTCTGCTGTTTACAGTTGGTTGAATGCCTAACTGGATGATCCGACACTGACACTTTTCCCATAATTCTCTCTAAGAACGATGGAGCTCGGACGAAAGCTGGCGTTAATGCTGGTGGCCGCGGCCTTCCTTTGCTCTGGGAATTTATGCATCATCGCGTCCAAAGTCGACGGCCTCGTCCCCTACAGCAGCGTCACGGTCACGTTCCTCATTGAAGTTTTCAAGCTCACCGCCATGTTTGCCGCTATCGTCATGACTGACACGACAACCCCCGATCACCTGCATCTGCACAAAAGCTTTTACTATGCGGTCCCAGCGCTATTAAGCGCTCTTGAGAGCAATCTCAACTACGTCGTGCTGCGCTATCTGGACGCTGCGACGGCCTCGGTGCTCTGGAATTTGAAGATTCTATTGACCGCTGTGCTATTCCGCTACGTCCTCAAGCACCCACTCTCAGAGCTGCACAAAATGGCAATTGTTTTGCTCATC
The DNA here is from genome assembly GCF_000247585.1 of Phytophthora nicotianae INRA-310. Lineage (NCBI taxonomy): Eukaryota > Oomycota > Peronosporomycetes > Peronosporales > Peronosporaceae > Phytophthora > Phytophthora nicotianae. The sequence goes on along the minus strand of NW_008648990.1, from coordinate 2,665,010 downwards.
CTGGGTGTGTTGACCAGCCAATCCGACCGCTTTCGAGTAATGAATAGCAACTCATCCAAAGACTCGCAGTATATGGCACTCGGCTTGTGTCTAGCTCTCGTTGGCGTGACGTTGTCGTCCTGTGCGAGTGTCTTTGCCGAGTGGACGTTGAAGCGGCAGTCGGGCTGTCAGTTCTTGTGGCAAAGCGTGCAGATGTATGGCTTCGGTGTGTTGTTTAACGCTCTAGGCCTGGTACTGGTGGATGGGAAATCGTTGTTAACGGAGGGATTCTTTCACGGCTACAGTGGCTGGACGGTGGTCGTTATCATCGTGAACTCCATTGGAGGGATTTTCATGGCCTGCATCCTCAAATATCTGGATAATATTGCCTGTGTGTACTCTCACTCGATTGCCATGATGTTCACGACGCTTTTGTCAATGATTTTCTTTGCCTTCTCGCCGTCACTGGAGTTTGCTTGCGGACTTGGCATACTCGTCATCTCCATGTATCTGTATCATCATCCACTAGCGCAAGTTGTGACTGAGAAGGAAACGTCTCCAGTCAGCGATACGAGCAGCGATAATGACGAGAATTTATCGACTACTGCCACCTCAGTGCAACTTAAAAAGTTGAAGGAGTACAAGGAGGTTCCGAGCGATACAAAAGACCAGCTTGAAATCCCTTGAATCGAGATTGCTGAAGCTTAAGTTGCTGTAGTGGGCCGAATACTAAAAGCTGCAATAGCCACTAAATTGTAAGCTATTTAGTTATCTTACCAGCTTGTTTGATCTGTTTGGTAAGATAAGTGTGTCTTTGAACGAGCTCAGCGCGACGTCGTTCGAGGTCCACGAGGTCAGTTTCCCGTTTATCAAAGTCTTCGATAAGCAGCTCAGACTTGGCAAACCCGTCCTTACTCTTCAGTCGAGCAGCCAGTTGTCGCGTGGCGTCCCTATCTTTCTTTTTGTGTGCGAGTTGGTCTCGATTGGCAGTCAGAGCCTCCTCCAGCTCCTGTGAATCTCGTTTGAGCATTTGATTCTCGGCCAATACAAACTGGAGCTTCTCCTTGATATGAGTCAGCACCTGCACTGTGCTCGTTGTTTTCTTCCGTAATTTATGAAGCTCCTCGTTGCGCTCTTCGATCTTCTCATTCAGCGTCTGGTTCTCGATCTTAAGTTGCTCAAAATCGATAAGATGAAGACCCTCAGCGAGCTGTTCTTTGGCGTGCAGCTGTTGCTCTAGTTTCTTAAGATGCGTGCGTAGATTAATGTGTTTCAGTCGGACCTTCTCGACGTCTTGGTCTTTTCTAAGCTCTGCAGCTTCAAACTGGGCGATTATTCGCTTAGCAATTGGCTTGCCTGTTCTCAAGTTCTCAGCGTTTCTAGCCACCTCTCTCTTGAACTCGAGGAAAGCGTCCTGGATCTCTGTCACCTTGGCTTCCTTCTCGTCCAGTCGAGCCTGTAGCTCCAAAGCCACCTTGTCGTATTGAGACTGAGCTGTCGCCATCTGTACCTTGGCTTCGTGGACACTACGTAGACACTCGAGATACCTCTTGGCGTTCTCACTGGCATTGGCTTTATCCTCTCGTCTCCCAGCAGAGCCTACTGCGTCTGCTCCTGCAGTAGCTGGACTACTCTCCTGGGTTTTCTGTAGATGGGCTGCAATGCGACGTTGGAGTCTGCAAGTACAAAACATGACAACGATTTAAAGGCTAGAAACGTGGTGGTTATCCTGTACTACCACAACTGACTTGATATTTCTTTGCTGTAGTTCCTCTCGAGCTTCTGTGGCTTCAGCGATGGCTACTCGTAAGCGTCTCGCTTCCAGTTTTGCATCCTCCTCGTCGTCCGATTCGTCATCGTCGTCCTGAACCTGCTTCGACCTTCGACTAGCATTAAACTGAGCAGCCTTTTCGGCATTTTCTTGGAGCATCGACTCGTGGTTCGTCCTCAGCACGGGCATCTTGTTAGCTCCCCTTGATCGACTGAGCTCGCGTCGTTTCGTGCATGGCTACATCCAATACCTATTCAAAACAATTAAATCTCTAACAGTTTGTGTAGGTATCCATTACACTTGGTGTATGTAAGTGGACAAATGTAAATCAGCCCGTCTAAATGTATCCCTTCTTGCAACGAGTCATTCAACAAAAATGAGCAGCATGGTCATCCGCTCTGGGTCACTATTGGGCTGCCACTTCGCCCCGTTACGCGCCGTCAAGAGCCTCAAGGGCAAGTCGAATGCCAGCGCGCGCTGGGTGCGTCGACAGTGGAGCGATCCCGTTGTGAAGCAGGCCAAACGCGAGGGTCTCCGCTCCCGAGCAGCCTTCAAACTACGCGAGCTCAACGACGTACGTCTGCACTAACTCCAATTCAATTGCAATGCACACTCCTTAATATTTTTACTCAATGCAGCGCTTCCAGCTACTGCGTCGAGGCGATTTGGTTCTGGACTTGGGTGCAGCTCCCGGCGGCTGGACACAAGTGGCGGTGGAGGCCACAGCTCCAAAAAGCCAAAAGTCCGACGGCCCACCGCGTGTTGTGGCCGTGGATCTCTTGCATTTTGACCCCATCGAAGGCGCGTCCATCGTAGTGGGGGATTTCCGTCAGGCTGCAGTCCGCAAACAACTGAGCGAGGCCTTACGAGGCCGCAAAGCCGACGTGGTACTCAGCGACATGGCCCCGTCATTCTCGGGCAATTTCCTCACGGACAGTCAGCACCAATTGCGACTTTGCCACAACGCACTCAAGATGGCAGAACTTTATTTGCGTCCAGGAGGCAACTTTGCCACGAAAATCCTGCGTTGTGATGGCTCCGAGGAGTTCCGAGCAGACTTAAAGGCAAGTTTTGACGTGGTTAAAGCCATGAAGCCCCAGTCGTCACGGCCAGAGTCGACGGAAATGTTCCTGGTTGCCAAAGGGTTTAAAGGCTTGCAACAAACGGAAACGTAAAACCCTTTTTCACATCTCGTCTATTCAAATTGTCATGTTATGAAAAAAAAAAAGCAAAAACTAAGACGGAGTGATTGTCGTGTGTGCAAGGCGGAGAACCGATCTCTTCGATCGAGACCAGTTCTCATTTTTGCAACATGCACAATTTTGTCAAGTTTGTAAAAAGGAGAAAACGAAAAAGTTCCCCACACACACGGCCGACTGAGACGCTTTTAGTTGAGGTCTTGGCCCAGTCGCAGCGCCAGCAACGTGTCGTTGTACTGGTTGAAGGCGTCCTGGATGTCGTCCTGTAGTTGCATGGCCAGCGGAATGAGCTCAATGTTGACATTGCCACCGATCTGGGCCGAGGCGGCCACACGCGGCTGCAACACCTTGACGGCGTGGATCATTTCCTGGAGCTCCGTGTCTTGACGGACGTCTCCAGCAGCGTAGATGATCTTCTGCAGTAGCTGGTGCACCAACTGCTCCACTTCCTGTAGGTCGGCGTCGTTCAACGGCTCAGCGTCAGCAGCGTTGGCCAGCGCCTCGCGTTCCTCTTCTTCCCAGCGCTTACGAGCCTCAGCGTACGCCTCACGCTCGCAAATGTCCTGGGTACGGAGCGTGAGGTTCAGGAAGCGATCCATGTGGATGTTCAGCAGCGCGTCGGGCATCTGCGTCAGCACTTGCGTCATGTAGCGGTTCATTTCCTTCTCACGCTTGATGATAAACTTCTCCTCTTGGTTCTTGCCGATCATCGACGAGAACGGATGGCGCTTGGGGAAACGCGGGAACCACGGCGCACGTTTGCCACGACGACCGGATGCAGCAGCCTTGAGCTCCTGGTGAAGCGCGTTGAAGTCATTGTAGCGACCGCCGACAAGCCACGCCGTCTTGGACTGTTCCAGAATGTCACGGCCCCAGGTCACACGCAGCACGTACTCGGTGTACTCGTCGCCCCAGTTCTGGTCCTGCTGCTTGCGATGACCCAACATCGTGCACGTGAGAATACCGCCCTTGTACGGGATCGGCGGACCCGTGGGGAACTCCTGAATCTTCTCCACGGGGTTGATCAAGTTCTCGTCGTCAGCGGACATTACGGGACCAGCAGGAGCCTCGCCGCCCTCACCAAACAGGTCACGGCCGGCCTGTGCGAGCTGCTCCTGGCGCAGAGCATCACCGGCGACGCCCTCGCCCTCGATCTTGGCGTTCTCTCCAGCCACCCAGCTCATGTCGGCATTCTGCAGCGACTCCTGTCCCACCATAGCGCCGGCCACGCCCATCGATCCGACAGCGCCAATCTGTCCGGCCTGACCAGCAGAAGCCTGTAGCGGCTGCACGGAGCCCAGTGTGGCCGGTCCGTTGCCAGCCACGCCGTGGACGCCAAGCGTTCCAAGAGCAGGAGCAGTTCCCAGAGTGCCGGCCATCGCAGCCTTGCGCTGCGCCTCGTCATAAGCGTTCAGCTTACGCAGAGCAGCAGCCTCAGCGTCGTGTGCAAGGGACGCGTCCTGAGCGGCAGCAGCGGCGTCCTGAGCAGCCATGGCGGCAGCGAGAGAAGCAGCCTGGGCGCGTTCCACCGCAGCTTGGCGCTTGGCCTCTTCGCGGCCGACAGAGCGACGATAAGCCTGCTGAATTGAAGTAGCAGCAGCGGCGCGCTTGAGCTCCAACTGGCGCTGACGCTCGCGTTCCTCCTCTTCCTCCTGAAGGCGACGCTGGCGTTCCTCCTCCTCACGTTGAAGACGTAGCTGTTCCTGCTCGGCAGCAAGTCGTCGAGCCTCCTCCACAGCGAGACGAGCCTTGCGGACGTGCTGTAAACGCTGCACAAAGTGACGTTGAGCCTGGATGGCGTAGAACGCAGTCAACCAGCGCTTCTTGGCCGACTTCTTCTTCTCCGCCTCAGCACGAGCCGCTTCATCTGCCAGTCTCTTGCGCATCTTCTCGTCTTCCACTTGAGCGCGACGCTTGTCTGCCTGCTTGCGGCCGAACTTGCCACGTACGATCGACTGGATCTTCACAGCGGCAGCGTTCTGCTCGGCGTGCTTAGCAGCCATACGCTGACGAGTCTGGTCCAGCAGCTTCTTGAAGGCATTAGACGCGCGAACGCCTCCAATCGCCATCTTCCAGTGCTTCTGGGCAAGAACTTTACGACGCATCTTATGGCGGTGCGCGTTACGAGCACGGATAAACTGCTTGCGCACGGCAAACATACGCATCACAGCCTGCATCTTAACGATAGCCGCCTTGCGTCTTCTAGTGTCCTCCAGTAGCCACAGGAACGCACGTTGGGCGAGCACCTTGGCCAGCGCATAACGCCAGCGACGACGTGCCAGCCACTTTCGCAGACGAGCGACGATCCACGGCCCCATCTTCTTCATGTCGACCTTCAACAGCGCATCCAGTAGCGCAATCTTGCCCGTCTTGAAGAACACCTTGGTGCGACCCAGACGGTAGGCGTCAGGCTCCACACGGAACGACCACAGCACAGCTTCCGTGAACGTGCGGTCGTTGTAGGCGTTGAACATCGGCGTGACGGACGGCGGCAGTACAGGCTTGTAGATACGACAGATCTCCTCGTACGCCACACGTGTAGGCAAACCAACCTTGAGCAGTTCACACGTAGCCAACATACCAGAGCAACGCAGCTGGTCCACGACGTAGCCGTGGTCAAAGACGCCAGGAGACATGGTCGGGTTGGGCTTGATACACCGGATAAAGTTGCAACGCGTGGCGTTCAGCGTGTCCGTGAGCTCCTGCATCTGGTCGCAGAACTTGGCCGACACGCTCTGCTTGTGCAGCTGACTCGTGTTGGTGTCCACGTCCAGCTTGGACGAGAACAGCTCCTTGATAAGCGACGACTTGCTGGACGTCACAAAGTCCTCGAGATCCTTGGGGATCGTGTCGTTGTTCTTGTCAATAAAGTTACCAATCGTGTAGGGAACACGTGTGGCAAAGTGCTTGACGATGAACTCGTACTTCTTGTCCTTCTCGTGCGGCGGCAGGAAGTGCGGGTGGCTCGAGTGGGTCTTGTGCAACGTGGCGTTCCACTTCTCATCCGACGGCTTGGGCATCTTGGCCTCCTGGTCCAATAGCGGTAAAATACCGTTCGGCTTCTGCGAGATCAAGTCGATACACTCGCGGTTATCGGGCCACACGATCTTGCCGACCTCGATACCTTCCGCAGCGAACAGTTCCTGCTCAGCAATGAACACCTGCTGGTTGAACGTGGCCTGTAGAGCCTCGTTAGCGTAGTTGATCAGCAGCTGTTCAAAGTCGTTCTCTTCGAACGACTCAAAGCCGAAGATATCCAGCACTCCGATGAACGGCAGCGAGCTGTCTCCGTGTCCGAGAGAGCTGTTGATTTTGTACAAGATCCACTTGAACAGGTGGTTGTAGATGGACTTGGCGATAGCGTCACGCACGTAGCTTCCCTCTTTGGCGGTGCGTTTAATGGTAAAGTTCTCGGTACGCGTCGAGATCTCTCGCGTCGTGATCACATGCAGCAGGTTGGTACTGTCCACTCCCAGCAGTTCACCACACGACGCCACGTACTTCTGCGCCTCGGGCGTCACCTCTCCAGCGTCACCCTCAGCCGTCTCGCGGTCTTTCAAGCGAATGTTACCCAAATGTAACAAACCGGACAGCACCGTCCACACCTGTTTCTGCAGCGTCGTGTCGATCCCCACCGAGCCCAACGCACTCGCCACTTCATCGAACAAGATCTCGTCGTCCACATTCGGGTCAGACACGCAGCCGCTCTGGTTCAGGTACTCGAAGTTGTTCACCGGCTCCAGCTTCAGCTCCTTCGTCAACGTCTGGTCTGCACCGGACAACAGGAAGTAAAAGATGTGGAAGTTCCGCTCCCCCGGGATCTGCGCCACCACACGGAATTTCTCCAGCAGATACGTCTCGATAAAGGCGCCAGTGAGCGTGTTCTCGCCTGGCTTGAACTGCAGCTTCATGAACTTGCCGAAACGCGACGAGTTGTGGTTACGCAGCGTCTTGGCATTACCGAAGGCCTCCAGGATGGGGTTCGTGTCCCACAGACGCTTGTCCAGCTCCAGCGCGATGTCCTGCTGCGCGTCGTTGCCCTTGCCCGCGGTAAACGCCAAATGTTCCCGTGACGTCAAGTAACGCAGCACGATCTTGGACGTTTCCGTCTTACCAGCTCCTGATTCGCCAGAAATGACGATGGACTGGCATTGGGCGGGCGTACGCAGCGCCATTTGCTGGAAAGCCACCTCTGCGATAGCGTACGGGTGCGGCGGACGGTCCCCCATCTGCGTCTTGATGTAGTCCGTGACCTTGGGCTCCACTGTGCGCACCAGCGGGTTGACAGCGATCAGCACGTTGGCCATGAGCGTGTACGGCCGCAGATTGTCCATCTTGGAGCGCACGTACAGGTTCTCGAGGATACCAGCCTCGTGGATGTAGTACAGACTCGTCATGTCGTCCACCACGCGCGGGTTCACCTTGTACAGGTCGCCAATGTCGCGCATATCGAGTTTCTCCTGGCCGAATTTGCCGTTTACAGTCAGAGTCATGCCCTGCTCCGGGTCCTCGGCCGGCTCGTAGCGCACGATCTCCACGACGCGCCACACGCGCTCCGGGTCGGGGATCCAGATGTGCGCGCCGACCTCCACGGGCGTGTGCTGCAGCGCAGCCACCACCTCCTGCGTGTTGCGACGTCGCGCCGAGTTCTGCGCGCGCTTCTTGTTCTCCAGCACGAGGCGCTGGGCGATACTCAGGTTGGATTCGTTCACGGGCGCCGCGCTGTGCCGCTGGAAGCGGTCGTAGGACGGCAGCGCGCTGGACGGCACCATCTCCACGCGGGGCTTGCCCGACATCTCTGTCTCTAGTGACTACGGGGCGGTCGGTTCCGTTCTCTCCGACTCTCTCTCTCTCTCTCTGCGGCGACTCTGGGATTCCCTTCTTCCGCCGCGTTGCAGTGCACGACAAGACGAAAACTGAGGGGAGACTTTGATTGTGGCGGTTTTGAGAATTGCAAAAGTGGACAGAGCGACTGATTGGATGAAAAGACTGGGAATACAGTGGGTTTCCTCCAATCTAAGTGGTCTGCGACGTGTGGCAACTGCAACGTATGGAGACTTTGCGTCGATGAAGCTATCGCCATTCCGTCCGCGTCGTGTCCGTCTAGGCGCTCGCTCTTGACTTCTTCTTTTTCTTCTTGCACAGCAGCGCTGGTCATGGAGCCACTTGCAGAGTCCTACGCGTGTTCTGCAGTGGGTTCACAAGTATGCGACGTCGGGTGCCAAGCGCTGGGCAGTAGGTTGAGGGTCATACTATCAACGACCAGATCACGCACAGCCAAGGTATGTAGCTGGAGGCGCAGTAATCTGCTAGAGGTGGCCACGGCGGTAGTACATAACGCATTATAGCAGACATTTCGGTGATCGAAGAATCGCAGGACAAAGGCTTCAACTTGGTCCAGCACAGAGTGCAAGCGCAATTCATCGAGCGCGAGGTGAAGATTAAAGCGATTATGGACGAAGGATGTAGCACGGATACAACTACTGGGGGATGAGAACCTCGCGTCATCCAAGCTGCGTGCATCACCCCAGGCGACAAAGGGCTGGGTCATCCCCAAGTCGATTCTCTCTGTCTACGCCTTCGCGGGCTTGGCCTTGGCCGACTTCCTCTTGAACTGAGCTCTGGCAGACGCCGGCTTGACCTTGGACTGCGCCTTCGCTGTTGCCTTCTTCTTGGGCTTCGAGTCGGCTTGCTCCATCTGCAGTTTCTCCACCTGCTCCTTCAGTCGCTCGTTCTCCGCGTCCAACTCCTGGATCTTCAGTTCTAAGCGAGCCACTTGCTGTCCCGTCGGCTCTGGCCCCGGCTCTTCGTTGTCTTCCATCAATGCCATCTTCTTCGTGGGCGGCTCCGTCGTTTCGATGGCCTCCTGCTGCTCACTGATGCTGGCACTGCGCTTCCCGCGTGGCGCTTTGGTCTCGGCGCTGGCACTGGCAGATAGACTCTTGCGAGGTTTCCCAACCATGAGTGAAGGAGTGAAGGTCGTTGCTTGCGCGGTCGACGGAAGATTGGCGAATGGCAAACGGAAAACAGAAGTGCGCAATGTAGCCATTTGCAAGTTGAAGTTGCCTTTTGGAACGTATGACAAATGACAAATTATCAACAACTGAGGCTGAACCTAGCGAGTTATCGCAGCAGAACGCTCGCTCAAAGCGCATGAAAAATTGCGCATAATGCGGTCTGGACCTTTCAACTTGCAGATCAGGCGACTAGAACATGCCTTCGGATAAATTGTCACTATGCGTTGGAGAGGAAATGAGGAAATATTTGCAACTGAAGCTGGGCTTGCAAAGTAATTGCGTGGGACTACTTCAAAGACGGACTGTGTTTTTTTGTCGCTGTAATAGTTCCTGGGATGCACGATATCAACTTGCTGTCCTTGGCATAAGACCGGCAGTACGCAATCAGCCTAATGTTTCGCGATGTGATGAATATTTGGAGCTTCTTTTTTTCTGAATCGGAGGCGCAGCGAAATAAGTGAAAAGCTCACCGTCCTGTTAGTATACGCTGGATTGATTATCTCTATCAGGTTGTTCAGAGATCCTCTATTTGTGTTGAAGTAACTCAAGAGTCCTGCAGATTCTGTAGGCTACTCCTAATAGAAACGTTGTCTGGTGGCCATTGATTGATTACCTCTATGCGCATGCTGCGTGCACACGACAGAATCTGTTTCCTTTCGAGCGACGGGTGCCAACAGTTCAAACAGTAATAATGAAAATCGAGTTTTGAGTATGGTCAGCACCTTTGGCGGTGCTACAAGTTTCGCGTATCATTGGAAGTCGAAAAGAAAGCTAAACTGCGAGCCAAAACCGCGGAGTCGTAGGTTTTGGCAGCAGAGAATTCATGTACAGGATAGAGGGTTTCAAATTGGACATTATTTTTTTTTGCTTTCGTGGGATTCCCAACCATTAATTAAGCAAGGTTTAGGAGGGCTATTTCAAATTGCCTTGAAACGTTTCAGTCCGTTGCAAAGCTATTTGTCAGTGACCCAGTGTGTTTTTGGAATCGTGTCGGCGATGTTACCACGACTGACTGGAACTGTGCAGGAAATCTACCACACGCCTGTAATTCCAAGAACATGTGCCCGGTGGTTGACTGCGCAGCGAATGCTGCTAGTAGCTTGGTTAATCATGGGTGTCATACCTCTCACGCTGCAAATTCGGAGCTACACACAGTTCGTCCGACCAACCAAGATGTCCGAAATCCTCGCCGTACCTCAAGATCAGCAAAAAGAAATCTCAAATATAACGAAAGTTTGCCCTGTGGAAGCGTTTGTGCTGGCTGGAGTCTGGTGGAACTTTGAACCAACACACTACTATCTCACTGACAATGGCACCATTTGCCACGCTGTTGTACCACAATACAACACACACGGAAATTACTTCATCGGGAGCTCTAAAGTTGCTCCACATCATACTTCTCCATCCAGTTGTGAGAACGACAGCTTTCCATTCGACGTGTACTTTTACCACGCCAGCATCGGATTTTACTCGTTCTACGAAGGAGAGACGGGCACATATTGTGCCAACGACAAATTATCGTACATTCAAGTGGATGTTCTTGGCTCGTACGATATTAACGGTTCGTTCTTAGCGGAAGATACGGGTAGTACGAAGTCCAGGGTATCGTACTGGTATGGCATCGTCGGTGCGATCTGGCTGGTTTATCGTGCTTTAATGATCCGTAGAAGCTACGTCATGAGCACTCGCTACGGTCGAAGATGTGACGAATTAGGAGAAACAATCAGTCAGGAGCAAGCCGTGGTGTTTGTCCAGGAGAGTCTGCGTTTATCTGCTCATGGGGCTTCAAACTATCAGCGTGCAGTGTTGCTCTATTTGATCGTGGAAGGAATCATGACGGATTTATTTCTTATCATCGCGAATGATGGCTGGGCCACTCGAGTGCAATATGCATCGTTGGGTTATAATTTATCCGGGTTAATGCTGCTG
>NW_008648990.1:2572853-2630324 GCF_000247585.1 Phytophthora nicotianae INRA-310 | reverse complement strand
AGCCACTATTCTGACGTCGACGGACTTGTTCGGGATTACATCGAGCTTGAGCAGCTTCACCAAAACGAGAAGATAACAAAAAAAAACTTTCTAAGAAAAAGAAAGAGGCCGATCTAGCACAATGCGCTAAAGACATTGTGGCCGAGAGCAACCGCCGACGCGCCGATCGTGAAGCCGAGTTGTCCGATAGTGACGTGAGCGACGAAGGAAGCTGCGTGTCTGCAACAGATAGCTCAACATCGCGTGGATCGAGAGCTTCAAAAAGGACGAATGCATTTTTGGCCGAGGTGAAGCGCCAGGAAAAGCGATACAAGGAGCAAATGGATATGAAAGTGCGAGAACTGGAACAGAAGCAGAAGCAATTTGATGATCGCCTTGCGTTTGAGAGGGAGCAGGCCCAAGCTAAGCTTCAGTTTGACATGGAAGTTCAGGCAAACAACCGAAACGTGATCCTCGAGTGTGCAAAAATTTTCAGTGCAGCGTTGGTCAACAAAGATTAGTAGACGTTCGTTTCGCACAAGATCTATTGCTACTTTTTAACACTACGTACACTCTAAATAAAAAACTACATTTGTGATCTAAGACTCAAGATACTCACTGATGTCAGGCGGTGGACAATTGAAGTAGTCGCTAGCTGTGTTTCCCCCACGAATGCATGTAATGCAGTTGGTCATCAGTACTCCAACGCGATACATTTTTCCTACGGGCTGCGTTCCGATACGTAGATTTGGCTTAACATCTAATGCCTTCCAGTAGCTCACTATTTGAGCATACGACCACTCCACGGAGATTCGGATCCGGCTCATACATGCGTTAATGTGTGTTTGCTCAGCAGTTAGGTTTCCAATAGCGCCTTCGAAAGGACTCACAATGACGTCGTCGTTGCCGTATGCACAGTCCCCAAACACTCGAAAACCGCGGAACCGAGAGTCCAAACGAATCGTACCTGCTATCTTTGACTCACGATACATTTTAATGTCGTGGTTTCTCCCGGCATACGGACCAAATAGATGCGATATCAAGCCGTCCGGGGTTACCAGAGTCTGAAACTTTAAGGCATGCTTTCTCTTATGCCCGTTGTAGATCGACTGCTGACCGAGAAGCTTTCTTTTCTTGTGATGTACACGTCGTGGTACAGGTCGACACACACCTCGGACAGTACCATCCACAAAGCACCAAACGTTTGTGTAGGGACTTCCTGCATCAAATACAGCATGAGAGTATTCCTTGAGTCGAGCCGCAGCAATGTTACGGTTGAATAGTATAAGACTGGAGAACGTATCATCTAATAAGTCGAGTAGATGCATGAAAATGTTCGACAGCCCACTACTAGAGCGGCGAAAAAAATTTCAGTGTCTTCCCACCGCACTGGAACAGCCAGTTTGTATAACAACACACATAAAGCCTCCAAACCAGTAGCTTTAGTGCGCTCTCTCGTGACAATATTATCTGGAATCTTCAAGAGTTTTACCAGTAGTCACATTTCCGACTTATCAAAACGAAAACGAGATTTGCATACCGCATCGGGAAGAGCATTGAAGTTGAAACGCGTCCGAATACGGGGACAGGGAGGTGGCGCACTCGCCAGCGCAGCGAACAAAACGGCTTCTTCAAAGTACTGCTCCTCTTCTTTCGCTAGTTGCCAGCGCTGAAGCAAGTACGGGGACTTGTAATGCCGACGCACACCTCGACTGAGAGAACGGCTATACCATGATACCTGGCTGTCGAGAAAGCACGCTTGATCCATTGGGATGAGAGTTGTGTGCAAAACAAAGTCGAACCTGGAGTCTAGGAAGATGCTAAACTTTATGTGTTGGTAGGAGACGATTTAGCAGCGGCATAGAGACCGTAAAAATTACATATCGTACCGCAAAAAGCTGCTGCTATTTCCGGTTGAGCTCAAAGTTACCGATCGAAACTTTATGTGAGTCGAGGGATGGACCATGTGGCCAAACCGTAATGATCAATTTTTCGGTTTTGCTAAAGACCTCTATTTAAGTAAATCTATACTTACGAGACGTAAGTATAGTTAATCTAAGATAAGCAAACTTTGCTTCCTCATACACGTGCGCTAACGTGTAAGCAGAAGTAGTGGGCACACAGCGAGCCCATTACAACATTGCTTGAATATGTTCCACCACTGTGGATATGCCTTACGAGACGTCAACGTTGCTGTCTTCACGACAGCGTAGTACCGCGGGAAGGTGGAAGGGAGGAGGGTGGGGTGGGCGGGTGGAGCAGTTTTGTAGAGCGAAGCGAGCATAAACCAGATTTAATGCGTTGTTTTAGCCTAAAACAAGGTTCTTCATGCGCTAATCACTCATGTGGTCGACGTCCTCGATATCCTTGTTTTTTCTGGCTCAGGCGGAGGAACAAACGACGCAATGACCCCACTTTCCAGCAGTTTGTTCCCATAACGCGGCGGAACTCTGGTATGCTGAATTTTAGTGGTTTCTCACGAGATCCGTTAATTTGTTCTTTCGTGGTGCCATAAATGGTTTCTCCTCGCCTGTAACGGGCCAGGTATTTACCGTTACTAACTTACACGTAGCGATGAGGAAGCTCGTACTTAATACGACAAGATTCAATTTCCGGTAAAATAAACTCAGATTTAAATTTGGTCCAGGGCGGAACCCCTGGCCCCTTGAGAACCACTCAAATGCAAGTCGGCTCCTGATTGGCTGAATATCTGACCTTTCAACCAATCAGAGAGCTACAATACAGCACGCGCTACTCGCGTGCTTTGTACCTACTTTTGTATATCAATCTACCTACTTATGTAAATGGTGACCCATTACATCGCCCTTCTCATCGGCCAGCATTGAGTCAAGGTGCTGGGCCTGAGAGAATATTGCTGAGTCAGGGACAGCAATGACGGTTCTTTCAAGCTGACGGGCATGTGAGATCGACCAATGTGTCCCCGCAATTTCACCTACTTGGAGCTCTGGTCGCTGCTCCAAATAGCTGTCGATAGTAGATGCCGCTTCTTGGACCCTGGTTGCCGTAGCACGTCTTGTTCCAGGTATCGCCGCTCTTTCTTCGCTACTAACACGAATACTTCTATCTCGAAAGGACCTGAATCCTCCGTTCTCTTATGATAATTGGTATAAGCTGATGTATAAGAGGGGCAAAGTTGTCTGCTGGCAGTGCTACCAAACTCGCTGCCGAGCAGTCTGGCTTGGCTTGATGTAGATGCTTTTGTCTGGTCTAATAGTCTTTTACGGTAGCTGCGCAAGCTTTCGACAACATTATCTTCAATTCTGCTACAAAAAACTTCATAGTTATCTTTTTCGCTATCAAACGAGGATCGAGGTCCCCTCACGGGAACGTCTGTCCTGCTTCTCTTGGTAACTTCTCCAATCTTGACCTGTAGACGAACTGGGGTCGGCATCGGGTGCTAGTATGCTGTGTCTGGATGAATGCCGTTTGCAAAGTGGGCATTCTCCCCAAAAGGTTGCTAATTATTGCTGCTGCTATAAATAGGCCGGGTAAAAATCGGAATATCCAGAAGTTATTCTGATTGTGATGACCAAAATAGAATATTTCGAGTTTCTAAATTGATGTACAAAAGAATCGATATTGATATGATATAGGTAAAGCAGCCGGTTCTACAATACATGTAACCACCCTAATTATATCGGTATGGCCCTTTTATAACATCGATATATAAAACAACCTCGATTTATTTTAATTGTGTATCCAGCGAAATTAAAAGCGACAAGACAACAACCTGTTTCGTGTTACAGTGGTACTTTGGCTTTTTCAGTCTCGACTCGAGAAAGAAATATTGCGCGGAATAAACTCGGTCATTAGAGTTTTCCTGTTTCGCGCGTTATCACGGGTTAATAGATTACCGGTACGTAGTACTAACTGTAGGTTGCTCAGCAGGGCAGCATTCCTATCCCATCAAACACAGTTTCGAATAGAGTTTCCGATCACCCATTATTTTTCTCAAAGCCAAGTTTTAGGTACTTTGAGATCATTGAAAACGCTTGTCACGAAGTACAAGTAGAAAATACGTCAACTGAAGTACTACGGAATGTCATTCATTTCGTTTGACGCAGCCAGAACTTTTATCGTACGCTGGTTTACCGTAGCTTGGTAGTTTTTTGTCTGGTTGGAAGGACCTCCTAGTCTCCTATCAAGAAAACTAACAATACCAGTACAAGGCCGTTCGTTGCAAGGTTCCACTCGTGCACCCGTGATAACTCCAATTCCGATCAAGTTGTCTCTCGGGACGGTGAACCAGTGCAATTTGTGCATAATCAAATACTCAGAGCCTTCTTCCTCCATTTTCAGCATCCCGAACGCTTTCAATGCTGATGGTCTGTAGTACAGTACACCACCTTCCAAAGAATAGCCACTGAGCAGCATGATCCTGCTCCTAACTCCCAGAGCCGTGTCAACACAGCATGGGTCAGACAGGATGGCAAAGGAGCGATGTTTAAGCCACGCATACACTAATGCCCACAACACACGTACAGACGAGATAATTCCAATGACAACCATTACTACCATTCCGTGACAAATCAAACTCCACAAGTAATAGGACACCGCGAGAGCTGTTGGTTTGGAGCGCTTCAAGTCTGACTTATTTAATCCAGTGAGAAAGGCTTGAAGTCCCAGGGCAGTGACAAGTTCACCGACCAGAGCGACTTCGTAACTGAAAAACACTCGCTTGATTCGCATCCTCCACTTCTCACTGAGCCAATTCATGCTCTCCACCATCTCAAACAGCAGCAGCATTAACCCGGATAAATTATAACCCAACGATGCATATTGCACTCGAGTGGCCCAGCCATCATTCGCGATGATAAGAAATAAATCCGTCATGATTCCTTCCACGATCAAATAGAGCAACACTGCACGCTGATAGTTTGAAGCCCCATGAGCAGATAAACGCAGACTCTCCTGGACAAACACCACGGCTTGCTCCTGACTGATTGTTTCTCCTAATTCGTCACATCTTCGACCGTAGCGAGTGCTCATGACGTAGCTTCTACGGATCATTAAAGCACGATAAACCAGCCAGATCGCACCGACGATGCCATACCAGTACGATACCCTGGACTTCGTACTACCCGTATCTTCCGCTAAGAACGAACCGTTAATATCGTACGAGCCAAGAACATCCACTTGAATGTACGATAATTTGTCGTTGGCACAATATGTGCCCGTCTCTCCTTCGTAGAACGAGTAAAATCCGATGCTGGCGTGGTAAAAGTACACGTCGAATGGAAAGCTGTCGTTCTCACAACTGGATGGAGAAGTATGATGTGGAGCAACTTTAGAGCTCCCGATGAAGTAATTTCCGTGTGTGTTGTATTGTGGTACAACAGCGTGGCAAATGGTGCCATTGTCAGTGAGATAGTAGTGTGTTGGTTCAAAGTTCCACCAGACTCCAGCCAGCACAAACGCTTCCACAGGGCAAACTTTCGTTATATTTGAGGTTTCTTTTTGCTGATCTTGAGGTACGGCGAGGATTTCGGACATCTTGGTTGGTCGGACGAACTGTGTGTAGCTCCGAATTTGCAGCGTGAGAGGTATGACACCCATGATTAACCAAGCTACTAGCAGTATTCGCTGCGCAGTCAACCACCGGGCGTCTGTAGTTGCTGATATCTGGTAGATCTCCTGTATATTTCCACTCCTTCGTGATGACATCGCTGGAAGAGATTGATTAGTCAAAGGCCAAAAATGGTTTATAACGGACTACTGAGTCGAGAATTTACAAGTTCGTGGTTTTATTATTTAAGTTTGGTGGCTGGGAATCCAGCCAATAAGCTCGTACTACGAACATCGTAGCGAATGAGGATTCCACAATCCACGGCCTTCGCGTTTTCGGAATTAAGTCTTCTGCTACGAAATATTATGTTGGGCTTTTAATGCTTCCTGCAATCTGATTCGTTCTATTACCACCGGGGTCCAATGAAAATTGGGACTTGTGTTGCATGTCAAAAAATGTTGGAGTGTCGGTCTTGAAGTAGTGTGGCTAATTGGAGCTGTTTTCTCTTTTTTTATATATATAGTTCGTATCCCATACTACCAGAACATGTTGTCCATTGGTCCAACTAGTATCTTGGTGGAGCCTGCAGAATAAGGGTTCTGCTAACAGATATTACTTATGTTGTTCTAAGTATATTCAACTACGCACATGACTGGATCTCTGATATCTAATTCTAGTATCTTTCGTTGCGTAAAGAGAATTTGTATTCCCAGCTAAGTCGAAGACGATATAGTTTTGTTGGAATAGGAGGCGGTTCTGCTGACTTGGTTGCTTCTGGAATAGCTAAAAAAAAAGCTTGAATCTGTGTTCGTGGCAGGAGAAGTACATGTACATCGTTAATGGCGTTTCAATGTGGCTAGTTTTCTTCGTATGAAAAGTGTTGCTCGGGAAAAATAATTTAAGATACCGACAAAATTTTATGTGGGACTCCAGCCAAAAGAACGCCTGTATACGTTTCATCAGCCAATTTTGGGCTGGCATTACCTGACAAATCAAGCACACTCTGATTCCTTCATCGCTGCCATCGATGTCGACCCCAACGAATGGAAATGTACAGGAGAGTTTCCAGGTGTCTGCAACTAGAGGCACCGGATGGTTGAATGCACACGCAATGCTGTTGCTAGTGTGGTTAACCATGGGCGTGGCACCTCTGGCCCTGCAACTACGGAGCTACACACAATTCGTCAGGCCTGCCAAAATGTCCGAGATTCTCGTCGTACCTCAAAATCAGCAAAAGGAGACCGCGAATCTGACGGAGGTTTGCCCTGTGGAAGCTCTTGTGCTGGCTGGAGTCTGGTGGAATTTCGAGCCAACGTATTACTATCTCACTGAAAATGGCACTATTTGCCACGCCGTTGTGCCGCAGTACAACTCGCACGGGAATTACTTCATCGGGGGCTCAAAAGTGGTTCCATATCGCACTGCACCATCCAGTTGTGAGAACGACAGTTTTCCATTCGAAGTATACTTCTATCATGCCAGTATCGGTTTCTACTCGCTCTACGAAGGAGAGACCGGCACGTATTGTACTAAGGACAGAACGTCATATATCCAAGTGGATGTTCTTGGCTCGTACGATATTAACGGGTCGTTCTTAGCGAAGGACACGGGTAGTACGAAGTCCAGGGTATCGTACTGGTACAGCATTGTCGGTGCTTTATGGCTCGGATATCGAGTGTTAATGGTCCGTAGAAGCTGTGTGTTGTGCTCACGCTACGGTCGAAGATGTGACGATTTAGGTGAAACGCTTTCTCACGAGCAGGCCGTGGTGTTTGTCCAGGAGAGTCTGCGCTTGTCTGCACATGGGGCGTCGAATTATCAACGAACAGCTTTGCTCTACTTGATCGTGGAAGGAATCATGACGGATTTATTTCTTATCATCGCAAACGATGGCTGGGCAGCCCGACTCCAGTACGCATCGTTGGGCTACAATTTGTCCGGGTTAATGCTGTTGTTATTTGAGATGGTGGAGAGCATGAATTGGCTCAGTGAGAAGTGGAGGATGCGAATCAAGCGAGTGTTTTTCAGTTACGAGGTCGCTCTGGTTGGTGAGTTTGTTACTGCTCTGGTACTTCAAGCTTTTCTGTCTGGATTAAATAAGTCGGACTTGAAGCGGTCCAAACCAACAGCTCTCGCGGTGTCCTATTACTTGTGGAGTTTGATTTGTCACGGAATGGTAGTGCTGATTATTGTTGGAATTATCTCGTCTACGCGTGTATTGTGTGTGGTTGGGTACGTGTGGCTTAAACACCGCTCCTTTGCCATCCTGTCCGAACCTTGTTGTGTTGACACGGCCCTGGGAGTTCGAAGTAGGATCATGCTACTTGGCGGCTACTGTTTGGAAAGCGGCAAACTATACTACATGCCCACAGCATTGAAAGCATTCGGGCTATTGAAAATGAAAGAAGGAAGCAGAACTTATTTGGTTATGCACAAGCTGCATTGGTTTACTGTCCCGAAAGACACTTTGGTCGGGATCGGTACTATCACGGCATCGCGGGTGGAACCTTGCAACGAACGGCCTTGCACGGGAAGTGTAAATTTTCTAGTGAGGAGACTAGGAGGTCCTTCCAACCAGACAAAAAGCTACCAAGCAACTTTAAACCAGCGTGTAATAAGGGTTGTACCTGGGCCAAGGGAAATGAGCGACATTGTGTAGTATTTATCACTGAGTAACGCACCATATTTTCATTGCGACGTCAAGTGGTCTCATTTTCTTCGTTACCACACAAAATGATTTAGAGAGAAGTACTGATTGGAACTATGAGCTACCGATGAGCGATGTTTAAACCAGGCATGCCAGTACAGCATTGCCAACACGGCACGCGTAGACTAAACATTAGCGTGACAATAAAGCTTGGTCGACCAAGTTTTAGATGTAGTAGTAGGACACTGCAGTGGCAATCAGCTTGACTGAGTCTGTTACGTCCACAACAGGATCAGTCAATCGTATGCCACTATGTACATGTGGTAGGTTAGATGAAGACAGCGCATTGTCCGCAGTCTTCACGAGTAATTTGGCACACACACACACACACACACACACACACACACACACACACACACACGCCCAGCCTGACACAGTGAGCCACACTTCTGCCAATCACAAATAAGAGCGCAAAACACAGGTATGACTCGATTCTTGCGGTGATCACGACCACGTATCTGCTTGCATCCTAGCTTGCATTCCTTGGAGAAGCCACTTAAGCGCACTCCCGGTCGAAGGCGCGAATGCCAACTGCCGGAGCAGCGCAGTTGTCGAGCATGAAGCCAAATTGGCCACGTACTTGTACCCGTTTTAGATCCATATGTGACATGCACGCTGCTTTTTTATGCAGATCGCGAACAAGAAAATTAAACAATTCAAGTACGTTAGTTTTATAACTCCAATATATAAGTAGATTGTGAGCACTTGGTTAAGCCATTTTCGTCAATCCATTCTAATCTACTTAAATAGTTTAGCTACTGGTTCATTTGATTAAAGTATGAATTCTAGTGCGTTTTGCCACGCGCTGATGTCGCGGGTCCCAAAAAGCAATCGCCCTTTTGACAAGATTCCTCACTTGAAAACCAAAAAAAAAACGATCTGCTAAGATCTCCATTCTCAATTTCGCCTCCAAGTCGATAAGTACCAACCACCATGGCCAAGCTCAGCATCAAGAACGTGGACGTTAAGGGCAAGCGCGTGCTCATCCGCGTGGACTTCAACGTCCCCTTTGCTCAGGACGGCTCCATCTCCAACACGCAGCGCATCGACGCAGCGCTGCCCACCGTGCAGTACGTGTTGGACCAGGGCGCCAAGGCTGTGGTGCTCATGTCCCACTTGGGTCGCCCTGAGGGCCAGCCCAAGGCCAAGGACTCGCTGGCCCCTGTGGCCGTGGCTGTGGAGCAGAAACTCGGCCGCAAGGTGACGTTCCTAAAGGACTGCGTTGGCCCCGAGGTCGAGGCTGCCTGCGCCAATCCTGCCGAAGGCAGCGTCATCCTGCTCGAGAACCTGCGCTTCCACGTCGAGGAGGAGGGCAAGGGCAAGGACGCCGAGGGCAACAAGACCAAGGCGTCGCCCGAGGCTGTGGCCGCCTTCCGCGCCTCGCTCAGCAAGCTCGGTGACGTGTACGTCAACGATGCGTTCGGCACGGCTCACCGCGCCCACAGCTCCATGGTGGGCGTGGATCTTCCCGTTAAGGCCGCGGGTTTTCTGCTGGACAAGGAGCTCGTGTACTTTGCCAAGGCTCTGGACGCTCCGCAGCGCCCTTTCGTGTCGATTCTGGGCGGTGCCAAGGTGGCTGACAAGATCCAGCTCATTATGAACATGCTCGACAAGGTGGACGAGATGGTCATTGGCGGTGGCATGGCCTACACGTTCAAGAAGGTGATCAACAACATGGAGATCGGTGGCTCGCTGTACGACGAGGAAGGCGCCAAGATCGTGCCGCAGATCGTGGAGAAGGCCAAGGCCAAGGGCGTGACGCTGCACCTGCCTGTGGACTTCGTTATTGCCGACAAGTTCGCTGCGGATGCCGCCAAGAAGATCTCGACTGAGGAGGAGGGCATCCCTGCTGGCTGGATGGGTCTGGACGTGGGTCCCAAGTCGCAGGAGGCGTTCAGCGCCGCTGTGACGAAGGCCAAGACCGTCGTCTGGAACGGCCCCATGGGCGTGTTCGAGTTCGACGCGTTTGCTGACGGCACGAAGGCTGTCATGGACGCTGTGGTCAAGGCCACCGAGTCGGGCGCCACTACGATCATTGGCGGCGGCGACACGGCCACGTGCTGCGTCAAGTTCAACACGGAGGACAAGGTCTCGCACGTGAGCACGGGCGGCGGTGCCAGTCTGGAGCTCCTGGAGGGCAAGGTGCTGCCTGGTGTGGACGCCCTGTCGTCGGCGTGAATTGTACGGCCTACCGACCCTGTCAAGAGGAGCGGGTTGTAGTCATTTGTTTCTCGTTCCTACTAATCGCAGCAAATACACATAACATTCCAAAAGCCAACGCTATACTAGTAAGAGGATCTTGAGCCTCTCAAGTTGAGCTTGCAGCACAGCATCGCAAAGCCACTGAAGATGCTGGGATCTGTTCAAAGAGCGTTAAGCGGAGGCCAGGCCAGGCGTGAACACGACAGCCCAAGCAGAAGTGCACATCATTACCGCCAACATTTCTTTGGCTCGCCAAGCGAGTTCGTCAAGGAAAGAACACAAGGAAGGAGGACACGAGCGTGCAAAGTTTAAGGCAATATATGCGTCGGGGAAGGATACGTTACGTACACTATGCAATCACAAGAACTGGAGATGTTCCTTCATGCTCGACGACGCGCACGGTTGGCTCCGCGGTTTCCCAGCGCTCTCTCGGCGCGTACAGAGAGCGTCGGCGTCTTGTTTGGAGCAAAGCAGCCCCCGGACGTAAAAAAAAGTTAAGAGGCAGCAAAACCCGGGGGAAGATCTGGCGGACGCTTGGCCTACACCTCCGTCGTCGAGTACGAGCCCGTGTAGCTGATCTGGTCGAAGCCCGTCATGGCCGCGTAGTTGTTATACTGCTGCTGGGACTCGTTGTACTCGCGCTCGGCCTTGTGGCTGTTCCACTCCTCCATCTCGCGTTTGTAGCGCGCACGGTCGGCCTTCTCCTTCTCGACAAACGGAGCCTTCTGCTCGTCCGTAGCCTTGGCCCAGGCCTCGCCCAGCTGCTTGGAGATCTCCGTGTTCTTCATGTCCTGGTGCTCAGCCTTGATACGCGGACGCATGACTTGACTGTAAAAGAGGAAGGCGGAGGACGCGCGCTTTGGAGCGTCCGGGTGCTTCTTGGCGCGCTTGTTGGGTACGCGTAGAGGGCCGTCGTAGGCTGCCATCTCCTCCTCATAGCGCTGCTTATCCGCTTCGGCTGCCACCTTCCATGGCTGCTTGTCTTCGTCGCTCATCTTGCCCCAGGCGTCAGCGATGGCGCGCATCACGTCCGTCACCTTGGAGTTCTCGGGCATCGTGGCCTTGATCTCCTCGCGCTTCTCCATGGAGAACAGGATGTACGGAGATTTGCCGCGCTTGGGCGCCCCAGGCGCCTTCTTCTGCAGACGCTTGCGCTTCTTGCCGCCAGCGGCCTCCGTCTTGATAGCCGCCCAGGCCGCGCCAGCTCCATGCTCATTCGCTGCAAGTGGTTCCATGCTTGTCGTTGTAGGCGCGAAACGGGCTTGACTTCTCTTGAGTATGCCGTATAGTCAGCGCAGGCAAAAGGGAGAATGAGGGGCTCACTATACCATACAAATTTCTTTACAGCTGGCTCTATTTGAATGTGTGACAAAAATAACCTGCTTAAAATATGGAAATAAGACGTCGCCCCGCCGATTGCTCATCATCTCTTTGATTCAGTTAAATCTGATTGGTGGACGCTCTTCAACAAGTGTATTTATCCCTTACCCTACAATTTAAAAGAAGCTTTGTCCCGTAAAATGTTGTGCCAACATAGTCACTATCACGAATTAGAGGCCCTTTCGCACAAGTAATTTCAGACCAGAGGACCTGGGAAAAGGCGCCAAATTTGTATGCTTTATGATTGGTGGAATCAGTACAGGACTCCACCAATCAAAGTGCAAGCAATTGAATGCTATTCGATAGGCTCCATTAATGCTATTACGACGGATATTGGTGTTATCTTGTGTAGCTCAATCCAAGAAGCAGTAACTATGGCGAAGCACCACCCAGACCTTGTCATGTGCCGCAAGCAGCCGGGCGTGGCTATTGGCCGCCTTTGCGAGAAGGACGACGGCAAGTGTGTGATCTGCGACTCGTATGTACGCCCATGCACGCTGGTCCGTATCTGCGATGAGTGCAACTACGGCTCATACCAGGGCCGATGTGTCATCTGCGGCGGGCCTGGCATTTCGGATGCTTATTACTGTCGCGAGTGTACGCAGTTGGAGAAGGACCGTGATGGCTGTCCCAAGATTGTCAACCTAGGCAGCTCCAAGACTGATCTTTTCTATGAACGCAAGAAGTACGGCTTCAAGAAACGCTGATCGGGCCGCTCGCCATGGACGGCAGCGCTCTGAGCGAGACGAGCGAGCGTCTGTGGGCAGAGTGGGTGAATAAATACAGAAAAGAGATGCCAGAAATTACTCATCATTTGTTATGGTTAAAGGATGCAGCTACTGCCACTTCAGTTTGGCTGGAGCCGTTAGCTACTCTTGCGTCTTGGTGTTTAATGTCACCGCAAATCATCCTGCTTCAGCGAGAAAACAGATACCAAACCGCCACCACCACGGCAAGGATAACGAGGCACGGCATATCGTCTGGGTGGGTTCGCTTTCGTTGCTTGCGGGATTGCGCGCGCAGGTAGGTACACTGAGCCTTGAACTCTTCCGCGATGTCGTTGGTGCGCTGAGCAGTCTCAAGAACCTGCATGGCGAGGAGATACGATACACTCGACTGTTGCTCCACTTGCTTCATGTCCTTGTTCGCTGCTGCGATGAGGCGCAGGAAGCTGACGAGGTGCTGGTCAGCCTCCACTAAATCCGCCTCCGCATCACGCGATCGCTCAGCCGCATGCTGAGTGCGGACTTCGTTCATCGCGTAGCCAAGCGCGTCGTGAGACTTGATGAGCTGCAGGAGCTTCACTCGCACGCTGTCGAACCGTTTGTCCGATAGTTGTTGCTTGTATTCCGCACTCATGGTGTCGTTAGCCCTGTGACTGTATGGGGGCAAATTGAAGAGTGCGGACAATGCGGAAGAAGGAAGTGGATATTGAAAGACCATCACTCTTACTTCAACTTGTATCTTGCTACCGAAGACAAAGACAACATCTTGCTACAGCTTACCATGACCGTGGACGTACCCGCCAGCGACTGCGCAGAACAATGTACGCGGTACTCTTGCCGTTGTGCAGTAGGGCATTGCTCTGTAGCCGTTCCTTCTCGTATATCTCCTCTTTGATGGCAGTGAAAGTGATGGAGTGCAGCAACTCGGTGCATTTGTCGGCGAGCTCTAACGTGTAGCCATTCGTTTCAATTGCATTGGCAGAACCATCGTTTGTCTGTTTCGATGTGATATTCAAATGTTGATGAATCTCGTTGATGACCTCCCGAAGTTGTCCGCATACCAACAGCCGCATCCTGTCACTCAAATGCTTTAACTTGGCCACCTCAACCGACAAATCGAGTGCTGCTTGTTGGTCCTTCAGCTCCCTACGCTGATCGGCTTCATAGACTTCCTTACGTTTTGCTCGAAGCTGGCCAGAGACGTCCATGTAGGCTGAGAGATTACTACAGAGCTTCTTGTAGTTACAACTCGGCGTCAGAATTGAACTTGTAGCTGTTTCCTGTGCAAGACGACAGCATTGAAGTCAGTCAAAAGCTGCAAGGAAACATTCGAAGTCGCATACCTCTGGCAGCACCCCGATATCAGCGTTCGACGTGCTCTTCATTTGATGGTCTATTCGTCAAATTCTTTTCACGGACACACCCCACAGCAAATTGAACAATGGCTGAAGGATGTTCACAATGCGTCTGGCATCATGTACAGTCCTCCTGGAATTGCGAGACGACAACTTGATTTCGAATATATGGCGACACTACGGCTGTGATGGTTCTAAAATCTCAATAGCAACAGCAGACGCTTCTGCTTCGTTTCTGGTGCTTGTACTTGCAAACGAACCAAGGTGGATTGTGAAATTGTGAAGCTACATTAGTGATCATTTTTGCTTTAGTATGTTGCCTCAACGCTCGCTGCCCAGTGGACAAGTAGGTGGGTTTTAAATGCAGTGCGCTGTCCGCTTATTCCACAGTTAGCACCTTGAGCATGTTAGTCGATCCCGAGCGCGCTTCCACCATGCCGTGCAGAGCGACGACGTTGTCACCAGGCTTCACCCAGCCAAATTGCTTGCCTAAGTCCGTTGCACGATACAAGATCGAGTCTGTACCGATCATCGAGCCCATGCAGCGCGCAGTGACGCCCTTATTGAAGCCCTCAGCCTGGCGAGCAGTTCCACCCAGAGCTGTAAGCACCAATACAGGCATCGAAGGACGGAACTTGGACACCAGACGCGCAGTGTTGCCAGACTCCGTCAGCACCACGATCATCTTGGCGTTAATGTCGATAGCAGTCTTCACTGCCGACGACGTGATGGCCTCCTGCGTATCCATCTGGCCGTACGTGTCAAGCACCGAGTTGTGCAGAGCCTGGTACAGCTCGTTGTAGTGGATGGCTCCTTCAGCCTGGACGCAGATCTTGGACATCATCTGCACGGCCTCAGTCGGGTAGTCACCGTTCGCAGTCTCGCCCGACAGCATCACAGCATCCGTACCGTCTAGCACAGCGTTGGCTACATCGGTACACTCTGCACGAGTCGGTCGGGGTGCCTTGATCATCGACTCCAGCATCTGCGTGGCGGTCACCACTGGCTTACCAGCGATATTCGCCTTACGGATCATCATCTTCTGGGCCAAAAACACCTTCTCAGGCGGGATTTCCATGCCCAGATCACCGCGGGCCACCATGATACCGTCCGTCTTGTCCAGAATTTCGTCAAAGTTCTCCAGGCCTTCCTGGCTCTCGATCTTGGCGATAATCTTGATAGCGCGGCCACGAGGGCCAAGCACCTGGCGGATATTGTCGATATCCTGGCCCGTACGCACGAAGGAGGCGGCAATATAGTCCACACCATGCACCAAGCCGAAGTTCACCAGATCGTCCTCGTCCTTCTCGGTCAGAGTCGGTAGCATCACCTTGCAGCCAGGCAAGTTCATGTTCTTACGCTCGCCCAGTGTGGCCGAGTTGTTGGCCCGAGTCACGACGCTGTCGTCCTTAATCTCCGTAACTGTGAGCACCAGCGAGCCGTCAGCCACGAGGATTGATCCGCCGACCTTGACGGACTGCGGTAGCTCCGGGTACGAGCAGGCGATCTTGGTCTCATCGCCTAGGAACTCGTAGTCCGTGGTGAGCTCGACTGTCGAGCCTTTCTTGATGGTGATCTTGTCCTTGTTGGCCAGGAAACCTGTGCGGATCTCCGGGCCCTTGGTATCCAGCATGATAGCGATATTCTTGTGCGGACGCGAGGCCAGCGCAGAGCGCAGACGGTTGAGTGTCTCGGCGTGACTGGCGTGGTCGCCGTGCGAGAAGTTGAAGCGGGCCACGTTCATACCGGAGTCAATGAGCTCGCCCAGCCCCTCCTCGGTCCAGCAGGAAGGGCCCAGCGTGCAGAAGATGCGCGTCTTGCGCTCTACGCCTTCGACGCTGCGCATGATGCTCTCGAGCTCCACGCCCTGCTGACGCAGTCCTAGTGCTCCCGACATGGCTACATTTCATGCAACGGTTTGAACACGTGTTAGTTAGCCATGAAGATTCGGCCAGTGCACCCCGTCGTGACGCACTGTAGCAACGATCAGATCCTCTCACTGGCCGAGACACCACACCACCGCCCATGTCCGGGATGAAAATGGGTTTGGGGACGTTGGCGTCACGGTAGGGGAGGCCATTTTTACCTCGTGTGTTTCGGTCGTTTCTGGCTTGGTGCTGGTGATGCTAAAATCACAATGAGCTCCTCATCTTTCTTTGGCTGCTTCGGGAGGACGGTCGCAGGAGATGGTGTGCAAACTAACCCACTCGGTTTTTGTAAAATACAGTCGGTCTCAATAGCAACTTGTTAAAAAGGATCTTGAGATTGCTTCAACTTGCCATGGTCTCTGATATTTTCAGTGTTCCACTATTCTTGGAGTATTCCACTATTCTTGGAGTACGGCTTGGGAATCTAAAGTCGGGATTAAGCCCTTTTCAGTCGCATGTCTGAGTCGATGACGCGCCATGTATTAGCATGTCTGCATTTCGGCGTCATCATACACATGCAGCAGACGATAAATGGGGAAATTGAAGCGGCGATGCGCAGTCCATGCCGTTAGAATGCTACGTCCCGTGATCGAGGTGAAAAACTCTGGGGCAATGCAGCTTTAAACGCACTGATGAGAAGCCACGGTTCCAGGCTGTGGAAGCGATGACAAGGTGTGTGAATCTCAGCGAGATCGTGGATCCCGTGACAATCGTTCAAGCGTCGATGGGGAGGGGACTCTTTCAAGCCTGTCATTTTTCCTGGCAGGAAATTCCTGTGCCATTCTTCTGCTCTCCGTAATCTATGAGGCGGTGAGTTCGGTTCCAATATCGCCAAAGCGCCGTAGCTCTTGCTCCTTGAGTAGGCATCTCATCGTTCCATCGTCTTTACGTTGCGTCTTGGAAACTTACCCACGAAGCCGCGCGGTGCTCGTTCATTGACGCCCTTATCGCCTTCTGTGTCGGCCGCAACGAGAACAGCCAGACGCCTTGCACTATGAATAAGTGGAAGAGTCCTGCTCTATCATGTACATTGCATCTGGACCGTATCGGCCTTTGGTGTAGTGATTCTCGTAGCCCTCTTTGTCCGGATCTGATCGTCAGTTGACCGCATTACGACAGCTTGTGGTCGTGACTCCGCAGACGCAACCATAAATCTAATGAAGCGTGTACGAAGACCACAGCGAACCTTCAAGCCGCTATCGAGCCGATAATCGGCAGGGTATCCACCCACGTTGCCCTGCTGCTGCTCGTGGTATCTTGCTCTCTATTCGGTCCAACAGCGCATCGCATCGCGCTGGACATGGCCCACGGGCCATTTCCTGTACGAAAGCGAGCAAGCAATGCAAGCTTTCGGCTCGAGTTCGTCGCAGATCCGCCATCAGAGCCACGTGGCGAGATTTAATCTGCGCGCCGCGGTTAATCGCATAGCATTGCTGCTCTTCAGCAGAGAAACGTCTTAAAATTCGCTCAGAAACGCGGAGGCGTCGGTGCTGTTGCCCTCACTTTAAACTGGCAGAGTGCCGGTGTCGGCGACTGAATTCGCGTCGCCACCCGCAGCAATCACCGCAAGGAGCAATCAAAGCTCCGGGCGATTGTCGCAGAAGGCACCTATCCCATGCACGAGAGCTTTCTTTCGTCCGTGCAGTCGACGACGTCGATTGTTTGTCAGCCCATGCTCGTGCCTGTCGCTATAGTTGAATAGCCATTCGTACGCCTCCATGTAGGACAGCATATTCGTAGCTCTCAGGTTGCTAGAGATGCCAAGTAAATGGCGCGTACAGGACTGTCGCCGCCTGCATGTGAGCGGAGGAAGTCAACCAAACTCGCCCATTTCCCTTGAGATTCATTTACAGAGTCGGGGCTTTGGTGCTTGGAAATTCGTCCCCAAGCACCAAAGCTCTACGTTTTTTTGCATAGGTATGCGCAGCATGGCTGGTTTCTGCGGCACAAGACGTACGTGGGCGCATAATGGTGGTTAAACCAGCTGAAGGCCGGCCCAGATGGAAGTCTCCCATGCTCTTTGCTCTGCCCTCGTCCAGCGGATTTTGGCGGTTGGCATTTTACGTGCAAGGAGCTACGTCATTCTGCATTTTGCTCTAAGAACTACACAAGCAACTCCACACTCCCAACTTCTAGACCATCATGTCTGCTGCTCTGTCCCTGAACCTGCAGAGCGCCGACTGCATCAAGGCCAACGTCGAGGGCGTGCAGCGCAAGACCAAGATCTTCTGCACGCTGGGCCCTGCCTGCTGGTCCGAGGAGGGTCTGCTGGAACTCATTGATGCCGGCATGAACGTGGCCCGCTTCAACTTCTCGCACGGCGACCACGCCAGCCACCTCGCCTGTTTGAACCGCCTGCGTGCTGCGTTGGCCAAGCGTCCCAATAAGAACGTGGCCATCATGTTGGACACGAAGGGCCCGGAGATCCGTACCGGTTTCCTGGCCAACAAGGACAAGGTAACGATCCAGAAGGACTCGCTCATCGAGCTCACAACGGACTACGAGTTCCTTGGTGACGAGACCAAGATCGCATGCTCGTACCCTCAGCTGCCAGAGTCCGTCAAGGTTGGTGGCTCGGTGCTGGTGGCCGATGGTTCGCTGGTGCTGACGGTCACGGAGATCAAGGACAATGGTATCGTTTGCCGTGCCAACAACACGGCTACGCTGGGCGAGCGCAAGAACATGAACTTGCCTGGTTGCAAGGTGCTGCTACCCACTCTGACCGAGAAGGACGAGGACGATCTTGTGAACTTCGGCCTAGTGCACGGTATTGACTACATTGCCGCATCGTTCGTGCGTACGGGCCAGGATATCGACAACATCCGTAAAGTTCTTGGCCCCCGTGGCCGCGGCATCAAGATCATTTCGAAGATTGAGTCACATGAGGGCATGGAGAACTTCGATGAGATCCTCGCCAAGACGGACGGTATCATGGTTGCTCGTGGTGATCTCGGTATGGAGATCCCCCCCGAGACGGTGTTCCTTGCCCAGAAGATGATGATCCGCAAGGCCAATCTGGCCGGTAAGCCAGTGGTGACTGCCACGCAGATGCTTGAGTCGATGATCAAGGCCCCGCGCCCGACCCGTGCCGAGTGCACGGACGTGGCCAACGCTGTGCTTGATGGAACGGACGCTGTGATGCTTTCGGGTGAGAGTGCCAACGGCGACTACCCGCGACAGGCCGTGGAGGTGATGTCCGCCACATGCCTGCAGGCCGAGACTGCCATCCACTACAACGATGTGTACCAGTCCCTGCGTAACGCTGTGTTGGAGGTGAACGGCCCGATGGAGACGGCGGAGGCCGTTGCTTCGTCGGCCGTGAAGACGGCCATCGACATCAACGCCAAGATGCTGGTGGTGCTGACGGAGACGGGCAACACGGCCCGTCTGGTTGCCAAGTACCGCCCGGAGATGCCGGTGTTGGTGCTGACGGCTTTGGAGCAGACTGCCCGCCAGACGGAGGGCTTTGTTAAGGGCGTTGTGTCTCGCTGCGTTGGATCGATGATCGGCACGGACTCGATCTTGTATCGCGCCACGGAGGCTGGCAAGGACTTAGGTTGGCTGAAGAAGGGTGACGCCGTCGTTGCCGTACACGGCATTCAGGAGGCCAAGTCTGGCTCGACCAATCTGCTGAAGGTCTTGTACGTCGAGTAAATTTAGTGGCTGTGTATTTCAATAACGATGAAGAAATAAAGATCATTGTTGAGTCTATTGAATCGTATCAGAAGATCATTGAGCAGTGGAAATTGCCACTATCACTGAGGGATGTATATGTACATGTATGTAGATGCATCCTTTACCGGGGTTGCGGACGTGAGCAGTGTCAGCAACGCGACCAGTGCTGAAGGTCCGGGGAGGTGACTGCCCTCAAAGATACAATGCGCTTGCAATTTGCAGAACTGCGGTTCCAAGCGTTTTGGCCAATCAGAGCAGGCACAAAAGGATACTGCAGTTTAGTTTAACCAATCAAATCATGGTTAATTCTGATAAGTTAATACCACATTTTTAACCAATAAATCGTTGCTGTCACTGATACGCTAAAATCTAGAAAAGGATTTAGAATGTAATAGTCCCTAGAATATGCGAATGTACTAAGAAAAAGTGCTTTCTTGTCGCTTCAGCTTCAACTATCTGTGTCCGTCCCAAAAACTCCCTCATTCCAAACATTTCCTTTCAAAACGTGACTCTTTCTCTCGGACAAATCTCATTCGCAATGTCGTCGCGGCATCATCCATGTCACAAAAACACGAACAAGCTCGAATCAGGGTCAAAGGTAAGGCAAAGTATCCGCCCATCGTCACACTCAAAAACGCGCTCAAGCACAAAAGCCGAAGCCAAAGGAAAGCATCAAGAACATCCACCATGTCGGGAGCCATCGGACTCAGTCAGCAGGGCGTCGAGCTCGAGAACATCATGCGCAGCACCGAAGGTGTGGAGCGCAAGACCAAGATCTTCTGCACGCTCGGCCCGGCCTGCTGGTCCCAGGACGGCATCGGCGAGCTCATCGACGCCGGCATGAACGTGGCGCGCTTCAACTTCTCGCACGGCGACCACGTCAGCCACGCCGACACGCTCAACCGTCTGCGTGGCGCACTGGCCTCGCGTCCGCACAAGAACGTCGCCGTCATGCTGGACACCAAAGGACCAGAGATCCGTACCGGTTTCCTGGCCAACAAGGACAAGGTAACGATCCAGAAGGACTCCGTTATTGAGCTTACCACGGACTACGAGTTCCTCGGTGATGAGACCAAGATCGCATGCTCGTATCCGGAGCTGCCGCAGTCCGTCAGCGTCGGCGGCTCTGTGCTAGTGGCCGATGGCTCGCTGGTCCTCACTGTGCTGGAGATCAAGGACGACAGCATCGTTTGCCGTGCCAACAACACCGCAACCATCGGCGAGCGTAAGAACATGAACCTACCGGGCTGCAAGGTGCTACTACCCACTTTGACCGAGAAGGACGAGGACGATCTGGTGAACTTCGGCCTCATGCACGGCGTCGACTACATCTCGGCATCGTTCGTGCGTACGGGCCAGGACATTGACAATATCCGTAAGGTGCTTGGCCCCCGCGGTCGCGGTATCAAGATCATTGCCAAGATTGAGTCCCATGAAGGCCTGGAGAACTTTGACGAGATCCTGGCCAAGACGGACGGTATCATGGTTGCTCGTGGTGATCTGGGTATGGAAATCCCTCCGGAGAAGGTGTTTTTGGCCCAGAAGATGATGATCCGTAAGGCGAATATCGCTGGTAAACCCGTGGTGACTGCCACGCAGATGCTTGAGTCGATGATCAAGGCACCCCGACCGACTCGTGCAGAGTGCACGGACGTGGCCAACGCTGTGCTAGACGGTACAGACGCTGTGATGCTGTCGGGTGAGACTGCGAACGGTGACTACCCGACTGAGGCCGTGACGATGATGTCCAAGATTTGTCTGCAGGCCGAAGGAGCCATCCACTACGACGACGTGTACCAGTCGCTGCGCAACGCTGTGTTGGACACTTATGGCCCCATGTCCACACAGGAGGCTATTGCGTCGTCGGCTGTTAAGACTGCTATCGATATCAAGGCCAAGATGATTGTGGTGCTGACGGAATCGGGCAGCACAGCTCGTCTGGTATCCAAGTTCCGTCCTTCGATGCCCGTCCTGGTGCTTACGGCTATGGCTGGCAGCGCTCGCCAAGCTGAGGGCTTCTACAAGGGCGTGAGGTCTCGTTGCATGGGCTCGATGATTGGTACAGACTCGATCTTGTACCGTGCAACGGATCTGGGCAAGCAGTTCGGCTGGGTCAAGCCTGGCGACAACGTCGTCGCTCTCCACGGTATGGTGGAAGCTCGCTCGGGCTCCACCAACATGCTCAAGGTGCTCACTGTAGAATAAATGAGGAGAATGCAGCCAGTTTTTGGTCGTAGCGAATGATCGTCGCAGTCGCATCTTAAGCCTAGATAACATGATTGTCCTTGTCCACATCGAATGACGACGCCGTCGCGGCGATCGGACTTGACACGTACTTCAATGAAAAGTACGACGGATTGGCAGCAATGGCAGATGCAGAGATCTGAAGTTGCTGCTTGGAGTGAGCTTGCGGAATTGCAGAGATTCCCTAATAAAATCAAGCGAGCTGAATCTCTCGACCTAGAGTGCCTTCCTTTTAGGTGAGAACACACTAACGAAGACCCAGACACCCGGGCATCTTTGCTCTTTATATTGCTGTAGATAGCCGCGACATCCAGCGAGAAGTTGCCTGCCGAAGAAGCTGCCCCATTAGCCGCCTTCAGTAGCTGCTCGACGTTACAGTGATTGAAGTGAAGTTGTACACCAATTGTACATAAATGTCACTCTCATTTGAGTGACTCACTCGCCTAAGTCCGAGCGTTTTTGTTCTTTTGTTGGGTACAGCACCTCACGCCCCAACAAGCGGAAGCAGGAGGCGGAGCGAGCTCCTCGACTCGAGGAGAGAGAGACGGCCAAAGCCTTGAGGCTCAGCCGCCAACAGCAGCGCCTCTCCAAGCGACACAGTACGCTCACTTCCCGTTTCCTCCCATCCTTCACGTCTTTGGCTTGATGTTCTTATGGTTCACACCCCTTTTTGTCATTTATTAGCAGGTTTTGACACCGTAAGATGCTGCAGCGGCTGCGTCACGCCGTGGGCTGGGGACTGCCCGCTTCCCCACCCGGTACGAGGGTGGATTTCCAGGTGTGTGCGCCGCTGGGTCACGGCCAGACGCTGTGGCTCGTAGGGGATCTACCAGCGCTCGGAGGTTCCGTGGATGTGGTGCCCAATACAGGCGGCGCAGGCGCTGAGGGCGGTCTACAACTAGTCACGACACCGGATCTGTACCCTATTTGGTACAATTTAGAGCCCGTGTTAGCGCCTGCGGGCTCTGTGGTGCGCTATCGCTATGCTGTATGCTCCGGCAGTCGCTTCTTGCGTTATGAAGGTACAGCTGAGTCCGGTCCCGTCACCAGAGAGCTCACAGTGGGCGTAGGCTACGTACAGACACAAGATACACTGGATGGGCGACCCAGACGTCGCTCCTCGGTCTGCAGCGACGACGACACCACAGGAACCTCCACAGTCGTGAATTCAGACGCCGATCAGACCGCCGACGCCAGCGACGAGGACGTCCCGCCTCCTGCGTTTTGGGGGGTTATCCCGAGACTCAGTTCCGGTCAGGCTTTTGTGGATCGACGCGCTAATGGGACGGAAGATGGAGGCAGTACGTTGCATCGCAATAACAGACGACCACCAGGCTCTGGCAGACTGTTGACGGACGTGATGGAGGAGAACGAACAGACTGCTAGTCCCACTGCCAGTCTGTCAAGACACGCATCTGCGAGAGTGAGAACGGGGTCAGGGCCCATGTTAGGAGAGGAAGTGGCAAGCCCCACGTCGCCTCGACCGACAGCCAGTAACGTGACGATGGAGGCGACGGATGGAGTGATTATCGCTGTCCACAGACTGCCAGTTCTTGTACATCGCACTCCAGAGGGTCATTACCATATTGAATGGGAAGATGACAACCTAATTTGTCCGTCTGGACTATTGAAAGACTCGTATCGTGAAGCCAATTGGGACCGTGTGAGTTCGATGAGGTTAACGTGGGTCGGAACGGTCCACTGCGCTGAGCCTATCCCCAAGGAAGACGAAGAGCGACTAGCCAAGCAACTGGAGGACTTCCACTGCGTTCCGGTGTTTCTATCTGAACCTCTAGGCTCGACGTTCCACAATTTCTGCTATGGAACACTCTGGCCTGTGTTCCACAATATCGTGGATGTGTATGGAGCTCTCCCTACGCGCTGGTGGAACCCCAGTCAACAACGCAATGCCTGGGCCAGCTACAAGACAGTTAACCGGATCTTCGTCAACAAGGTCATTGAAGTGTACAACGAAGGCGACTTAGTGTGGGTACACGGACTTCATCTACTAGTTGCGCCGAGTTTCCTGACTCGTCGTCTACCCTGCGTCAACGTCGGTATCTTCTTGCACACGCCATTCCCCAGTTCCGAGATCTTTAGGACGCTATCAATGCGTGCAGACCTGCTACGTGGAGTCCTGGCGTCGGACCATATCGGTTTCCACTTGTACGAACACGCGCGTCACTTCTTGACGAGTTGTCGTCGCATTCTTGGTCTCAAGTACAGCGTGCAGCCTGGTGGTTACATTGGCGTGGAGTATAATGGCCGCATGGTGATGCTGACTATCAGCCATATCGGTATCGAGCCTTCGTTCATGGACAGGATTAATTCTAGCGTCCAAGTGGAGCAGGATACAGCGGTGCTTGCGGCTAAGTATGAGAGCAGCAAGCGTAAGGTATTTGTGAGTGTGGATCGAGTGGAACGACTGAAGGGAATCTTACTCAAACTTGGAGCTATCGAGTTCTTCCTGGCGCAACATCCGGAGTACGTGGACAAGGTGCAGTTCGTGCAGATCGGTATCTGGGACTCTTCCAATCCTACTCCCGAGAAGGACAGTGTTCGTGCGGAGATCTTGGCGCATATGAAGCGCATTAACGACCGCTTTGGCGCCAACCGGAACGAGCCAGTCTTTGCCTATTCAGAAGTGGAGAACACGGACATGGCCTCGAGACTCCCACTCTGGCGCGTGGGTCATGTATTACTCACTACTTCAGTGCGTGACGCTGTGAATCTCTACCCGTTCGAGTTCATCTACGCACATGAACTAGCCAAGTCTCCCGGTGTTGTGATCGTGTCGGAGTTCTCTGGTAGTAGTCGCGTATTGACTGGCAGTGTGGCTGTGAACCCGTGGAAACGTGACGAGATTATTCAGGCGATGGAATTGGCACTGACAATGTCTGACGAGGAGCGAGCTGCGCGTCATCAGAAAGATTTGGAGTATATCATTACGAACTCGAGGACGAAATGGGCGGAGCGTATTCTGGTGGATCTCAAGCGTACGAAGAAGCAGACGGCGGAGGGCGAGTACATGGGGTACGGTCTTGGCTTGGGCTTCCGAATGCTGGAGTTCAACGCCGGCTTCAAGATGCTGGAGACTGACGTTGTAGCCAAGGCTTATCGCGATACATTCCGTCGTGTGATCTTCTTCGATTACGGCAACACACTCACACTGGAAGAACCTGCTGGCACGCACAACTTCTCCAAGTACATCACGGGTAATGAGCAGAATGCGTTTGTGTCCAAGACGGAGGCTCCCAAGGCGTCGTCTGATCTTCTAGCTTCGTTAACGTTGCTGTGTGCTGACCCGCGGAACACAGTATTCGTACTAAGTGGCAAGGAACGCTTGGATCTGGAAAAGACGCTGGGCTCGGTGCGTGGGTTGGGACTTGCTGCGGAGCATGGATATCTGTACAAGTGGGGGACTGGAGCGAACGCTAGTGCTGGGAGTATGGCACAACCGTCTAGCAGCAGCAGCTCCAACAGTATGGCCAGTGAAGTGGAGGAAGGAGTTTGGTTGTGCACGAAGGACAACTTTGATGACTCGTGGAAGGATGTGACGCACGCCGTCATGGATATTTATACGCAACGCACACACGGCACGTACATTGAGCTGAAGGGCAGTGCGTTGCTGTGGCAGTACCGTGATGCTGACCCGGAGTTCGGTCAGTTGCAAGCGAAGGAGTTGCACGATCAACTTCTGCAGGTATTGGAGCATTTCCAAGTAGAAGTGGTGACGGGTACAGACTATCTCGAAGTGCGTCCAGAAGGTGTGGACAAGGGAGTGATTGTAGACCGCGTGTTGTCCACGATCGAGTCTACCAGTGGCCAATACGTCGACTTTATTTTGTGTGTGGGTGACGATCTATCGGACGAGTTCATGTTCCAGTACCTGGAGGATGTTCGCAGTCGACGCAACATGTTCACAGTGACTGTAGGCAAGAAACCCAGTGCTGCTAAGTACTTTGTGAACGATGTGGACCAAGTTATGGAGATTGTGCACGCAATGACCAAGGTATCGACGGCGGCCAAGCGCAACTTCTCCATGAACGACTTGCGGCTATTTGACCGCAATACGACAAGGTAAATTACCGTATGTTATTTATTTTCTGATTATGTTACTGATACGGTTTTTGTAGTGGAGGACTTTTGTCGTTCCAGCGTAATGAGGCGGGACTTAACCGGCCGTCGGGTAATTTGGGTTACATGAGTGACGGTAGCTTTGAAGACATGAAGTCGTCGCCATTTGAGAGTTTAGCGGAGGGTGAAGAGGCTCCAGCGACAGAAGAGAACATGCAGTCAAGTACTACAAACTCACTGGCTGGTCGCGGTATTGCCGGTAGAAGTCTGGGTGGGGCGATGGGTGGGCGTAACTCAATGTCCATGAGCTCGTTATCTACGGCAGGGATGCCCTCGTTGCACCCCACATCATCCACTTACGAGCAATATCTGAGCAACGTCGACGAAGCAGCGGAAGAAGAAGAAGGAGGCATTTTCTTTTAGACAGGAGCAGGGCATTGAGAGGGTAATACAAAGGAACTTTTTAAGGGCTTGAGCCTTACTGGTCGATGTATTTTTCTTGAACGTCAGGTACACTCTGGTCTCCGAAGGCGTAGTCCTTGACGACTGCAGTTTGGAAATCCACACCGGTGAAGACAAAACCATTGGCCTTATCAATAGCTGCAACGACCTTCTGTATCGTGGCTGGGTCCTGGATCTGCAGAGGCAAGAAGCTCACGAGACTGAAGTCTTCGATGACGTCGACCAGCGCCTCGTTCATGCGACGGAATCGCTCTGCGAGTCTCGAGTTGGGGATCGTTGTATGTCGTGGCTCGAGCGAGATTTGGTTTTCATCTTCGGCGTCATCAGGCTCGTCCAGACGGTCCAAGAGATAGCGTAGATCCAGTACGTCCGTGTAAAAGTCCAAATTGAAAGCTGCAGTGCACGAGAAGCTCAGTCAGCTAAGGCGGGTACAACAGCGAAATGATCGGAACGTACCGAGTTTACCGTACTGCTGCATTAGATCGATCTTGGATAGGACGTTAATGTGAGGTAGCTCGAGTCGCACCATTGAAGATAAGCTCAGCATTACTACAGATACGAACTTAGAGCTGTCTGTGCAGTGGTGAGCGTCCACAAGGTGCACCACTGCCAACTAAAGAGCACAAGAACCGTGAGATCTTAAAAGCTCGCACCGCAATGAGTGACAACTACACCTACCCGGTATCCGAGTTTTTGTAGTTTGTGTAGAATACTGTGCACACTGTTCTCGTGTGTGTAGAGTTCTACTTGGCCGGGAAAGTCGAACAGCACGTACTTGTCCTTGAGCGCTGCGAGCTTGTCCTCCAGCCAGTCGAAGTTGACGTCGATGTAGTCCATACAATACACGAGACCTGCAATTTAAACTCATTAACACTGTATTCGCTATATATTGTCCCCACTATCAGCTGCACTGTTGCACGCACCGCCGTTGGGACCTAGATCGAGCTCCTCCATGACGTTTTCGAGACACACCATCTCGGACACGTCCACGTCGGCCACATACGGTAGCTGCTCATTGGCCGGGTCCATGTTGACAACAGCCACATCTCGGTGGTTGGCCTGCAGGAACTGCTGCATGCCATTGCAGTACGTCGTCTTGCCCGAGCCAGGAGGCCCCAGCACGATCTGCGCGAACGGCATGTCGGTCGATTCCTCGAATGGCTCATGTCTGACAAGCGAGCAGCTACAAATCGCTCTGATTGGCTAGAATTGTAATCTTTGTGAGTTTAACAAGGGAAAATAACTGAGTGGAGAAGTGCAAGTAGAAGTACGTGTTTTGCCTAGTTATGACTGCGTTTTTGGCAGTTTGGATTCCACGGCTCGCGCTCGACGAATTTCTGGGCTTTGTCGAGACGTACCAGTCGCACATTTTGAGTGAGCGCAGGTGAATTGCCATCTTCCATCTGGCAAATCTGGAACGCTCGAGTGCTCAGGAGACGAGAGACCAACGCTGCGTTCTCCACGTTGGTTGCCCCGACGTCTTTAAGGAAGAAACTCGATGGCGCTCCGTTCACTAGACCAGAACTTTTCGTTGCAGTCACACGAGTGAGTGTGCGAGAAAATCGGTTGCGAACTGGTTCGGCCAGTGCTGGATGCAGTCGCTCCTTCATACACACGACTCGACGCAGTCTCTCCTTCAGCACAGCTTGCTGCATGTCGTGGAAGCTCATGTTACCGTCCGAGTCTCGAGGTAATGGAGCGAACAGTGTCTCAATGTCTCGCGGTGTGTACTGTGGGAACCGTTTGAGTAGATGGTCCACTTGACACACCACTTCTTCTTCCTCTTCTTGTGACAGTGAGCACATACCGTACACCGCTAAGATATCCTCACGCTCCATACGAGCTGACATGGTCGTTAACTCACGATCTGTAACAATATGCAAACCTTTCTCCCCGCTACGAAGCCTCGAGTACTCGTCCAGAGGTCCGTAGAGCCCAAACACGAACAACCGACCAGCTGAAGTCGGGTGCTGTAAGTGTTCCGGGAAGAGAAAGTTGAGGAGTTGATCCAACCCCATGACTGCAGTCTTGCCTCCAATTCTACCATTCAGGGACATTACAGAGGCGTGGTTTTGACTATAAGCGTGTGTCTTGCTCCCTGAATGTGCTAGCAGGAAAGCTAGCTCCTGTGCAGCTGTCACCTCGCTAATACTGCAGCGAAGTCCAAGCTTCCGAGGTGCGTCTTTGGCAAACCGAGCTCGAAAACAAGACGGTGCACTCTCTGTCCAGACGGTTGGGTCAGCGGGTCCAACGAGCTGCAGTAGTTCAGCAATAGCGTTCGGCTTTTCGACGCCCAGAACCAGCGCTGGGCCGCTCGCTAGCGCGTGAATGGCATGCTCCATCATCTCGTTATCTTCGACTGTCGTCTCCAAGTTGACTTCACTATTGAGTGCATGAGTAGCTCCTGCCTCCGCATCATGCTGCTCGGACGTTGGTTGCGTTTCGTTTTTGCTTTCCTCTACTGCTGGTTGATACATTTGGCTGTGGGGGTTGCATACGTCCAGCACAAATTGCCGTGCTGCATCGATCGCAAGGTGAACTAGAGTCTGGTGCTTCACGACAAAGCCACAGCGCTTGAGCTCCTGACGCACAGCTTCATCGTGCTCTAGTGCATCCGCCTGCAGCACCAACACGCTGAGCTGAGAAGCCTGTGAAGCATCGGCGTCGCGAGGAGAGGCTTTAGACGGCGAGCCAGCGCTAGTGCGAGGAGTCTGCTGCTTGGCCTTACTCATCGAGTCAAAACTGGCAATGAATTCGGCACAGGATAATAATACTGCTTATGACGTATAAAGAGGTTCAAAAGCGCCATTTTTGAGCATTTTCAACATGTTAAACACACTCAGACAGGGTAAAGTACCCTATCTTGCAACCTTCATAACAATCTGTGAAGCGCTAACCTGTGACTTCAACAACTGGTCATTTGTTGAAGTTCAGGCAACCGGATGATTCAGCTTAAGCGGCGAGTGCAAAGCCAACGCGTGGCTTGCGGGAGTCGGTGCCCCAGTCGAATACAGTGTAGTGCTTGCGCATGAAGACGTCGCCCAGGATCCACAGCGGGCCGGCGGGAGCCGGGATGTCGATGCCCATGAAGGCGAAGAGGCAGATCGGGCCGCTCTTGAGCGTGTACTCTTCCTTAGTCAGCGTATAGGACTTGCCATTGAGCACGAACGAGATGTCGGGTGCTGCAGCGCTGCAGCTGATGAGGTACTCGCCCATAATGAACTTGTGAGCACCCACCAGCGCCGCCAACTTGGCCACCTGGTCCTTGGGTCCAGCGATGAGCGAGGTGCCAGAGTCGACAATGGCCTTGTCCACGTCCGTCAGCTTCTCTCCCTTCGTCTCGACTGCATCGAGCTTGACCGACCAATAGGTAGCACTAGTGACATCCACATACTCGAGGTCCCCCTTATAGTGAGCCTTATCCACTCCTCCAAAGGTTAACTCACCATCCTTGTGGTCACCCAAGTAAAAGGCGAAGACTGGCTCGTCGATCAGACCCTCCTGGATCATGCGGTGGAACGGGGTCTTAAGGTGATCCACACTGATCGTATCGAAGGCCAGACCGAAGAGACCGTCGAATTTGCCCAGGTAATAGGCCGGACCCAGGCCCTTGGTCACGTTCACCTCAGCGAAGAACTGGTCGGGCACTGTAAGTCCGCCTAGCTCCAGTGTATCCTGCGACAAGAAGCCCGAGACGGGACCGCTGCCGTACATGATGTCGAAGGCTGTGCCGTTGGGTTTGTACGTGCTGCTCTTGTCGTGGTCGTACACATTATGCGAGCCAAACTTTTTGTCGGGGACCCACAAATTGCTCGAGCCGGTGTCGAAGATGACTGCGAAGGGCTGGGGCGGCGTTCCGATGGAGATTTCCCCGTAGTACTGAGCGTTCTGGAAGTCGCGGATCACGACGTTGGCCGAGCCCTCGACACTAGGCTGGCCCTCGTCGTGGTTTAATGGGGACGCGTCCGGGCTCCACACGACGGGGCGCTGCATGGCGTGCACGTCGTGTAACAGGGAGGACATGAAATCGTCGTCGCTGCGCTTTATCATGGGCACACGCAGCACGGCGGCCGAGCTGAGCGCCAGCAGCAGCGAGCAGAGGACGGAGCAGCGCAGCATCAAGAGGGAGGAGTATCTAACTGTCTTGGACTTGACAAGAAGAATAGTGAACCGATCTGATTTTATCTCTGGACTATTTTTTTTCCGGCATCAGTATCAGACCCACATCTTGGTTTCAGTATGCATTATAAAATCCCATACACACTGTAGACTACCTACATGTTGTGTAGTACACAAACACTTGCGGATAGTTAACAGTGCTTTTATTTGCGGTGCTAGGCTCCTTGTTGAGTCGATGCACATTTCCATTCATGGGAAATCGAGCGCTTTTAAATGCAACGGCTTCGCAATACCGTTGGCATTTAGAACGAAATCGTTATCGTGCACAGGCTTGCCAACAGCTAATGCAAACCAGCACAAGATTCTTAGTGCTTTTATGATACCTACTGACTGGCACATTAAAACCAAATAGAAGGCCAATTTATCATCATCACTAACTGGCCGAACACTTCGTCGTATCAAAAGAAACAGCATTTGTATTTGACAAGGACAGTTAAACTACACCGTACAGCCTAAACCTTAGTGTACGCCCAATGTCGAGCTTGTACTTTACTCGCGGGGATGGAAGTTCTCAATGAGACCGACGTACAGACCAGCGCCGAGCAAACCGCCAACGAAAGGACCGACGATCGGGATCCAGAAGTAGAAACTGCGGCCAGTGAACACTTTCCAGCCCCAGCCAGCGAAGAAGGTAAAGAGACGAGGGCCAA
Organism: Phytophthora nicotianae INRA-310; assembly: GCF_000247585.1. Taxonomy (NCBI): domain Eukaryota; phylum Oomycota; class Peronosporomycetes; order Peronosporales; family Peronosporaceae; genus Phytophthora; species Phytophthora nicotianae. The sequence goes on along the minus strand of NW_008648990.1, from coordinate 2,599,234 downwards.
AGTCACGAGCGGGGTTGAGAGCGTAGCCAGTGTCAAGGCCGAACGCCATGCCGACACAGGTCAGCATCAACGCTACAGCAGCCGGGAACGTGTAGGGGCTAGCGGGCTTGTTGAGCTGGTCACCAACGGCGAAGATACCGCTGACAAGCAGAGCCGTGCCGACGATCTCGTTAGCAAGGCCGCACCAGTTGGGGATCTGCTCGTTCGGGTACGTAGCGAAGATGCCCTGGGTAGTTGCACGCTCGGGATCGTGGAGGTCGAACCACGGGTAGTATACCACGAACACGACCCAAGCAGCAGCGAAGGCACCCAACGTCTGGGCGATAAAGTAACCGGGGAGCTTGTACCATTCGAAGCGGCCGAAGGCTGCCAAGGTTAACGAAACCGCAGGATTGAGGTGCCCACCGCTGACGCCGCCGGAGAAGTGAATGCCGAATAGTAGTGCAATACCCCACGCCAGATTCACGGACAAGTAGTGGCCAGCGTCACCACCTCCGAGCACGTATTGCGCTACGGAGCCGTCACCGATGAGCACCAAGATGAAGGTGCCGACGAATTCTGCTAGGTAGGCGCGGACATCAGGGTTGGCAATGTGGTAGAATGGCAAACGCGGGTTGCCCTGGAGATCAGCGTATCCCGCTTTGAGTGATCCGTACTCGGACATGTTGAAGTGGTTTGGTGGAGATGTGTTTGGAAGGAGGAGAATTGGAGAATGAGTAGCTTGATCGATTGCTCGTTCTTGACATTTGTGAGAGAGACATCAGAGTCAGGTTGAAGGCGGAACAGTGCGGATAAGGACCATCCACAACAGAGACACATTTGGTTGCTCCGGCCCGAGGCGAGATGCGTCCACATGTTGACCCTATTGAAAAAAATGCCAGGCGGTCTCAGCTGCTGGAGGAACAGCTTGCCGCTGTCCTGTGGATCCCGAGGTGATTCACTGCGTCCAAGCCACAAAAAGATACGAACAAAGACGCAAGACATGAAGTTGCGGAGACAGCAATCTGTATTACATGTATACTGGCATACATATATTGTCGAGACAGGATCAAAGGTTTACATTGTCAATCTTGACGAGCCGCCACCCCTCGAATACGATGGTAACTGTAAGGCGATTGCATCCTGGTACAAGTTTACGAGCTCTATAGCGCTTAACCCTTTAGTTGCAATGTATGATAGCCGTACAAGAAAACTGTTGGGGGCATGACAGGGTACATGTATTAGTTGCAGTCTCTTCCGACCATGACATCCATCAGCCGACCATTGCAATAGTCTTTCTCAGCCAGCTGGCGATGGCTGTCCACGAATGTCAAGCAGTGCTTTGCTCTGCACTTCCACTTGAGCCTATCCTTGAGTGACCGCCTAAGATCGGTCATTTAATAGCGAAGATGGACCCCCTTTTCGCGTCGATCCAAAATTCATCGTACTTGTCGCGGCACCGGATTTACCCGGACCGTGCTGCATGCCGCATCCCGACGCAGTTGATGCGGGCGAAGCGGAGAACAGATTTGAAGTAAGGTGCAGTCACCCGAGGCATACTGAGACTAACACTCTAACGTCCTAAGCTATGCCGTCTCCTGACTACTACAGACTTCAACCGAGTTGGCCATAACAGCACGGTCATCGAGAACCATAGTGGCAAGCCGGATAGTGATGGCTTTGAGCAAGCAGGGCTTTCGCCAAGATGCTTCGTGTGCCAGTCCAATTTCCATGTCCCAATTGCGTCTGGCCATGTTGAAGCCAAGCCCCCCCCCCTGTGCATATTATATCATGGCTGCCAGTCCTGCTCCGCGCACACCACATGGCATCACCGTCGCAAATGCAGTGGTGAGCGATACATGTACTGGAGGAAGATCGCTGTCTGCAGAGTGAGTTTAGGAATTCTCGATACAAAAAATGATGATCAAAACTCGAACTTCAAAAAGCTCTAATGATTCTACTTCGGTGGTCGTATACCTTAAAAGAAAAGCAACTACTTTGAAATACTGCTGGAAGTACTGCTAGAGTAGATAAGTTAAGGCGCCGCAACCTGCGGCTCCGGCTTTTATACATGTCTTTCGTGGCTCCTGTGGAAGCGAACTGTCGCGAGCAGCTGTTTGTGCCATGAGATTCTCATTGAGAACATAATATTTAACTTCGCTTGTCCTCTGACGCCTCTATGCCCTTCCTTCTGGACACGAACACCAAACAGCTTCAAGGCGATCCGGTCAGAACAATGCCATTAGCTCAACTCATTCTTTCATTTTCCCTCTTCCGAGCAAGTCTCCACATTCTCCACCACTGCACCAAGTATGACAGAGTACGGCACCAGCAAGCAGGGCTACGACGACTTGGAGAGCAACTCCCGCCTGCCGTTCTACCACGTTCACAACCCCAACTTCCGCGCCTACCTTGCGGAATTCGTTGGTACCTTCATCCTCGTACTCATCGGTGACGGCTCCGTCGCGCAGTACGTGCTTGGCGGCGGCGGTGCCGGTCACTACCTGTCCGTGAACTTGTGCTGGGGTATCGCGCTCTTGTTCGGCATCCACTTCGCCGGAGGCGTAAGTGGTGGTCACCTGAACCCCGCCGTCACTCTCACGTTGGCCGTGTTTAAGCGTTTCGAATGGCACAAGGTGCCCGGTTACTTTGTCGCTCAGACTGCCGGTGCGTTCGCAGCCGCCATCATCGTCTTCATCGTGTACTACCCGTGGTTCGACATCCACGATCCTGAACGTGAAACCACGCAAGGTATCTTCGCCACCTACCCGAATGCTCAGATCCCCAACTGGTCGGCTCTCGCGAACGAGATCATCGGTACCGCTTTGCTTGTTAGCGGTATTTTCGCTGTCGGTGATCAGCTCAACAAGCCCGCTAGCCCCTACAGCTTCCCCGGTGCCGTTGCTCTGATGCTTACGTGCATCGGCATGGCGTTCGGCCTTGACACTGGTTACGCTCTCAACCCCGCTCGTGATTTTGGCCCTCGTCTCTTTACGTTCTTCGCTGGATGGGGCTGGAAGGTGTGGACTCTGCGTGACGGCTACTTCTGGATTCCCATCGTTGGTCCATTTATCGGGGGTATTGTTGGAGCTGCCACTTACGTGGGTCTCATCGAGGCCCACCACCCGCCTCAGTAAATGTAAGCAAAGGGTAGTGTGAGGGCGAAACTGGTAAACTAGTATCCTAACTTCGTTCACCTCGAAATTCATTCGCATAAACATGAACTGCCATTACACGTTGTATTCTTGAATAAAACTGACACCTTCGTCTCCTACATGAGTAGCACGCTATTCCTGGGCTGCCTTGCATGTGCCAATTTAGACGCTTGCAGAATAGTGGTCGTGCTGAACGATAAGACACGAGGATTGCAGAGCTATCTAAGTTTGTGAATGGCGAGTTTCTTCTCAACTTTCAGTCGTCAATTTGTCTTCCACCGACTTGATCAAGCCAAGCCAGGAGCTCAAGACTCACATCAAAAATGGCAGAGTACAAACCTGGTTACGGTGGCTATGCTGACCTCGAAGGCAATGGTCGATTGGCTCCCTTCGCCATTCGGAACCCGGATGTGCGCGCTTACATGGCCGAATTCGTCGGTACATTCATTCTCGTGCTGATCGGCGACGGCTCCGTGGCTCAGTTCGTGCTCAGCAAGAGGGCTGCTGGTGACTATCTATCGGTGAATCTCTGCTGGGGTATCGCACTGCTATTTGGCGTTCACTTCTCGGGTGGTGTTAGCGGTGGACACCTCAATCCAGCGGTCAGTGTCACGATGGCGCTGTTCAAACGCTTCGAATGGCGTAAAGTGCCGGGTTACATCATCGCACAAACGTTGGGCGCTTTCGTCGCTGCTCTGGTGCTCTTCATCGTCTACTACCCATGGCTCGACATCGTAGACCCGGAGCGTGAGTTCACTCAAGGAATCTTTGCTACATACCCGAATCCACAGATCCCCAACTGGGCTGCATTCGCCAACGAAGTCATCGGCACCGCTCTGTTAGTCGGTGGCATCTTCGCGTTGTGCGACCAGATCAACAAGCCCGCCAGCCCCTACAGCTTCCCCGGTGCGGTGGGTCTTCTGCTGACGGGTATCGGTATGTCGTTCGGACTCAACACTGGCTACGCTCTCAACCCCGCTCGCGACTTCGGCCCGCGCCTTCTAACGCTTCTTGGTGGCTGGGGCTGGAAGGTATTCTCCTCACACGGCGGGTACTTTTGGATCCCCATTCTGGGCCCGTTCATTGGCGCAGTGCTGGGTGCTACCATGTACGTGGGCCTCGTTGAACTCCACCACCCGCCCCAGTAAGGTCTGCTATAGAAGTACGAAACCGAATGAGCTTAGTAATCCCAATTTATTCAGAGCATTAGCCAAATATACCACATTGATAGCAGGTTCTGCTGGTAGACTCTCATTCGCCATCCAATGAGTTTTAAGGAGCCTTCATCGCCCACTCTCGAAGGGATCTCGTTTGTGGAGCGATCGTTCTCATCGTCGTCTCTGCTAACGTCTCCGATGAAGCAGAGTAGCGCTGGTCGAATCCCACAAAAGAGCTTTGGTCGACAACCTGTCCGCGTAGCCGCGGTACCGGCCTCACCCGTTGCTGCCCCCGTTCCAGCACCAGTGGTTGCTCGGACATACACCTCGTCGAGCATAACGCTTAGCCTCGACGACACCGAGCTTGTACGCGAATTCCAACAAGAGGTTTCGCGAGACCTGCCTATGATAGAAGACAAAACAGACCTCAAGAATGAGAACACCGAGCTGCGTGCTAAACTAGAGGTATTGCAGCATGAATTGCAAGATCTTCTGGAGGCAAGCTCAAAGGTAGGGGGCTTAACACTTTGGCATCATGCTTTGCCACAACCGATGTAACTATTCGACTCGATGCGCTGCCTAAACAGAATGATGAGGTCTGGCAGCGTGATAATGCTCGTCTAAAAGAACAGCTCAGCGCTGCAAACGCACGCGAGGCAACGCAGCAAGAACAGCTCCGTATCCGTGACGACCAACTCGCGTTATGCCGTGAAGAACTGCGTGAACTCCAAGAATATCAACTCAGCGTCGAAGAGGAACGAACTGCTGCCGGTCACACTCCTGTCGAAGACGCCGGTAGTTCAGGACTCGGACGCGAGCGCGACTTACTAAAGCTCATCGTTCAGCTCGTAGGTGCCGCAAACGTTCGCGCTGTTCTTCGTGAGGACCCAAATGCCAGCCCCGGTCAGCTGCGTGAAGCTCTCGTTCGTCTCCGCTGCTCTCATTGTTCGTCATCGCGTACCAAGTCACCACCCAAGTCAACGGGAGGCAACCACACCGACAGTCTCCATAAAATGCTGTTCGGGACATCAGCGCGGCCTCCATCTCCCACAGCGATCCGCTTTAACTCCATGGGGCCCGGATCTCCACACCAGTAGAAATATAGCAACATGAACAGCAAACTTCATCAGTACTTCGAAGATACCTTGAAATGTCTCTGATACTTGAAAACTTGCAATTGGAAAAGTTTTATCCGACTTTTTCGAACGTGAAAACGATAAAGATAGCGCTCTTGGTCCGCTAATTGTGGCCGATATTTCACCGAAACCCCGCGGGGAATCGAAGATCGAGGTACTTTGGGTATCGGTGAATAGAACCTTTGAGATTGTCGATCGAGAGACATCGATGGGTAAGAAGCAAATTATTGCGATCGATGTATGGAATCTACCATCATCCGAAATAACGATGAGCAATGTGGCATCGTGGGCTATTGACAAATACGTAGGTCAAGAGCAGCATAGTGACCTCAACTTAGATTGAGATTTCTGTAAAACAGGTGTTTTGTTATTAATGACAGACATGCTCATGCATTTTCGTCCTGTTGGACATTGATCTCACGTTAGCAGTCATCATCATCATCATCATCATCATCGTCGTCGTCGTTGTCGTTGTCGTCGTCGCCGCCTCCAAGGAATCGTAGCGAAGGAATAGCGAGCTGTTTCAAAGTAACTCCGCCACTTTCACTGCGATCTGCCGTTCGAACTGCACGGAACCGCTCTCCACGGGCTTTAGCTGCTTGCAGCACTATGACAGCAGCTAAGATCCACATAATTTGCATCCGGAAGGGGTGAGGTGCCGAAAGTATTGAAAATTAGGAATGGCTGTAGCGAAGGCATGGCTGCATTACAACCATTTCCTCGAGCTAGACCGGAAACATAATCTTCTCTTTCTTTGATTTTTTTCAGCTTAAACATTCTACACAGCAGTATTAAATTTTTCGCAGTGATTGAAGTAGGCAGAACGCTAGACATGTGTAGGGATAAAGGCAACTTGAAGTTGTTAAGTTGCAAATGGAAGTTTACGTTGCACCGATTGTGAAGTTGAAGAAGTTGCGTTGCACCAATAGGCTAAGTTGCTTAAAACAGCTAGTGCCGTTAGTACACCACCATCTGTACAACCTCCACCACAGACCTATTGGGTCGTCACTCCGTCAGTACCAATGAGCACCAGCGAGGCAGAGGCGGCCGTGGCCTCCAAGGGCATCACCGTCGGTAACTAAGTGCTCTATCGACTAGTAATATCCCTCACCTTCTCTTCACTCACTCATTATCATTTTCTACGCAGTGGAAGACGCAGCCAAGCGCCATGCGGAGCTATTCGCCGAGTTCCCAGAGTTCGAGGTCAAGAAAGTGTCAAGTCAGGAGCGCGAGAAGAAGGAACTGGCCAACCGCTCGCTGGTCTACGGGGAGATCCCGTTCGAGACGGTGGACGCCATTTTTCAACTGGTAAAGAGACGCAGAAGACAGGAATTTAGAGGGACAATGGCTGACTGACTGGGTATAAATGCTACTGGTAGATGAGGATGCAGTTCGGCGTGCTGCTGGATAAAGGAGGAAACTTCTACGACATCGGCTCGGGCTGTGGTAAAGTGGTGCGTGGTGTGGATTTATTGGTGACGAGATATGGATCCTTTGCTAATGGAATAATGATGAGCAGGTGATGGCAGCGGCGTTGCTGCACGACTTTTCCAAGTGCTGCGGCATTGAGGTGAGAAACGCGGAGTAAGGTGCTTGACTGGTGACGTGTGGCTGAGTGTGGGAATTGCAGGTGCTGGATGGACTGCACGCAGTGGCGCTGAAGGTTTTGGATCGGTGGCGGTTTGAGATTCTGGACTCCCTACCAGCGACCAAGGCTGACGTAGATGTGGGCTTTGTCAAGGGCGACGCTGTCAAGCGGCCCGATATCTGGCGAGATGCCACTCTGGTGTTTTGTAACTCGACATGCTTCAGCGACAGCGTACGTTCAGTTCGGTCAGTTGATTTGCGTTTCGTGGTGGATTGCTCATTGTTTGCGTTGATCTGTGTGGTGTGTTGCAGCTCATTCAAGCAATCTCAACGGAAGCAGGTAAGAGGTGGATATACATTGTGATTGAGAGTGTCTGCTAACCGTATTTGTTACTTCCCTTGGCGCAGATCAATTAGCTGTGGGCAGCTATTTCGTGACCGTGACCAAGCCCTTGCCGTCGACGCGGTGGCAAGCGATGCATGAAGAGAAATTCCACATGAGCTGGGGGCGCGCTACTGTTATTGTCCAGAAGAAAATGTTCTAGGTCTAAAATGGTGTTGAACGTGTCCTGAGTTTTGGACAAAATATTCAGCAAATTCAAAGGAAATGCTTCTGCCCATAGCGGCCATGCTGATATTTGTGCTGTGCCAATTCTAGCGCCCCCAGAAAAGGTCAACTAAGTCGAAGTGAAGCAATGGAATAATAGCAATGGGCTTTTGTTTGAAAACTCAAAACGAGCGGAAAGGTCGAGCCACCAGGAAACCCAAGCCTCTCATTTATCAACTCGACGAGAACTACAAACGTCTCGCATAGCTGAGCTTGCAAGGCGTTCTAATTAAGCCCCACGGAAAGGCCCAAGCCGATCGCCGATTGCACGCTACGACTGCATTGCGCGTCACAATTTTGCTAGCCATTGACGATGACCAAGTCGCTGCTCACCCCGTCTTTCTGGTCTCCTGTGGCGAGAACATCAACGGAAGCAGTAAACCGACCACACGACTGGAATGTCTTGTCGCGTCCTCACGCTTCATCCACGATTACCAGCGAGCCAATGTCCAAGATACTGGTCACTCCGATATTCTATTCTTCTGTGACTGCAACGAAACCGGCCGTAGAGAATGAGTTGGATAACTTTACAGAGACAACAACGTCAAGCTCCAGCGCAGCTCCTTCGTCGCCGACGCTGTTGACCCTGTCTTCCGCTACTGAATCAACACCTGGATACAATTCTCCGACTGTCACTACCCCCGTTCGCTCAAACTCAACCTCTCCAACCACGAGATGCCGGTCGCGAAGAGCTAAACTGCTACTGATCCCAGCGTTGCCAGCCCGCATGAGTGCACCATCTCAACTCCTTCAAACATCGTCACCTCATCTTCCACAGATTGCCAGACACCAAAGCTCCTCACCCCAGCCTTCGTGTCTTCACAAGAAGCAATTGCCGCCCCAACTCACCGTCGTCGCCGTCTTCCAGTCTTCTGTAGGATTACATCTCGCTTCGAATAGGCAATAGGCATAATGATACCTTCAGTAAAGAGCCAGCACTTCTCTGCTATACCTTCTCATTGTATGGTCTTCTTTAATTCCGATTATACGTTATTCAGTCATCTGGCCGCTTTGACGAAGCGGGAGAGCTGCATCCTCCTCCGACGCGTGCATTCTCTGATCGCTTTCTCCGTCCACAGAGGTGATCATGACTCCCCGCCAAGTGTACCCGATGTGTCTGCGTCTTGCTTTTTTGCTTGTGTCGGTTGCACTCGTTGGGACGCTCTGTTCAGCTCATATGCACGTGTCGGAGCGACGCCATCTCCAGCAGCAAGCGCGTGACATGTTCTATCACGGCTACCGCAATTATATGAAGCACGCGTACCCATGGGATGAACTTAAGCCCCTAAGCTGCTCTGGACGCCGCTGGGATCGTCGTGAACGTGGTGACCTGGACGACGTACTGGGAGGCTTCTCATTGACACTTGTTGACTCACTGGATATGTTAGCCGTATTAGGGGACTGCGACGAGTTTGCACGTGCTGTTAAGCTCATATCCAGTAGTGTATCATTCGATCGAGACGTGACAGTGTCAGTATTCGAGTCTACTATTCGAGTTATCGGTGGACTAGTGTCAGCGCACATGTTGGCTTCTCCAGAATATTTCGGATTAATGGACGAGCACGAGTACAATGGAGAACTACTGGAGCTCGCAGAGGATCTAGGACGGAGAATACTACCAGCTTTTGAGACCCCCACGGGGATTCCTGTACATAGAATAAATCTACAACGTGGGGTACTACCGAAAGACCGAGCAGCCAACTTGACGTGTCCAGCTGCTGCTGGGTCGTTGCTGGTGGAGATGGCCTATTTATCGAGGTTAACAGGGGACGAGAGCTTTGAGGAGAGAGCGAAGCAAGCGGTTGTGGCAATCTGGGATCGACGATCAGATCTGGATCTACTGGGGAGCTCTATAGATGTCGGGTCGGGTCAGTGGATCTACTCACACGGAGGTATCGGAGCTGGCCTGGACTCGTTTTTTGAATATTTGTTGAAATATCATCTTATCAGTGGAGATTCCGGGTGGCTGGAGATGTTTAACGCCAGCTACCACGCGGTGGAGACCCACGTGAACCATAACGACGTGTACATTGAAGTTGATATGAACGGAGGCAGGAACCAAGTACGCGCTCGTCGCGTCTCAGCACTGCAAGCTTTTTGGCCGGGACTTCAGGTACTTGCAGGCGATGTATCGGGCGCTATTCGTACACATGAGCACATGTTTCCACTCTGGGACGAATACGGTGCCATGCCGGAGTTGCTAGACTTGGCTCCGCATGGCAAATCGAAGCCTGGGAACCGTGGCACTGTGATTAGCTGGGCGCGTACGTCTCCGCTTCGTCCTGAGTTGATTGAGAGCACTTACCATTTGTACCAGGCCACAAAAGACCATAAGTATCTCAAGATGGGGCGACAAATGCTGCAGGATATTCGTCGCGTGTCAGAAGTACCCTGTGGTTACGCTGCAGTGGGGGATATCCATACACTAGACGTTGAAGACCGCATGGACAGTTACTTCCTGTCAGAGACTGCCAAGTACTTGTTCTTACTCTTCAGTGATGACAATGTGATCGTCCCAGCCCCAATACGACAGCGCAACGCTACAGCAACGAATCGTACCTGCTCGGCAACGGTATCAGACGACAAAATTACGCTTGGATCATCACTATCTTGCAACAATCGGACCATCAATGGAAACTCTACTTTGGAGCACTCTTCCTACGTTAGAAGGAACAGGAAGCCTCTAAAGGCATCGGACGTTGTCTTCAGCACTGAAGGCCACATTTTAATGCTTGACTCGCATCTGTTCCGACACACAACGAAGCAGAAGGCGTCGTCTGCGTCTCCAAAGTGCGAAAATGGGAAGCTGCAAGTCCACAGACGTAACGTGGAGTTAGAAGTGGCAAGACGAGGTCAACTAACGCCTCCTGTTATCCCTGTCGGAGTGGCTGTACGCATCGGTGGCGTTCACGTGACGACACTTGTGGCTTCTCCTGCCAAGTTTGGGTTACAGGTCACCACTCCATCAGCAGTAGAAGCTCCGTTGCTGCTCTTTACTCCGGATATTGGCGAGGCTTGTGGGTCTATAGACTCCGATCGTGTGCATGGCAAGATCGTGATGGTAGCCCGCGGTAAATGTACGTTTGCAGAGAAGGCGTTGAGACTGCAAAGCGCTGGTGCAGTGGGTATCGTGGTTATCAACTCAAAGGCATCTTCCAGCAGATATCCCAACCGCAAATACTCACTGGCCGACGACGCACGTGGCCTCGGGCAATACGTGACGATCCCTGTTGTTCTTGTGGCTCGAGAGGATGCCACTCAACTGCACAGACATGCAAGTCTCAACAATGTCCAAAGCGATAGTGGTGCTGTACTTATTGGGTCGCTGTCACCGTGGCTCTACTGATCCAGATCGGTGCGTTAGAAAGTAAAATGCAAATATGTATATACTCAGGACTAGATGTCTTCGTCGAACACGGTGAGATCCACGCGCACTTGGTTGCCCTTGGCCATCTCTTCGTCATCATCGTCTGCGATGAGGTTGACGATCTTGTTGACGATGAAGCTGGAGCGCTGTTTCTGCAGAGTTACGTCGTGTGGTTCGTCGTCCACTACGAGCATCAGGACGTATTTCAGCAAGATGAGGCCGTGCTCAACGCACACAAACAGCCACAGTCGCTCGTGGTCCGTCAGGTTTACAGTCGTACGTCGAGAAGTAAAGCATACAAGAGCCACATTGGTCACCATGGCGATCGAGCCCATGAGATCGATGATAGTCCCCCACGTCCCGATATCCTGCGCGCCGCGAGGATCTGGACGTCGAGTAGCGTTCACCAGCTTGTGGGCGTCAATGCGGATCTCGATGAAATTGTTGAACAGAGCGAACGCTGGAGCCAGCGGGAAGGACACGACGAACAGCGTCACGTAGCCGAACTGGATGATCATCTCGTTGTAGTCATCGAACGTTCCTTTCTGGTCGTACACGTCCAGCTCCAATTGCTTCTCGATGGCTGAAGGTTCACGGTACAAAGTGCTCTCCTTCTTGTTCCTCTTGAGCTTCTTCATGATCCAAGGCAGACCGGCTTCGAAGAAATTACCGGATGTGAGTCGCAAGATGAAGATGATGCCCAGACTCATCATCAGTTCGTCCATGCAGCCGTGACCCTCTGGTTTGCAGGATTCGTGGCCTTCCACTGAAGTTTTGATGAACGCCACGTAGAATAGACTCGCGTACGAGTTGACGAACTGGAAGAGGAACGTCTTGCCGATCAAGTGGTCTTCGTACTCAGTGTCGGTGCGGTGGTTCTCGAACTCGTTGAGCTTCGCGGCCACGGTACTGTATACGTTGTTCATTATCATGATCTGAATGGCGTTCACGGTGGACGCCGCTGCGCCGCCCAGTTGAGTGCCGTTCACTGTGAACATGTCTTTCCACTTGCCCGATGTAGCAGCGTACCGGAACACGAAGATGCCAGCCACGACGCCGACAACGAGCAGGATAAGCATACTGATGAAGAACTATTCGAGCTCAAGAAGAGAAGAATTAGTGCAATGATTCGGACAATTATCACTCCATTAGGACGTACCAGTGAACCCATAACGCGACGGAATCGCGTCTGTGGACTGAAGTAGCGGATCTCAGACCCGTCGATTGGAGAAACTGTAGGTTGGCCATCGAACTCTGGGCGCTCCACTTCTTCTTCTTCAAAGGTGGACATACCCCACTCAAGTGCTAAAGTAGAGTTGTTGCGCTTCCAGTACTCGTAGTAGAAGCTGTAGTGTCACACACAGGTAAGAGCCTTCAACGTAAGTATCCAATCGCAAACCCAACTTACATTGACCAGAGAGCCATGAAGAGACCAAAGTATGGCACCAGCACGGAGTCGGCGGTATCTTCGACCAAAACACCGGCAAACAAGAGGCACCCGACGATCGCTGGTGCGATCAACCACGTCGTGTAGTGACCTACAAAACAAAATGGTAAGGATTTGCATAAATACCAGAAAAGTAGAGCAAACTACCCACCAAGCCACGCAAAGTAGAGACCCACTTTCTCTCCGAAGTAGTCTTTAATCTCCCACAATGGCTGTTGCCACGGTGCGAACTTCCAGCTGAACCACTTGTCTCGAAGCTTGTTGAGCTCCTCCGGTTCGTGTAGTGGGAAGGCTGCAACAAGGCACTTGTCGCGCAGTAGTTCACTCAAATTCAAGCCGCAGCCTCCTTCTCCTCGAGTTTTGATGATGTTGAGCAGTAGTTTAATACTAAAAAAAAGCAATAGATTAGCCCAGATCTTTACTTATTACAGCAGTAACCGTACCGATCGACACCACGGAATGGAATCTGCTTGTGTCCGTATTTACGGTATGCTGGATACAGCCGCGGCTCGACGTCGAACTTGGCAAAGATGTTCACGAACGGGTCTCGATGGGAGATCTTGTGCTCGTCCTTGATGATAATCTTTTTGATGTTCTGCTCTTCATAGCCCGTCTCAGCGATCCTACGCAGCTCTGAGGGGTCGAATTCGACTTTGTAGTCGATACGATCGGCCTCCTTGGCCAGTCTCTCCAGTGTTGCGCGTAATTTACAGAATACATGACCTCGGTCGGTCGAGTAGAACATTTTGGTCTCGATGCCACCACGAGCTATGTGCTGTAGGATGGTGCGCATACTGAATTTCTTTTGCTGCTCCGAGAGCTCGGCAGCCTCGTCGTGCACCTGGAAGACCAGCACATAGTCGAACGAGTATCCGTTCTCCTTTTCGAACTCCTCGTCCAATTGGATGCGAACGTCCTTGGCTTTGAGTGTGGCGTTGAGTGAAGACCCACGACGCGAGACGCCCATCTTGAGCACCTGCAGCTTGCCCGCTGCCGACATGACAGTCGCTTTACTGCTGTGGTGAAGACAGCAATGGGTTAAAAATGTCAAAGTTGGTTGGAAGTGCCTTTTGAGTCGGGCAGTTACCAAAAAGTGTACCCACTTGACGGACACTTGTGATTGGATGAGACGGTAGTAGGGGCTTAATTTTGTGTCGTAAAGCAAAAAGAGGCGCCTTTTTTTGTCGTGATATAGCAAAAGTATCCAAGTTAGGATAAAAGTGGTCGTCGTAGCGGCAATTGTTTTAAGCGCTGCGTGCTGTCTCGAGTCCCATGTCACGGCAGAATTCGCTCTCCATTTGCTTGAAAATGTCGTCATCTGCTCCAGTGTGTGCAGGACGCGTCGAATCAGCCTCTTTGCCTGGCATCGAGGACATATTGTTCGCAGCTGCTATTCCGGGTGGAACTCCGTCTTCTCCACGATTCTGCCGTAAGCTTGGAGCGCCACCCTCCGAGAGTCCCGTTTTCGAGGCGCGAGCAGCTTTCATCCGTTCGCTCTCACGTTTAAAGTAGGCCTCCATAGCTGCTCGTTCGCCACTAGTCGGTCGTGACAGCGTTCGAGGCACCTCTAAAATGTGCAAATTACCGATCTGATCCCCGACTGCAACAAGTTGTTGCTTAATGTTCGTTGAGGTATTGTTTGGTGCGTTTTGACCTGGATTATTACGCCCTCGTGCTCCAGTACCGTCCGTTGGCTTGACTCGACCAGCTCCAGCTCCTGCACCGCTAGAATTGGTGGCATTTGCTGAAGTTCCACTTGGATTGGTCACAAGTTGCGGTCGGAACTCAATCGACGTCAGTGCACACGCCGTGACGCCGATAGACAAACTGGATCGGTGCGATTGATCCAAGAAGTCCCAAACTTCCAGCATTCCATCGGCTTTCCCTAAGAAAATGACTCCTGGTCGTGACGGAGAGAACGCTACGCACGTAATAACCGATGGTGTGAGTGGCGACACAAAGATAGGCCCATTGGACGTGTTATCTCCAGCACCTTCATGCTGCTGTGAAACATTCCAGAGGTGGAAATGTGACTCGCTTGCCGTCAAAAAGATATTGGGGAAGAATGGAGACGCACAAAGACCCAAAATTGGTCGAGAATGGTCTCGACACAACCACTGCACGTACTCGACACCTTCATCTCCTCTGCCTCCATCGTCCGCCTTGTTACCGCCTTTCACTGGTGCGTGAGGACGCCAATCCGCATAGACGAACTCTCCTTCCTCTGTGCCACAGTAGAATTTACTAGTGAGTGGCAACACGCCTCCCTCGCCACTTCCAACACCGGTTTCCTCGCGTGTCTTCTCTAGCCAAAGCGTCTGCAATGTTAACTCTCCCGGACTGTCGAGTTTGGCCAACGAAATGGAGTAAATCGGCACAAAATGCACATCCGGCGTTGTGCCGTCCTTAGCGCCAGCGGTGCCAGCTTTATCGACTTTAGCGCGGGTCATTCCGCGGTATTTGGGGTCTTTAAATCGTAGATCCCAGAAGGAAACTTGACCATCCGCTGCTATCGTCACGAACTGGTTGACAGCGCCTGCGTCAGCTCCAGTAGATGCCACAACGTGACCTCGACTATTGACTTCAACGCCTGCAGGCAGCCACTGCAGATCTGCTACGGGTCTGCGGTGACTCACATCAATGTACGACACGTACAAAGGCTTCACAGGAGGTACTTGTTTGTGCGTGTCGTCACCTTTTGAAGCATTTGGTCCAGCGGGACCAGAAGCGTTTTTGGTCGTTTTCATCTTGGAGAGCAAATGTTCCGCCTTGGAGAAGTCCCACACGAGCACTTGGCCGTTGTAAAGACCTGCAGCTACGAGATGTGGAGCTGCAGGGTTGAAACGCATGGTCAGAACGTCTTGAGGTGATTCCAGCATGATCTGAGGATGGATGAGGTCCACGAAGTTCCAGATGAGGATAAACGAGCTGTCGACGGTGTCCAGTAGGTCGAGACGCCGTGCAAACGAAGCGTTAGCCACCGCTGCCACTGCAATGACGCCGTGTCGTCTCGGGTGCCAGTCAATCGCTGGTAGAGTCTTGTTCTTACTGTACACGAGATCCGTGAAGCTTTTGAGTTCCCGCATGGCGTTCTCGTTGTTCTTGTTGCCCAGTGAAGCGTCCTCTTCCTCTAACAAGTGGGCAAACGGGTCTAGAAACACATCCAGCGTCTCGTTTTGCTGTAAAGCCCGCTCTACTCGAGGCAGTATACGCGCTAAGAAGGCTTGGATCTTGTCGCTGTCCATCTCGGCTCGACGTCGCGTTGGTTCCATGACAATCGGCTCGTATTGAAGCGCGCTGTTGACGGAGCGGAACCAACTCGTCTGCGTCGTGCTGTCCACTAATGGAGGTGTTCCTTGAAGACCTACATCTTGCTCTAAACGTGTGAGTTCGTAGTTAGGATCCTTATGCTGTCTCCACTCCACAAAACCTGCAACAGATACAGCATAAACATTAAACGGTGATCAAGTGAACACGCTTAACCTGAGTAAATCGTACATTGATCCGCGTCTCGATCGCTAAACTTGTAGTCTGCATTGAGTTCGTCGGACATTTTCGTGACTGACATCGTTATCTGGAATTACACAGGTTAACAACCGAGAAAAAAAAATGAAATGCAGTATATCATACCAAAGGACGAGAGGGCACAACACTAAGAGCTTCAACGTCTTCATGGCTCTCACGTGCCGTGACCGACGTCCACGGACGTGAGAGCATTGGCTTGTCCTCATACACGATCTTGGATACATCGTTCGCATCTGCAGTATTCTCTTTCTCCTGAGCTGCAAGAGCATCGAGTCGATCCTGTTCTCGACGCTTGATCAGCTCCATCTGCGAGTCGAACGCGCGACGGGTAAGACAAAGCAGCCAGTTCTCGCCGTACGTCTCGTTCGGGTCGGCCACAATGAGAATGTCGTCCCCCGCCGGCATCTTGGCGATCTCGGCTCGGAATTCGTGGAACGGACACATGAAGCCCACCTGGGCGATCTGGTCGAGCACTTCTTGTCGCGTGAACACCTTAAACTCGACGGTCTCGCGTAACCCGCTGCCGGTTTTGAGGCCTAACGTCTCCATTTCTCGCATCGAAATCATCATGGGGCGTGTGCCCTCCGGCGCCGGCTCTGCTTCCTTCGCCCCCATCTATCTAACTTCGCTTACAATAAATGGAAAGTGCCAAGAGACTTAGTGCATTTTGGATACGTTACCGACCCTTCATCTATCTGTTAGAAGTTCTCGAGCCAGTCGAGGTCTCCGCTGTGTGGTGACACGGGTTCTAGCATGGGCATCTCGGGACTCGTGGCGGATGAGAGCTGTTCGTCCATGAGCTTCGTCAAGGCCTCGGCATGCTCTCGATCCGCAGTCTTGGACGCCAACACGACCCAGTCGATCTCTTGGAACCACGGATGTGCACGGATAACGGAGCCTCCTTTGACAATATCGACCAGCCCTTGACCGCCTAGACGGTCATCCGGAAACGGGTCGAGAAGCTGCTGTACAAGATCACAGGCTTCTGCTGACAAGTCGTCACGTGTGAACTTGAGCGCTCCCTTGTTGTGGCGCGAGATCTTCGAGTACACAGCCATCGTCACGTCCTTCTCGTTGGTAAGACGTGAAGTCGGATTGGCTTCGGATCCGAAGCTTTTATCTGCTGTATTAGGGTCCTCTTCGTTCGTACGGATGGAAAACGGCGTACGACCGCACAGCATCTCGTAGATGAGGATTCCTAGCGACCAAATGTCCGCACTGGCCGTGTGACCACGCGCTGAGACCATCTCCGGTGCCATGTACTCAGGAGTGCCACAGATCGTGTACGTTCGGGTCTCATCGGGTAAGCGCTTCATGTGTCGGAAGTCGTGCAGTTGCAGGTATCCGTGCGTGTCCACCATGACGTTTTCACTGCTGAGGTTCCGGTACGCGTAGCCAGCTTGGTGGATGTATTCAAGCATCAGTAGAGCCTGTGCTGCGAAGCCGCGTACTGTCGATTCCTTCTCGAACCGGCCGCTGGGTTCGTCCGCCAGCATCGCCGCCAAGTCCGTGACCATAGCGGTGTCGAACGACAGATACAACGCACGGTCATCTCGCCAGAACGCCACCATCTCCGGTAGCATAGGAGTGTCCAGACGGATGGTCTTGTGCGTAGTCACGTAGCGCGCAGCTTCATCGCCACGGCGGTCGGCTGCTACCTGTTGAAAGGAGAAGACGTTGACAGTGAAGAACCGCTTCGTGTCACTCACTCCTTGGTACACAGCTAAGAACCCAAAGTCCGTCTGCTGCACCACGTAGCGGAAGCGCATGTCTTGCGGTCGCAACGGCCCCATGACCATCGAATTGCGTCGTGCTCCATGCGCGGCCGGGCTGTAGATTAAATTCTTCACCGCCGTCTCAAAGTTGTGCCGTGCCTCACGTTGTAGACGATCAGCTTCAATCATGTCTTGCAACGAGCCTAAGACTTCTTCAAACTCGCGTCTGCCGACTTGCAACAGCTTGGTACGCCCCACGGAGATAACGTTCGCAGCTCGCGGTGCATCATTCAGCAACGCACGTTCGCCAAAGTATTGATTCTTTTTGAGCCTCAACACTTCTCGTGAGGTCCTCTTCTTACCAGGACCCGCTGACGGATCATCCTCCCAGATCGTACAGATCACAGCTCCCTCCTGGATCACGTAGAATGTATCACCACCGTCTCCCTGGTTGATGATATAGTCGCCGTCGTGGTACACGACTTCAGTCAGGTTGTTGGCCAAGCGTTCTAGCTGAGCTTTGGTCAGTGTTTTAAGCACGTCCACCTTCTTCAGTGTTTGAACTAGCACCGACGTCGGTGCCTTAATAAATACTCGTCGGAATGCACGACAATCGATTGCCCAGAGCACGCCGGCCGACAACGCCTTGACCGAGGACGACCGTGGACTATTGTGCATCAATGCAAGCTCACCGAACGACGCCGGTTGCAGGTCTCCACAGTGATCCGGGTTCACGGGCGGCTGAGTGTACGTGTGCACAATACTCTCTGGTCCTCCGTCATCGCCACGCACACTAACCTGGTAGTCTCCACACTCTACGATGTAGAACTTGTCGCCTGGATCACCCTGGCGAATCACCATGTCCCCTTCACGGACGCTGATGCGCTCCATGACAGCGAAGATGTCGTCCTTCTGAGCCTGTGTAAGCTGTCGGAACAGCCAGTTGTTTTTCGTCAACTCCTCAAGCAAACGCAGCTCCGTGGACGACTTCGGGATAGCGTGGTCGCTCACTCGGTACGCCAGATCTTCTTCCTTGACGAGCTGTGCCATATCCTTGCGCATCTGCGCCCGACGCTTCTCCTTGGACATACCACGACGAACAGGACGAAGCTGCTGCGAGACAACCTTCTCGCTTGTCTGTCGCCCCAACCTCCTGGCCACCGAGTTGGTTCTCGGTGTTGTTCCAAGTGAAGCTCCACTGGCCGTAGCAACACCCTCGCTGAAGTGGAAGTACACGCAAATGATTGTAATGTCATCCGTGCGCAACTCGTACGTTAGCCAGAGACGATAAGACTCTGCGACCACCTTGTGGCAGGCCTCCAATGGGTCTTCATACTGCGCTACCATATCCACAACAGCTTGACTCGTGAGGAATTCGAACACGCCATCACTGGCAATGACAACGAAGCGGTCGTCTTCCGTCAGCTGCAGCGACGTAATCTCCGGGACTCCGATAACGCCCAGTGTTTCTGCGATTTCATCACCAAGACTTCGGGTGAACGCTGTGCCGGGGAAAGCACCATACGGCGACCAGATACGCGGCGGGTCGCCATCCTCATCCACTTGGTCGTTCAAGTTCGCTGCCCAGTTCTGCAAGTCAAAAAGGATATGAGTATCATTTTGACTCTAACACGAGTACTACGACGTACATCATGCACAGGAGCGATCCCCTCCAACTGATCCATAGTGAGGACGCGTGCTCCAGATCTCTTTACGCGTTCTCGTTCGTCCTGTGTAGAATATCATAAAAAAAATTTAACAAATATTCCGTCACCAATAGGTCTAAACGTTCGTACCGATCGGTAGGGTGTTTGGTCGACGGAAAGTGGCTGCGCGACTAGTTTTCCTTCGCTCATAGTGGCAATAACAGCTCGCGAGTCGCCGACATTGGCAACGTGGATCATTTCACCGTCTAGAAACATGCAGATCGCTGTAGTTCCGCTCAAACTGTCGTCGATACGTGACGCATGCAGTCGCGCGTTCGTCTCCTCGAAAGACTTGGAATAGGCCTCCAAGAAGGAACAGTTCTTACGATCCAGAATGCGAACAAGACGTTCGGGACACTCCTTGCGAACGAACGAGGCACACAAGTCTCCAGTCGTGCCGTGGCCATCGAACACGCCAAAGTACATTTTCGCAGCGTCTCCCATGAAGGCTGGGAGGATTGTGCAGCTGTCTTGGTTGGGCTTATCGAGAGCTGCAGTTCACACTGTCAGTAAGAGCACATACGAGAACATAGGTTAACAATTGATCTTACCATCAGGATAGTACCCGCGTTGCGAGACGAAGGCGTACTGCGCACTCAGTTTGGCCGTCACCTTGGACTTCATTGTTTTCGGCGAGCAAACGATACGGGAGTTGATCTGCTCCTTCGTAAGTGGCGAGCGCACAGGCTTGTTGGGACCAGCTCCATTGCTGTTGCCTAGTTGAGCCAGGATCTTGGATTCCCCATCGGGTCGCTGCATGATAGAGGCGCCGCAGCCCATGATCGCCCAGCTTATAAATTCACACCAAGAGAGACAAACTGCCCCGTTATGCAGGTTCCCAAAGAAGCTGTTCCCTATCAAAATAGCTCCACAGCACATTAGCGACTGCAAGGTGCCACCCCAATTTTAGCCGCTCTAACCGTGTACATCCCATGCTCATGATGAACTATACTCACTGCCGTGCTAGATTCATGACACTGCGATGGATCTTGAAAGCCTCCTCACTGCGAGATGTGCGTCTAAAATGCTATATTTCCAGCCTGTGAAGTCATCTAACTCGATTGTATCTGTCATCATACACCGTCCTGTTTTGCCCGTTCTTGGTCCGACTGGAGACGACGCACCATGTCGGCGCGTTCCCTGTGCGGAGGTTGTTCGTCCCTGCCTAATAAGACGGTGCCTTCTCGTATCTCGGCCGACGCTCCTTTCCTCATCTTGATATGTGCGTTGGGCGAGTAAACTTCCTCGTTGTTGAACCACTTGCAGCTCACGTACTGCACCTTGCAGCGGTTGTAGTGGATCATCTTGCCCACTGTCTTGTCCTCGCCGTAGTCGAGTCCGTCTAACTCGACGAAAATGGGCTTTTCTAGCATACACTTCAATAGAGCGCTACCTACAAAGTACGAGCCGCCCGTGGCGAACACGTACGAGTTGGTGTTGGACACGTCGCCGAGATTCACGTGCATGTCGCCGGCGTAACACGAGTCCAGGTCTGTACATTTCTTGAGACACTGGTAGTAGTGTGGCCAGTAGATGACTGCTTCGTCGTCCTGTTTAAGTAGATGATTGCGCGGGTCCGCGGCGTGTACGTGGCTCATGATGGTCACTGTCTTGTTGTGTAGGTTCATGTAGCTGTCCACGCCCGCGTGACGCACCACGCGCAGACTCTCCTCGAGTGCGGAGGGCACAACTACGTCGTCGTGTGCGAACAGGATCGTGTGTGGGCTAGCGATGAAGCCTATGAAGTCCCAGTTGGTCTTCTTACATACGAACACGACGCGTTGTGTGTGCTCGATGAGGGAGGCCGTGAGCTTTTCTACGAGCGTCACCTCCATTGTGGGCAGTACTTCGGCAGTATAGCCCAGTCGCACGTGGCAGAAGAACAGCAGAAGCTGCGCGTAGTAGCCCAACACGAAGCCTGCAGCCAGCAATCCCAGCAGCGCCGGGACGCGGCGCAGTGCCCGTTGACGTGGTCGCAGTGCGCGAGCGGCCGCCGCCTTCTCCCGCTCCTTGAAACGCGTGCGCGGCGAGTCTGGGGCCTCTGCGTGTGTCTCCGGGAAGCTACCGGTGCTGGCGTTCCGCGTACGGCGGTGCGCCGTCGGCAGCAGTGGCGACGTGCCCTCCCACACCATGGCGATTCACGATTCGCGAAGATGGCTCCAAGAGTGAGTAACGCACTCCCTGTATTTGGGCCAATGGGAATTCAGATGTGGCGCGATTAGTGCATTCGGTGGCACGAAGCGTTTGCAATTTTTGGTACCGTGCGAAAGAATAGTCCTCCCAAATTTTCGTGGGTACTAGTGAATCCTAGTGAATCCTGCACTTATTATGATAAATAGTCCATTGTGTGTCGTACTTTCTATTGTCACCGGACTGGAACTGAATCGTACTTAGTCGAGAATGGAGAATATTATGACATACCATTGCTTACGTTATCCTTCATGTTAGTCAGGCAATGTCTGTCTCCTGTTTAGTTTCAGGATCTGTATGTTAATAAGCTTACGGCAACGATTTCGAAATAATAGAGTCCCGGACATCCGTCAGCAGTTCCTCCGAGAGAGAAATTTAACTGGGAGAAACAATTGGAAGTCGGTTGGCCACAGGATAGCGGGGATGGATCGGGCTGCGTGTATCTTCACGCTCCAGCACGCATATACCGCGACGCAGACTCCTCTACAGTCTTAACCTGAACGTCTCATTTAGCGTCTTCATGTCGGCCTCGTTGTGGGAACACTTCCACGCGTTCTTCATGTCGGCCTCGTTGTGGCAACACTTCCACGCGTTCTTCATGTAGACGGCATCAAAGTTGCAATCCGATGCGACTTGTTTCGCGGCTATCGAGGCGCTCGCTCCGCCGGTAATAGAGGACTAGCCATAGTCCTGCAGGTAGTTCTCATACTCAACTGCCACGTCCTCGCTGCCTCAAAGTATTACACTGAAGCGACACAATTCCTGGATACTACTACAGGTAGTAACTTCAACTTGGAGCATACAAAACTTAAGTTAACGTCCTCCTCAAGATACTTTACATGCTAGTACGAGTAGAACGAAAGTCGCTCAGAATTGCGTATGATATACACGTGCATTCGTCTATTGCTCGACTCACTCGCTACAATTCGAGTTGAATCGTGTTTTAACTTTCCTACGATCTGTCAACGTTACGCTTCGACCTTGCGCTTCTTCTTGTTGCGGCCGGCACCGTTCGCCGGCGCGGCTGCGATCTCCTGCACGAATCCGGTCCGCTCCTCGTCGATCGTCCGTTTTAAATACTTGAGGCCGGCCAAGTTGAAGCCGATGCGGCTCTTGCTCTCCACGAGCTGCGAGCGCAGTCGCTGCCACAGCAGCTCAAGCTCGTTAAACAGACCCACGCGCGCGCAGATGGCCGAGTTGTGCAGCTTGAGCAAGAAGAGCAGCACGCGACAACAGAACTCCACCTCCAAGTGGCTCGAGATCAACTGCAGCAGCAGTCGGATCAGCCGCTCCACGTAGTCGAACGGCAGCACGATCAGCGCCTCCTCCATGTCGTGCGGCCGAATGCGTCGCAGCGTGTGGAGCACGTACTTAAGCGGCGAGTAGCCCAGCAGCAACATGTTCGGTGGGCGCGTCGCCTTCTCCGGCTTGCTGGAAGGCTCGTCAGTCTCCTCCTGCTCAGTACCAGGCAAGGCGTTCGCTCTCGCCTCCTCGGTAGCTTTCTTCTTCTCCTGCTTACGTTTCTTCGTGGCCGCTGCAGCCTCCTTCGCTTTCTTCTTCTGCACACGTTCGAAGTCTGCAATGGCCTGTAGTTCGGTCTCGGCAAGGTCGATAGCCTCCATCAAACTCTCACCGGCACGAACGGACTCGATAGTACGCTTAGCAGCCGACGCCGAGTTGTCGTTATCACCGTCGTCTTCTTCCCCCTTCTCCTTGCCCATGGCAGGCGCCTTCTTGTTGCTGTTGTTGACCAGTTCGTCCTCGAAGAGCTGCTCCATTTCTTTCTCCTTCTCTTCCTCGATGAACACCTGGTCCTCTGTGCGAACGTACTTGCACAGCGAACGATCCTGCGAGCAACTCACAACAAAACTACCGTCACCGCTGACTGCGAGGCCCCACACTTCGCCGAAATGCTGGCGGTCGATTTTGAGAATACGCTCGAAGTGGTCGCCGTCCCAGTAGCAGATCGACTTGTCCTTAGAGGCAGTGAAGAAGTAGTGGGTCTTGCGTACGAAGCGAACGCACATGATGCTGTCCTGGTGCGCGAAGATCGACTTGTGGCAGTCACCGAAGTCCAGACCCCACAGCTTGACGTTCTTGTCGGCAGATGCTGTCACCAGCATGGCGTCGTCCGACGAAATGTCCATCGACATCACGGGCAGCTTGTGGCCATACAGACTCACGAAGAACTTGAGGGAGTCGTCGTGGAAAACCTTGACCGTGCAGTCCAGCAGAGCCACCGCCACGACCAGTTTCTTGGCGTCTTTCGTGTTGCTGAAGCGGACACACAGCACGTCGTCCGACATCTTAAGCATACGCGCGTGTGACAGACCGAGGCGCAGCGCGCTGTTGGGCTCCGCGTCGTCCGGGCGGAACATCTCGAAGTCCCAGAAGTTGACGTGCTGGTCAGCGCCACCAGTAACGATGCCACGGCCATCAGGACGCACGTCGATAGACCATACGGCGCTGCCGTTGTGCGCCTCCTCGTCCTTCCAGATGCACTCGCCCGAGTTCAGGTCGAACAGCAGTAGTTGGCCCAGCTTTGTGCCCACCACAACATGCATGTTACCCGGCGCGAACACGGCCGACAATGCCAGCGACAGACCATCGCTTAGCGTGCGAATACACTGCAATGAGCGAGCGTTCCAGACCTTCACGGACGCACCCGACAGCGACAGGATCAGCTGGTCGTCCGAGCTGATAGCAACTTGACGCACATCCGATCTGTGGCCACTCAACGTAAGTGCGTGCGATTTGCCGTATCTGTCCTCAAGCGCCGCCGCACTGGGCGACAGCGTGTACGTCTCGATGCTGTTATTCTGTAGTCCAAGCATCAGTGACGTGGTGCCGTCCTTCGCGACGTCAGGAGAGAAGGCGAACGACTTCACGCGGTGCGACGACCGCACCACACAGAGCAGTTCCAGCTCGTCGGTAGCCGAGTTGTCGGCCGCGTCTTCTTCATCCGCTTCCTGTACCTTCGGGATGACGATCTTCTTGTTCTTTCCTGCCTCTTCAATCTGTTGCTGCTTCTTCTTGGCCTTCTCGCGCTGACGCTTCTCACGACGTTGGCGTTTCTTCTTGATCTCGTCGGTCGACCGCACGCGGTAGATCTCCACCGTCTTCCCTACACTCTGTAGGCCGACTAAATCTCCCTTAGGGTTATAGGCCACTCTTGCAGCACGGTCGTTGCTCTGTCTGTAGATGGAGCCCATGAGCTTGACTGTCTCACCTTCCTCGCCATCCTGGTGCTGCACACTCCACACGCGGAGCTGGTTATCGGACGCACCGGTCAGCAGACGGTCTCCCTTAGGGTTTACAGCTAGTGACCACACTTCGTTGCGGTGACCCACACACGTCTGTACACAGTGCTGCGTCTCGAGATCCCAGACCTTGACGAGCGTGTCCTTGGAGCTGGACGCCAGCGTCGTGGGCGTCAGGAAGGCCAGTGCTGTGACGGCGTCCTTGTGGCCCTTAAGGCGGAAGAGACCTGTCTGGCTCACCAGGTCCCAGACGATCACATCCGTGTCACGCGAGCCCGATGCCAGCTCGGCGCCGTCCGCGCGGTATGCGAGAGCCTCCACAGCGCCCTTGTGACCGTCCAGCGTCACCACCAGCGCACCCGTTGCCAGCTTGAAAATACGCACGGCTCCAGTCGAATAGCCGCAGGCCACATCATTGCCGTCGGGGCTCAATGCCAGTGCAGTGACTTGACCACCGCCACTCTCTGGAGCCAGCAGGTCGCGCACCTT
This sequence comes from Phytophthora nicotianae INRA-310, assembly GCF_000247585.1. Classification (NCBI taxonomy): domain Eukaryota; phylum Oomycota; class Peronosporomycetes; order Peronosporales; family Peronosporaceae; genus Phytophthora; species Phytophthora nicotianae. The sequence continues at coordinate 2,573,914 of NW_008648990.1, read as the reverse complement.
GTTGCCCTGGCGCACGTTCCACACGGCCACGTCCTGCAAAGCTGGTGCAATGGCAAAGCGACCGCTGGCATCGTAGATGACGTTGCCCTCTACGGAAGCAATAACGCCGAAGGAGCACGCGCGCTCGTAGCGCAGGTACGACTTCACCATGCTGCCTGAATTGTCAAAATGAATGGTGCAGCCAATGGAATCCCTAGGTATTATTATCCTGGTATTAGAAATACGTAGTAGTCCTTGTATTATCTTTCTAATATAGGGTTGCCGAATCAGATCCCTGACAAGTATCAGATTTATTGTCTGAGAACTCCTCACTATTATCAGACCCAGACAGGATCTGATTCAGCAACACAACGAAACAGAAAACCAGGTCTGCCTTATTGCATAAGTACCTCGAACATAATATTTTCGCAATTAGAAAGGGTTGTGCAAAAAGTTGCCCAGTGAGGTGCTATCCGATTTGAAGGGGATTATTCGTTACAAAAACTTTGTGCTGCTGTCATCTTAAAAAAAATAGGAAAGATGGACAGTTAGAGCAGCAGCAACTCTGAAGATGAAGATGTTGTGGTTGCTGTGCTCCTCATGCGCGAATCCAATCGGCCATCGCGTTCTCCGTCCAATTTTGAACGATTTCAGACTGATTCAGTCTGGCGCAAGAAGTTCCGCTTTGGCAAGGGCGAGATTTTGCGGCTTGTGCAGCTCTTTTGTTTGCCTGAACCATTCCCTACTACACAGCGATATAATGTTTCAGCGCTCGAAGGGTTATGTATCTTCCTACGGCGAATGGCTTACCCTGTACGGCTCGACGACTTAGAAGACTTTTTCGGACGTGATACAACTGCGATTTCGTCCATTTCTAGCGCTGTTCTTGACTTTATTTATGACAAATTCAACCATCTCTTAGAATTTGACCGCTCCCGGCTTAATGCTGATACACTTTCGGCGTACGCTGAAGCAATTCATGCTAAAGGAGCCCCTCTGCAAACCTGCGTCGGGTTTATAGATGGCACAGTACGAGGCACCTGTCGTCCGACACGAAATCTGCGCTACATGTACAAGTTGTA
>NW_008648990.1:2569719-2571618 GCF_000247585.1 Phytophthora nicotianae INRA-310 | reverse complement strand
TTTTGCCGTGCCCAGCAGCCCATGGAGTGTGCTTGATCACCTCCTATAGCAGGGAGACGTCGCTGGAGGGAAGGAAGCGAAAGATCTTCTTTCTCTTCCGCTGCGTGGAGCCATCAGCTCCATCGCCAGGGGCTGCTTCAGCCGCAGCGCGGTGTCGGCGACTTCCTCCGCTGAAGCGCAATCTCCATCTGTGGCTTCTAGGGCTTCGTCAGAGAGGGTGCTTGCTCCTGCTTCCCTGGCGCTATGTCAGATTAAGGCGTTTTTGCTTCTGTTACTGGCCGTGGGCCTGTGAATGGTCTGTAATTTGCGTGTACAGTGAACAAGGCACTACTGTGCTTTGCCTTCTCCAGCTAGTCTCCTACCCCTAATTGATGGCATCTCACCAGGCAAACTAACAAACAAAATCTAATTTAAAAGAAAAGCTGCTTGTTTACACGGTCATTCTATTTTGCTTTTTGCATTTAAGCCAGGGAAAACAGCTTTGTTTTTTAAAAAAAAAATGATTGTTTGGAGCGTCCCAAAATAAGAGATACCTTTTGCCGAGTGGTCAAAATTCTAGTATTATATCTTCCAATCGAATGCCGTATCGAGCACAAAAATCTTTTCTCCCCACGCTTCCTGAGTCCTGCACGCGCTGCGGGACTTAATTAGTATCCTGTGGTGAAGGAGGCCGTGGATCACATGCTGCAAGTGTGTTGCGGCCAGCGCCTTCAAGTTGCTGGAGTCCTGAGCAGGGAGTCTCATACGAAGTATGTCCTCCTGACTCATCAACGCATGCTTGCTATGTTGCTGACCTGCTGTTAATGCGATCATACCAAGTGTGTATACGATTCACATGACGTCAAACAATATTCTTGACCATGCTGCAAATGAGAAACGTGAGTAGCAAGTCGTGCCTTGGATGTACGACATTTACGACAAGTACCTTGGCAAGAGATGCTTCTCATCGATTAGCCTGGAACATCGAACAGAAAGAGGCGGATTCAGAGTGGATGGATTGATAAATGATGAAGTGCCTACTGCACGCTGAAGCTAGCTAACTATCCTTGGTCGTGGGGTCCGACATGTGGGTGGCCTGCTTTCCCTTGATTTGCACCACCTTGGAGGCCGTCTCAGCGAGCTTCTTCATGGCCGAGTACTGCGACGCAGTCACCTCGCGGGACGTGTTGTCAATGCAGCAGACCGAGCCCACCACTTGGTCATTCTCGTCTTTCAGTGGGAAACCTAGGTAGAACCGCAGGTCGTGAGCATGGAGCGCCGGCAGGTTCTGGAACCGAATGTCGGACTCCGGGTTCGGCACCAGCAGTGGCTCGTCATTCATGATCGTGTGCTGGCAGAAGGACTGATCGCGCGGCATGTGCAGTTGCCGGAATGGAGGCACGTTGGATGCCAGCACGTGTTGCTCGTCTTCGTTGATAAGCGTCACGAGCCCGGTGGAGCACTTCATTTCGCGCGCCACCAGCTCGCAGATTAAGTCGAGCTCGTCGGTATCCGTAATCTTCGAGAAGCCACCCTTCTCGATCGCGGTGATACGTTCCTGCTCGTCCTTCGGCATCGGGGGCTTGCTCATAGTTTCCAAGTCCGGCGCCGTGTTGAGCGGATAGTTACGGCCCTTGGAGTTCGCAAGCACACAGTCCTCCACTGGAAGTGTCTCGACGCGCAGCATTCCTTTGTCCAGCGCGTCAGTATACTTCTTTGCATCGTCGTCCGTGAGACGCACAGACGACGTGACGGAGGAGCACTCGGAGCGAACTTCAGCGTCCTCCTTCTCCTGGTTCATCAAGTGGCGAATCACCGACATCACCGACTTGCGCTTGCTGCCCGACGAGGTCTGGAGAGCTTCGTGCAGGAAGTTGGTCAAGGCCTTTCCAGGAGGATCAGAGGAAGGAAGACCCGAAC
>NW_008648990.1:2565590-2566889 GCF_000247585.1 Phytophthora nicotianae INRA-310 | reverse complement strand
TGCTGGATCTGAGCGGATCTGCTCCTGACAGGCGCTTGGTAAAGTGGGCGAGAGCTTGGACAGGGTGGCTGAGACGAAGTGTTTATCCCCTTTGCTTGGTAGGTTCACCAGGAGGGGTGAACGACGATCCCAATGAGCACACCGATTTTAGTACGCTCAAATATGGTGCCGCACACGTTCTCCGCGGCCACTGCATTACAGGTCTGGAAATCAATGGACGTTGGATTTTGCTTTGCTTCAAGAATGCAAGCACGATAACGGTGCGACTAGCAAGCTGATAAATGTTGAACTCCAACACTAAGCTCATTCACTAGAAGTCAGAGAATACCCCAGCATGGAAACCAGATTTTCACGAAACGAATTACTAATTGATTTCCGATTGTGAAGTGCAAGAGTTTTAAAGCCACTCACACTCTGAACTTCAAACATGTCTGGGGACAAGCATTCTTTAGATTTTGCGGCGCTGCGCCTATCTGCATCAAATGAGCTGAGTTCTTGGTGAGGGAAATCCAATCTGTCGTTCACTGTAGTAACTTTCATTAGTTACCTTTGCGTAAGTTATCAAAATATTCCAAGTTTTATTTACGAAGTAATAAAACTTTACTCGGAAGTTATTTACTCATTCCCTGTATAAGTCGTTTAGAAATCAATGTGGTTTTAGAAATGGATATCAAGATGGCATTGTGAGAATGAAGCGATCGATCGTACAAGACTCGGAGACTCCAGCAAAGCCCATCGACAAGAAGCATCGCGTCTCCAGCGAAGCGGCCCCGCTCGACCAAGAGGCTATTGACTCGTTCACTCGCGATGGCTTCGTGTTGCTGCGTGATGCTTTCTCGTCGTCCACCGCTGAGAAGTGTCGCGACTTGATTTGGACGCGACTAGAGCAGGACGGTATCACCAAGGATCCGTCTACGTGGGTGGAGAGGCACGGCATCCCAGGTAACAGCGCAGTCCTCTATCGCAATTCAGAAGAATAAAATACGGGGCGCGAGTTGCTCATTTCTAAATGCTTTCTGTCAGAATTGTACACGGCGGAGGACAACCCTGTGTGGAGTGACGTAGTGACTCCGCGTCTGAAGCGCGCCATGCATCAGATCTGCGGCAAGGATCGATGGGAGAATTTCGGGCTCGGGTGGTGGATGATCACGTTCCCGGATCAGGCCGAGCCGCCGTGGGGCGCTGCCGGCAAGTGGCACGTGGACGGCGCGTCGTACCAGCATCACGTGGACAACAAGGAGGCTGGTCTATTGTTGATCTTCCTCTTCTCAGACATCGGGCCGGGTGAGGGAGGCACAG
>NW_008648990.1:2539691-2540193 GCF_000247585.1 Phytophthora nicotianae INRA-310 | reverse complement strand
CTGCTGGTCGTCCGCAGACGAACGGGCACGCACTTAGCTTGCAGTAAGTTTTAGATTGTATTAACGTTACGCTTAATATAAACTTTGGCTTGCTTGGAAACATATAAACTGTCTTATGCAGCTTGTATAGACAAACCTTCTTCAAAGTTTAAATATAGCAACCTCCTTGAATAGTTTAAATAAAATCATGAAACGGATTTAAAAATATGTACTGGATGATGTCTTCTCGTTCAATGTTGATTTCTGAATCCGCCTTCAAGATGGCTACCCCCGGAGACAACCACGAGATCGCCGCCGCCCCACCTACTAACAGGACAGCATTCTTTAAATGGTGCCAACAGCACCTTCAAGTACGTGGGTGGGGTCGCCTCGACCAAGAGGCTGCCTGTTTTTTTAAGATCCTGGGGCCTTATTCAACGTGGCTCGACTATTGACGTTGCCGGCGCCATACGGCGCCTTCTTGACGCCGTGCCGCAAGCCCGCATCACTAAGCCTCGTCTCA
>NW_008648990.1:2473103-2537840 GCF_000247585.1 Phytophthora nicotianae INRA-310 | reverse complement strand
TTGGCGAAACTTCAGCTGAATATGTAAAAATTGGTTTTGAGATCTATTAATGCTATTTTGTCATGACTCGATCAGTGTACAACATTTTGTTGGAACACATGATGATTTGCACTGCGTAGAGTCGGCAGTTAAAATACATTTTTACTTAACTACACCGATTTGGTCATTTTCCCCTAATCAAGTCTTCCATCGGATGAAGACAATTGTATCCTAAAAAAAAAGCTGCTGCGTGTGACATTGACGGAGGGCCTTCACTTGAAGTGGTCTTGTGTCGATAGATTATCTACTCTATCCAGGATAAGCTCAGTGCTTCAAAACACTGTATTTGCGCTGTTTTCTGCGTGAAAATCCGATATCACATGATTGTTCAGCACGACGAAACATTGGTTTCGCTATGTTTACCACTCGTCCTCGAGTCAGTCGTACTGCACCGTGTAGTCACAAATCACACCTCACTCGCCATTTCTCCACCTCGGCTCAGCATCACCAGCGGAATGCGACGAAGCAGCTTCAACAACTCTATCCTCTTCGATGCTCGGGGCACAGTTTTGGAAAACCATGAACAACAAACTTATGCCGTCGCAGCATGCGGACCTGACGGCCGCATCCAACTTGAATTCGCTGAAGGCGTCGCCGATATCCACCAATCTGCGCATACCGGCGATATTAACTGCCACACACACACACAACAGCTCGTCGACAATGCCGACACATATATACCTAATGCCGTCGCCGTCAGCAGGGCCAGCATTCAACGCCCGCCGGTCATGCGCATCTGTATCATCATTGTCGGAACAAGAGGAGACGTCCAGCCATTTCTTGCCATCGCGCAACGACTGCAACAGGACGGACACCGCGTGCGACTCGCCACACACGCCGTCTATAGAGACTTCGTCATGAGTCACGGCGTCGAGTTCTACCCGCTGGGCGGCGACCCGAAGGAGCTGGCCGCCTATATGGTCAAGACAGGAGGACACCTCATTCCCACCAAGATCGAGACGCTCACCAAGGACGTGCCGCGCAATAAGGAGATGATCAAAGAGATCGTACATTCCACGTGGCCGGCCGTCTCGGCCCCCGACCCGGACGGAGGCGGCGCAGGTGTACCGGGTAAGCCGTTCCAGGCGCAAGCCATTATCGCAAACCCCGTCTCCTACGGACACATCCACGTCGCCGAGCGTCTAGGCGTGCCGCTGCACATCATGTTTCCACAGCCGTGGGTGCCCACCATGGCCTTCCCACACCCGCTCGCCAACATGCCCTACACGGATGAGCTCAAGAAGACCAACTACCTGTCGTACAAGATGGTGGATCTGCTCATGTGGCAGGGAACCGAGGGCCTCATCAACGACTTCCGCACCAAGGTGCTCAAACTGCGCAAGATCCGCAACGGCGACGGCGGCCGAGACCTTCTACTGGACCTCCACATTCCGCACGCCTTCATGTGGAGCCCGGAGCTCGTGCCCAAACCGGCAGACTGGGGAGACCTCTACGACGTCATCGGCACCGTGACTCTGAACGGCGGATCCAATAGCTCTTACACACCGTCGTCAGAGCTGGAGACGTTCCTGGGCAGAGACGGTGGCCCGATCTTCGTCGGCTTCGGGTCCATGGTGCTGGCCGATCCGCTGGCCACCACCAAGATGATCGTCGAGGCGGCACAGCAAGCGGGTGTACGTGTGCTCATCCAGTCCAGTTGGAGTGATATGGCCGGCGACCTTGACATCCCGGACAACGTCTTCTTCATCGGCAACTGTCCGCACGACTGGCTCATGCCACGGGTGTGTGCGGTGGTACATCACGGCGGCGCCGGCACGACGGCTGCAGGTCTGCTCGCCGGCAAACCCACTTTCATCGTGCCGTTCTTCGGAGATCAGCCGTTCTGGGGCCACGCAGTGGTGAAGGCTGGTGTGGGTGTCAAGCCCTGTCCAATCGCGCAGTTGACGACGGAGAAGCTGCGCGAGGCGTTCGTGGGGCTCATGGATCCGGCACTGCGCGCTCGAGCACTGAACCTGCGAGATGTCATGCGCCGCGAAGACGGAGCTGGTGAGGCGGTACGCAGCTTCTATCGACACCTGCCGACGCAGGAAATGTTCTGTGACCTGGATCACGAACGGATTGCCACTCGCTGGAGCGTTCGTGATCGTCTGAAGTTATGCGATCGTTGCGCATTCATCGTGAGTGAGCGTCCTGGTAACGCGAGCAAGAAGATGGTGAGTTATCACTGCGTGGACTACACGGCACGAGGCCCGGACTCGACTCTTGCAGGTGCTTCATCTGGCACGGGTGCGTTTTTTCATGAGTTCGCTGGCGCATATACCGGTCTGGTGCGAGAACCTGTAAAAGGTTACTCAAAGAACGGCGTGGCAGGTGGAGCTATTGGTACATTGAAGGGTGTCGGTGGTTTCCTCGTGCGCCCGACACTCGGACTTGTACATTTTACTGATCGTGTTGTCACGGGCCACATCAATGCGCACCGAGAAGAAGGCGAACAAAAGCACTCGAGTATACTTGATCGTCGCTTCATGTCTGTCATCGGCGTACAGAGAGGGTTGGCAAACAGCCATACCCCGTCGACGGAGGCTAACTGTGTTGACAGCGTGATCTTCGCCAGCCAGAAGAAGCGCAAGAAAATGCTCCACAGCATTAATAACCAGGCGGGCAAGTATCGTGCGAGATATCAAGCTGCGTTGAACCTTCGGAGAGAGCAGAGTGCTCGGCTGACCGGGGACAACCCATTATTCCCAGGTAGCTCAAAAAGTCCGAAGCATCCGTCGTGTACACAGACTTCTCTTTGGCACAACCAACCTGGTATCAAACTGTGCAAGGCTCGACTCACATCGCATGGGTCAGTCGATGTGGAATCCCGCGTCCCAAACATTGAGGACGACTTCATTGACAAAGACAGTATTGCTCAGTGGAGAGAATTCGCAGCGTTCCAGCACGGCAAGGCGCTGCAAGCACAACGAACAAATTCGAACATCAGACCACTCGTTCCATCCATGAACATTTGTTTGGCTGCCATTGGCACGTGGGATAACGGCATCAAGCAGTTCGCTACTATCGGATTGAAACTTGCCGCGCACGGCCACCGGGTGCGTCTGGCTGCTAATGAGTGCTTCCGACCCAAGATCGTCGCACTTGGGCTTGAGTTCTATCCGCTGGCTGGTGCACCCGACAGCGTACAAGACTGTGCGCAATTGATCTACAACGCCCAGCTCAACACTGAAGCAGGTCGATCAGGCTTCGGAGCACTTCAAGCCTTTCGCGAACTTATCTACTCGCTCTGGCCTGCCGCGTACGGATCAGATCCACACGGCAGTGGCCCCAACAAACCTGGCGAGCACTTCCGTGCCGACGCATTGCTGTGGCACCCGATGCTGCTCGGACACATACATGTGGCACAGCGTCTTGGTATCCCGTTGCAATGTGCCAGCCTCGATCCACTGTCTCCCACCTTCGAGTTCCCGCACGTGCTGAGCTCACTGGCAGGGCGTGAGGCAGCAGCAATGATGACTCCTCGATACAGCAACTTGCTGTCGCATGGTGTCGTCGATGCAGCCTTGAATCACGGCAGCGTAGCCGATGTTCTGACCCAATTCCGCTCGTTCATCGGACTCACGAGCGGTTTGGACCGACCGAACCCGCTCGTCCAGTGGGAAGTGCCGCACATGTACTTGTACAATCCGGTCATGCTTCCGAAGCCTCTGGACTGGGGTGAGGAACTCTCCGTGACTGGACACGTGACGTTGCAAGACGGTCTAGAAATTCAAGAGATACCGCGAGCGTTGACCGAGTTCGCGTCCTCGAGTAGTAACGAGCCGGTCATCTACTTCGGTGTGTCTACGCGCGACTTGCCGTTCGGTGCGTTTGAGGATCTGGTGCGGAAAATTGAGCTGGCTGCTCAACAGCTTCGCATGCGTATCATCGTTCAAGATCAAGAGGTAGGTAGCACAGCTCGCTCTCCGTATCGGTCCGAGTTTGTCTATCTCGTGGATACAGACCTGCCGTACGCGCAGCTATTCGCTCATGTGACTGCTACGATTCACTGGGGTGAGCCCGACGTTTTGGCTGAAGGGCTCATGGCCGGTAAGCCTGTTGCCGTCTGCGGATCACACCCGTCACAGCTCTTTATCGCTCGCCTGTGCCAGCGCGTTGGCGTGGGAATCGCGCCGATCGACCCGACAACCTGTACAATTGAGTCTCTGCTGTCGAGTTTCCAGCAACTGCTTCAACCAGTCATCCGAACCAACGCGCAGGGCCTGGTACGCTCGTTCGACCCGGACCGGGCCGTCGACGTTGCTGTGGACTCCTTCTACTCCCATCTGCCGCTGGAAGCGATGGTATGTGACGTCGATCCAAGGAAACTCGCTCGCGTCTTCGACTCGCAGCACACAGTCAAGTTGTCACTCGAAGCGTATTTGGCGGTGCAACCTGTTCGAGACGAGAGCAAGGGATTTGTGCCATACAAACCGCTGCACTACGATGGCTTCTGTCCACCAGTATTCTCGATTTGCGGCAATCCAGGCGAAATTCCACGCGACGTGAAGCCGTCTCGCAAATTGGACGCCATTGGAATGGCACTCGAGGTGCTCAACGCGCAGGACGAACGTCGCTCCAGTGAACTGAGCCAGCATTCATCGGACTCCTCCTCCGGAAGTATCGTGGCCCAAGTAGTGGACACAGAGGTGTTCTGGTCTTCGACGGAGCAGGAAGAAGCCGTTCGAAAGGCGACAAACGTAGCCTATGAGCGTCTTGTGAAGCCGGATGGCTTGCGAAAGCGTGACAAACTCGCTCACATGTTCAGTGGTAAACCGAAGACAGGAGAGCTACAAGCCGTAGGGTGATTCACCAAGGCGAAAGCAAATCAATAATAAACGTAGCACTTGGCTGGATAATCAATCAAAATGGTATACAGGTACCCGTTCAACCGCCCATCTTTAACGAGCCGAACACCTAGCACAAGAAAACATGAGAACCGCGAAGCTAAAGCACCTTCGCCTGCGACGCTGGACAACATCAATTGATCGATGTACAGGACATGTGCATGGCCCGTCACAAAAGACTTTCGTGGTGGATACCGCATCATCAAGTCAGCAAGGTGGCCACGTGCGTCGACCCTCTTATGCGCTTTTTGGGAAGGTCTCCGTTAAGCTTGCCTATCGTTCACGTAGGAACTTCAAGTTGGGTGTTGCTGCCAATGCGTGCGTAAGCAACCCGCGTCGGTGTTGGGTTGCCTCCCGTCGCACTAGGAATCTTGTCCTTTGCAGCGAACTCCATTCTTCAATTTGTCTGGTGTGAGACAGCAGAAACGTCCGCCAGCTAGAAGAAACCGCAAGACCGTCGCAATGCTCCCGCGTCTAGCGTCTGCACTATCAGCGATAGCGATCGCAGGCTCTAGCACGTCGCCAGTCAGCGCCGCCACCACTGACTACCCTCTGGGGCCCTTTACTGTTAGCGTCGACACGGATGGGTCGTCTGTAGAAATTGCCAACAGTGCCGGAGACCAAGTCTGGAAGTGTAAGTCGTGATGAATGCGTCGACCAAATCACGTTTCTAAACTGTGTCTTGCATTTGTTATAGCTGCGTCGGACCGTACCTTCATTTCAGCGTCTTCGGGCCTCACAACGATCACGCAGGCGTCGGGAAACTTCCAGTTGAGCAGCGAAAATGTGGGAGCACCGTGCCAGACTGCTACAATTTCTGGTGTAATTTCATCAAGCTCCGACCGTGTTGACATTAGTGGCTCATTCGGAGATGCTGCTTGCTCGGACTGGACGTGGTCGTTATCGTTTGCACTGGAATCGTCGAGTGGCGATGACTCGCAGCCGTTGGTTTTTAATGCTAGCGTTGTTGGAGACAATGTCGACAACGTTTACATCGCCTACGAGTCGCCAAAAGACGAGTCCTTCTTCGGTCTGGGTGAACAAACGGGAATCGGCAATCTTCGCGGGTGGCGTGTGCCGGTATGGACTCGTGAAGGCGGCGTCGGCCGTGGCGAGGAACCCGTCACCACGTATCTCAATGAGAACGCCTCTATCTCGGGGGCCTTCGCAGGTGGTTCACTGCTCACGACGTACACTGGTGTGGGCTCTCTCACGTCCTCGCTTGGCCGTTGGGTCGTACTGGACGGAACCAAGTACGCTCTCTTTGATCTAGCGAGCAATGCCACCTCGGCGTTCGAGGACACTGCGGCTGGATATCTCGCCGGAAACATCACGGACGGTGATCACGCTACGGGCTCGACTACGACCTTGGAGATCATGTACGAGAGTTCCAGTCTAAACGGCTGGCTTGGTCGTACTGCCACGGGTAACCCGTTGCTGGAGGCGACGAACGCGCTGACGAAAGTCACTGGCCGTCAACCGGAGTTGCCTGATTGGTCTCATGATGGAGCGATCTTGGGCATCCAAGGTGGGCAGGACTTCGTGGAGGAAGTCATTCAAAATGCACTCAGCGCGAACATGCCACTCGTGAGCGTGTGGCTACAGGATTGGTCAGGTACACGGCTGCAGACGGGTGCGTACGGCATCTCACTCCACCGACTTTGGTGGAACTGGGAGCCCGACACGACATTGTACCCGACGTGGGCCAAATGGGTACCCCACCTGCAATCCACGTATGGTGTGCGTACCATGAGCTACATCAACACGTTCCTCGCCAACGTGAGCACGAAGAGCACGGGATACAATACGAGCTTCTATGCGATTGCAGCCAGTGAGGGACGCTTTGTTGCCAATGCCACGGCTGGCGATGGCAGCGCATGGACTATCACCAGCGGGCCTGGAATCGACGCTGGGCTGCTGGATCTGTCAAACCAGTCAACGATTGACTGGTTTAAGGAGCTTGTGAAGCAGCAATACTACTCGGTGCCGATCTCCGGCATGATGCAAGATTTCGGCGAGTATCTGTCTGTGGACGACTCGGTCAGTCTGTCCGGCGGTACGGTCAACTCGCGCGTTTTCCACAATGACTACCCGACCGTCTGGGCAACACTTCTCCGCGATGTTGTGACTGAACTGGGACTGGAGAACGACACTATCGGCTTCCACCGTAGCGCTGGTACCTTTTCAGCCAAACACACGAACCTGTTCTGGGTGGGTGACCAGAACATTGACGAATCTCGGGAGGACGGCATGCGCGCCGTTATCAGCAGCACTCTTCACGTGGGTGCCTCGGGTTTTGCACAGACTCATTCTGACATCGGTGGCTACACGAATACATTGGCCACGGTAGGCAACATCACTCGTAACGCTGCGTTGCTTGGTCGTTGGGGAGAGCTCGGCGCGTTTAGCGGTACGGCCTTCCGTACGCACGAAGGTAATATCCCTCAGATGAACGTCCAGGCTTACACGAACGAGACGACGCGAGCTTATCACGCCTACAATGCTCGTTTGTTCCGAAGTTTGAAGCCGTACCGGTTGGCTTTGCTGGAAGAGTACCAGATGAACGGTTGGCCTCTCGTTCGCCACCCGATGGTGTATTCGCCAAACGACTCGGTCGCGAGCACCGTCATTGATGAGACTTTCTGGTTTGGCGAGGCTCTGTACGTGGCCCCCGTCTACGATCTGTCAGCTTCCAGCGTCGAGGTGTACCTTCCTCCACTTCAAGTCGACAGTCACGGCGCAGCGGTCAACTCGACGGCCTTCACGTACAAGCACTTGTGGAGTGGGGAGGAATATGCACCCGGCCAGACTGTCACGGTTGATGCGCCTTGGGGTGAACCGGGTGTATTCATGCGCTGGCCCGTGACTGAGAAGGAGGGATTGCAATTGCAACAGCTTTGGGAGTTCGTTGTCGCCGAAAACGCGACCATACTCGAAGCGTAGTATCGACACTTCTGTCAAGACCTTGACTCGACTTGAGTCATTTCAGGGCAACGGTAACGGGCTCGTCTCGCTGGTTTGCTGTGAATATATTTCGTGTACGGTAAACGAAACTACGTCGGCACATGCGCGTGTTCTTCTGCTCGCGTTAACACTCACAGCAAACAACGAAGCTAGCCATAGTGTCGCCAGGCCTGTTCAGCTGTCTCTGAAATGTTATCCTAAGACATCATTTACAAACGCACGAGCACGCTGAGTTTGATGTTCCCCCGAACCAAACTTGATACATGTAGTGACCGGGTCTTCGTTTGTGGTGCTTGAAATGCAGCCTCCATAAGTTGCAGGAGTTTTGCCCACGTCCATTTAGCAAGACAACCGTCCGTCGATAGCTGTAGGCTCCGACCAACCCGCTCGCAACGTCTCACAGGCGGCATGCCCGACGGGCAGCCCGTGGCTTGAGTCTCAGTTGAGAAGCAGCGGCGAGTATTTAGCAGAGCTTTCCACGCTTCGCCTTCAACAAGACCATGTACTGCCGCCACTGATTGGCTGGCGGCTCAACAATTTTGCCAGTCGGTTCAAGACCACACGTCAGACGCTTTGAAAAGTCTCCGCAACCTGCCGCCCTGCCTTCGTACAGCAGACTTTCCCTCCCCATCGCGACAGTCTCTCTTGACGTCCTACTATCGGCTTGGTGAAGTTGACAGAGCTGAACGGCGTCCTGGCTGAACGGCGTCCTGGCTGAACGGCGTCCTGGCTGCCTATCGTTCGTGTGAGGTAATCCGGTTAAACAGTCATAACGCGATCAGCCCACATTGGCGAGGAACAACTGGACTTTGACACGTGCGCAAAAAACAATTATGATGAACGCCGGTGGAGGCGATCTGCGTCGATACGTGCGCGCCAGCGACCGACGGCTCGCCGAGGTGGCGGCACAGGCTGCGGCTCGCATAGACCTAGAAACTTTGAAGCACCGCCGCTCAGAAGCCGCGGGCGTGACCACTGAGCGCTCGATTGACGGTACAGTGGTCACGGCAACGTCCGTCATCGAGTGTTCACTCAAGGAGATGCAGGCGCTGCTGAACCCTCCCACGAGCGACCGTTACGCCTGCGTCATGCGTGAGCTGGTCGGCCAGGACTTCATCTACGGCTCCATCGTGCACCACGCCGAGGAGATCACGACGCAGAACGTGTCGGTCCGGACGGCCACGTTCGTGAAACGCCACATGCTGGCGCGCAACGAACAATGGTGTTTCGTCAGTGCGGTCAAGTCGTTGGAGTCGTGCTACAACAACGAGGCGCAGGGGTTCACCGTCACGCTGGCATCGCTGCATCCGGACGACGTGTTCACCGGCAAGGCTCAAGCGGCCAGTGTGATTCATATTCAGGGACTTTCGGCGCTTTACCTCGTCACGGCTGAGCCACATAGGAAGGGGTGGCAGGGCAGAATGAAACGCGCCGTCCGAGTCACATTTTGCGCGCACGTGGCATCGATCCCCGGCTCAGGTAGACCCTCTCCGTTCCGGTGGCTCATGATGGCGAGGAATCGCGAGGAGGCAGACGACGCGTCGAACGGGGTAGTACTGGGCCGGGTCGTGCAGTTGGCACGCACACTCAAACAGTTCAACGTCGCTGTGCGTCGACGACGACTGGATGCACAGGTTCTCGCTGATCTGCGAAAGGTGCAGCCCAGCAACTCCCGTTGCGCGTGCTGCACGCGCCGCGTCAAGGTTGGTAAGAGTCTGTTCGGCGGCAAGAGAGGAAGCACGGAAGGGAGGACGAAGGAAGACGCGCGTGGCCCCAAGCGCTGCCAGCTCTGTGGCTTTCTCGTCTGCGCACGCTGTGTGTGCACAGTCGGCAGAGGCTCGATGTCGGACGAGTCACTAGCTTCAAGCAAGGGTATCAAGTACAGCCAGACTGTACACTTGTGCGAGCATTGCATGCAGCGCGTAGATGACGCCGACTATGACAGCTACTGCGCTTCGAACGGCAGTGCGTCACCGTCCAGTGCTATTCAGCCTGATAGCCCCGGGGCTGAGCCGCCCAGCGCCGTCATCGCGCGGGTACTGAGCGAGGTACTTGGTGACGCTTCTCAGGAGGAGAAACCGGTAGTTATTCGGGTCATCAAGCACCTGCTCAGTCCGAAACAGGAGGAGAAAAGCAAGTTTCGTGCTGACTCGGATGAATTGGCCAAGAGCTTGGGTCGATTGGCGGAGGAACAAGGCTTCTCGGACGAGATTAAGATGAAGGACGTTACGGAGACGAAACAAGCTCCTGAAGACACACCAGAAGGCCCCATGACACCGAAGGATGAGGAGAAACCTCCACTAGCAGGCACTACAGGTCGTCAGTACGCACTGCAGTATACGGATATGATCAACGATGCTGATGATGATACTGACGATACCGACGAAACTGAAGATGCTGAAGACGTGGACGACGCTAAAGAACTCACCGTTATATCCCGTCACCCCGTACCGGCGGATGAAGCCTCCCGGTTGCAGTGGCTTGACACTCACCCGAATATTATTTCGCACGTAATGGATCTCCCAGATCTAGAACTGCTGTGCAACATCGCACGCGGAGAGCTGCAGTGTGACGCGACACTGGTCACCATGTTTGGTCCAAGCGCGTGCTACGTCGTGGCGTCCACCGACCCTGCTTGGCGAGGAGCCCAACTCCCGCGTGACCATGCCATTTGTGGCCACACTCTTATGACTGGAGAACCGCTGCTTGTCCGACACCCGGAGGCAGACGTACGCTTCACTGCGATGAATCTCGTGCGTCGTGACGGTGTGCGCTTCTACTTCGGGTTTCCAGTCAAGATCACGTACCCGGAAGATGGAGGCACAACTGCAGTCGGAACGTTCTGCTGCGTCCACGCCGGTGAAACGCGTGATGTGTCAGAATCTCAGTACGCACTTATGGCTACGCTTGCTGAAGGCGTGAATCGAGTTATGGAGTGCCGGGCGTCGCGGTTGTTGGAGAGCTAGATGTCGATGGATGTGTCTCCTGTAAATGACAAAAGTAAATTATATCAACAGTGGTGAAGTTCCGTTGCACCAGCTTAGTAGAATTCATGCAGAGCCGGTAGCTGGTGAGCATGACGACGAGGTCCCAGTTATTTTCTAGCAAGATTGCAGATGAGCTCCAACTCCGGTAGGTTTCGTACTTCCGTGAATCTAGCTCGTTGCACAACGCCAAGATATTTCAGTTCCTTGTCAGAAATGAAAACAAAGAGCGCCGGCACTTGAATCACTATAAGCCAGGGGGTTCGCTCTGCCACTGGTCCGTGCGAGTAGACAGCCAGACAGGGGGCACGCAGGGTGACTGAGTGCTAGCAAGCATTCCTCGCGGTCAACCGCGACTCGGCTTCCGCTCCTCTTCGACGATATACTTGATGACATTTTTCATAGCAGCAGGCTCAGGCTATGAAGTGTTCACGAGAATATCTCGTAGCAAGCGCATGAGCACTTTGGTAGCTGCTTTAGACCCCGGAGCATTAATGTGGTCTGTCGGGCTCCAACGTATCACTGTTGTCCGCCGGAAACGGAGTCGTACAAGGTGTCATCCACACGCTCCATGCAGTTGAAACAGGCGCGTACGTTAGCAAATGCGTTGTTCTGAGAATGTTGTGCTTCCTGACGGACGAGCAATTCATCGTACCCGCAGAGTTTGCATTGGTAGTACAAGTCATCACCTCAGCTACGTACGCGCGGAACTACCAGTCAGCGCAATTTCACTAGCAATCACTGTTTTTTTGTGCTACAACTAATCTGTCATGCTCGTCCATCCACAACAGCAGCAACTACCTGTAAGAGTTAGATCAACATAGCATCATGCTATCATGGCAAAGGCATTCACTTGACTACGTGTACTTGGGTACTGAAACGCACTCAAGCTGTCCTGTACACAATCGCTACACAACTGAGGTGGTGGCATCTGATTGGTCCCTTTCGAGCTCCCCCAGTTCAACGAGCTAATAATACGGCACGTACGATGGACTTCCTGCGTCAGCTGGCCGCCGACCTGCACGCGCTGCGGGCCGAGGCCAAGCGCAAATATCCTGTGGTGAAGGAGGCCGTGGACCGCGCGCTGGAGGCGCTCCCGGCTCTGCAGCAACAGTACGCGGCGCTGCTGCGCGTGGAGGGGCGCGCGCCCGGTCCGGGTCATAGTCTGTTTCAGAGCGAGAGCGTTCTGCGGCCCTTCCTGTTGGCATGCAACCACACAAACGCCTCTCACAAGATCCTGGTGCTAGCACTGTCCAGTATCCAGCGCCTAGTGAGCTGGGACGCCATCGAACCAGCCAGTGTAGGCAGCATCCTGCGCGTCCTGCAGATCCAAGCTGAGAAAAACACACACGCGGATGTGCAGGTCAAGCTGCTACAAACTCTTCTGCAGCTTATGACATTGGCATACGAGGAGAAGAATAAGAAGCAAGTAAGGACGCAGGACGGCCAGACTCAGATCCCACCTCCAGGTCAGATATTGTTTTTTTTTATTTTTATATGTTTGGGTTTTATTCATGATATATGGGTTTTATTCTGCAGATAGCGAGCTCGTGGGCAATGAAGATATGGTCATGCAGGCCGTGTGGATCTGTATCCACCTGCACGCCACCAGCAGCAGTGCCAGCTCCATGGTGGGCAATACAGCGGCCATGACGATCCGACAGATAGTATCCCTTGCATTCGGGAAGGTAGATTCCAGTCCAGAGGCCAAACACGTGGGCGTCCTATTATTCCAAGAGTTGTGCTTTATGAGTCGAGAGGAGAACGGGATGTGGTTGAAACGTACAGCCGTGTCACCCATGAGCGCCGCTCTGGGGGTTGAGTTACTGGAGACGGTGTTGGCGTCACACTATGGATTATTTCGACTAGATATCGAGTTCAAAGCGGTGTTGAAGCAGCAAATGACTCCGTTAGTGCAGTCAGTGTTGGAAATGGGCTGCAACGACAAACACGGCGGGTCTGCAGGCTCGGGAATCATGGGACCGACCAACTCGTCCATCACCAGCAGCAACACGAACGGTGCTACAGGTCCGTTCTTCCCGCTGCTGGTACGTGGCATGCGACTGGCCAGCACACTGCTGTGTCACTTTGCTGATTGCCTGGATAAAGAGTGCGCTTTAATACTGCACGCTCTGCTGGAAATCATCGCGACCGGGACGTATTCTATCCAAGAGGCGTCAAATGTTAGGTCTCCGCCCACACCGTCGAAGTCTCCGGACTCGAAATTTCACGCTGCGAACGCTATTGCGAATTTCAAAGAAGCCAAGAATTTCCTGACACACTCGAGTTCGTCGAACGCTAGTACGTCCAATGCAGCCAGCGGCTCCGGAGGGGTGAATTTCGTCACGTGGCCTGTGCTGTTAGCACTGGAAGTGCTCAATCGCGTGTGTCTAGAGCCAGATATGGTGGCAGCTATGGTGAGCTACCCGGACGGTGTGCTGGTTGCCATCACACGCACGACGTCGTCGGTGATCATGACATCGCCGCCGTCAGATTTCAGACCCCAAGGCCCGGACGGAGCCACGCCACGTTCAGGTCTCGAGCTTCTGAATGAACAAGAGACGCCCGTTTTGCAGCAGTTTTTCATGGCTGTCCGAGTGGCTGCTTCGTGTCAATGTAACATGGCTGCGTCGGTGTTTGAGCTGTCGAGATCCACGGACAACGAAGAGATATGCGAGAAGCTGGCCAAGGCGTGTGTTGCCGTGGTGGCTCCTGCTGTAGTCCAGTCTATGAATTGTGTGATGCGGCACTGTCGGGAAGTGGATCTCGTCACAATGTCTCTCAAGTCGTATCACGTGTTAGCCACGGTGGCGTCGCGGCTTCGAGCGAATATGCAGAGTCAAAGTGCACGAGAAATTTGGTGCAAACAGATGGATGAAGTGGTGCTGACTTGTTTACGTGCGTTATGCGGGTTCTCGTTCCCTTTACCGGAGGGAATCCGAGGCAACTCGAAGGGATCGGTATCAACCACGGGCTCTGGGAGTAGCGCATCCAACGACTACCCGGACGAAGCAACAACGGACGACGGAGAGAGCTGTCTTGTGGTCATCAGTTGGCGTGAAGTGCATGCGATGAAGGCGCTATTCGGCGCTGCACATGTCATGGAGGAGGAACTCTCGCAGATCGAGTGGTGTGTGCTCTTGGAGGGCTTCGAAATCATCGTAGGACTCACAGACCCCAAGCTGAAGAACGGACAGCAGAAACTCCCGACCAAAAACTACCGAATCAGCGCCTTCCGGATGGAAAACGAAGACGTGGAACAGCAGCTCGTGATGCTCAGTAATTCGATCGTGGATTTCTTCCGTGATGCGTTGAAACTGAGTAGTGTAGCGCTACGTAAGCTGCTCGCTGCTGTTCGAAGGGTATCATGGGAACAAGTGGGTCTGCCCGTGCCTAACAGAGACGCAGAATCTACGCTTGACTCCACTGGATCAACTGACGACTGGACGCTAGTGGACGAGGGAGACACACCCAGTCCTGCTAGTAATCATCACATGAGGATCTACCAAAGCTACTTGGGCGTGGGACTCACTGGCTCAGGCACGTTCATGCCATGTTTCGCGTTACGGATGCTCACTCAGTTGGCGTCAAGTAGTAAACGCTGCTTCGAAGAGGTTATGCGGGAGCTGGTGCTTATGAGCACGTTCGTGCCTCAGCCTCCACTCACAGCAGCGCAGTTCCCTCAACTGAACCAGTTCCAAGTCTTCACGACGGAGAGCATCCTTCAACTCATGCAGAACGCCTTGCAAAACGTCGTCAACAGCGTGTCGCCTACTGCGAAGCCATCGATGGAGGTTCTGGATGCCAGAAACGAGCAGAATCCAGTATCTCCGCACGTGTTTGACCAGCAAGAGCTGTTTGTACCGCTGTTAAAGCTGGCGCGTTCAGACATGAGAGACCGTACACTGACCGGGATGCTGGAGATGCTCAACGCCTGTGGCCACCTGATTAGCGCTGGATGGCCGTTGATATTATCTGCAGTGCAGGAAGCGTGTGAGATCGGAGACGGCAAGACGCAGGTGCTGGCGTTCAAGTGTTTGCGGCTCATTGTCGACGACCTGGTGGTGTCCATACCCAGCAGTTACCTGCCAGACTGTATCAAGTGTATTGGACGCTTTGGAAGCTACGCCAAGGACGTCAACATTAGTCTTACAGCGGTGAATGAACTCTGGAGTGTGGCCGATGTGATTGGCAAGCAGAAAGCACGAGAAACTGACCCCAGCAAGCGGAATCAGGGACAGTGGGGGTGCATCTTCGCCGAGTTTAGCTCCGTGGCGCTGAACGAACGCGCCGAGGTGCGGAACAGCGCCATCAACACTCTTTTCGGTACGGCTGTGACGTACGGCGCTCAATTCGAGCTGAACGAGTGGCAGTTGTTCATCAACTCGACGGTTTTGCCATTAGCAGCCAAGCTATGCGAAACTCAGAGACGGAGGAGCTCACGTTCTTTGGAGAAAGACACGGCCAAGACCTCGGCCAATTACATGCTGCACCACTCACGCGATAACGCTGAAAAACAGTGGAATGAGTCGCGAGTACTGATGCTTACTGGAATCAGTCGTGTGTTGGAGATCAACTGGCATTATCTGCTGCAACACACGTCGTGGTTTGCTTCCATCTGGCGCGAGTTGCTGCAGCACGTAGCGCTGAATGCTGCGTTCGGTATGCCTAAGGAGGTGGTGCTGGCTGCTGTCAAGACGCTGCAAACGTTGCTGCAAGTGTCTTCAGCGGGGGACTTTGACCACATCGCGCAGTCGCAGCCTGTTCGTGCAGGTGTGGGCATGCGCGTTGTCGGGGGAGCTCTCGTGTCTTCATCTGCGCCGTCGTCGGCTGGCTTAACTCCTCCGAACTTGAGACGTGCGGCATCTGCCCCAGTGTATCGAGACCCCGCGCTGTGGGAGGAGGCATTCAGCCAGCTACTGCATCTGTGCGATGAGAGACAGATTGCAGCGGAGAAAGACGAACACCCGGCGCTGCCCTGGAAAGAAGACGAAGAACAGGAGATCGCCAGTGCTGTGGTGTCTGTGCTGGTGGCGCTGTATCTCCAGGCCAAAGAGTACGAGTTCAAGAATGTCAAAAACGTCGACAAGATGCTGGATCTGTTCGCGCTGCTGGTTTCCCGTCACGTGCTTGGTACACCAGCTATTGGCAATGGAGCAGTGACCAAGGCGGTTACGAACATCACGACGAACAGCTTACAGTCGCGTGTTTTAAACGCGTTCGAAGAGTGCGGCTCGTTCGCGTCTCACCCGGAGGTTCATACGAAGATGCTGGACCAACTTGTAGGCTACGTGACTCAGTCGTCCACCAAGGACCTTGTCTTCTTTACCCGTCACGCCTTAACGTCACTAGCCAAGCTGTATGCGAGTGTATCAAAGGAGGCCAGAGAGCAGCGTTTCTTGTCTGTCCTCTTCTGCATCCAGCCGTTCTTGATGTTCGACGGTGTTGCCACGCCTGATTCCGATTCCGAGAAGCCAATGACTGCGGCGCAGAAGGCGGCGACCCAGTTGTGGAAGCACGCGCTGCGTGTGCTCTTGGTCGTGATCTCAAGCGGACTTGTGGCTGTGCGACTGGCTGAAGCCTGTTGGAGACCGTTGCTGGAGACGATCGCGGGCTTCGTGCAGCCGAACGGAGGCAAATTCCCGTCGTGCGTGCAGTCGGAAGAGGACGAAGTGTTGGTACTGAGCGTGCTCGAGTGTGTGGCGGACAGCACGATCGCATTGCTCAGCGACGGCAGCGATATCAAGGCCCATATCGGACAGCAATATCAGGCGTTCATTGGGGACCTGGTCGCTCTGCTGTGCTCGGGCGTGGACGCCGTGGAGCACAACAAGGCGATGATTCGGTGCTGCGTGCGGCAGTTGACCACCATGTGCATTCAGATGGCGGACCAGGAGCTGGCGGCATTCGCACGGGCTCGATTGGTGGCGTGCTGCAACACGGCACTGATGCGGTTCGCCGAGTTAGACGGCCCTAACCAGCGACCAACCGACGATGCTCAGGTCGTAGCTGCACGCGAGAGGGTGGTGGTGCTGCTCACTAGCGCGTTGGAGGTGGACATGCAGCCGCGTAGTATTATGGAGATGTATCCGTCATTATGCGGCTGCATTTCGTCGTCCAACTTGGAGGTGCGACAGCTCGTACAGCGGTTGCTGCTGAGCGGAAGACTGTCTGAGTTCTGCTTAGAGCTTATGGATATTTGGGAGCGTCAGTCTCATTAGTTAGAATTATGTTGAGAACATGCCGACTACAACAAGGTTTGTGGATCTGTTTGAGTGTCTTGTAACACTAGACGGGGGATGCCACCCAAGCAATTGAAGCGGTTCTGCCACGCTGACGCAGCTTCTGGACACAGGGAGGCGATTCTTACACGTTCTTACGCAGACCCAAGCGGCTTGTCAAACACATCTCGAGGAACAAGCTTCCTGAAATTGTCAATACACTTTCGAAGCGTCGAACGTCGTTTGTAGGGAAGATCAGCAATTCTTGCTGGGTCCAATGAATCAAAAAGGAACCATAAATTTGGAGACCAGAGCATTAGAATGAACTGAATTTGGCAATGACAGACAGTTAGATATCGCTGATCCATTAATCTACGCAAGGCGTTTGTGTTTTTAATACTTCAATGCATGTAACTAAGTTACGAGCTCGGGGTTAACACTAGCGCAATTCCACATGCTGCAATAGCGATCTATAATTTGAATGCTCTTAGACACAGGCAGTCTTCTTGGAGCGTACCACAAGTCCCGCAGCAGCAGCCAATTTCTTCATTGCCGAATACTGCGACTGAGTCATTTCGTGAGTCTTCTGGTCCATACAGCAGAACGAACCGATCATTGTGTTGCTCTCGTCAACAATTGGGAATCCGCAGTAAAATCTCACGTCGAATGCGGTACGTCCGTTGATGTTTTGGAAACGAACGTCAGCCTCTGGATGAGGAACCAGCAACGGCTTCGAGGTCATCACAGTGTGTTGACAGAACGAGTGTTCACGTGGAAGTGTAACTCGTCTCAGATCCTCCTTATTCGACCCCAAGACTGTCATTTGGTCGGCAGTGACTACAGTCACAATGCTGATGTTGCAGTCCAATTGGCTGGCGGCCAAAGTGCAGAGCATATCCAGCTCGGACGCGTCTTCCAGGTCCATAATCCGACTACGAGCAATAGCAGCAAGCCGCTCCTTCTCGTTCAACGGTAACGGGGCATCTGGAACCGACCCGTTCGCCGCAGTCTTGGGCATCGTAATGGGGTAATTCCGCTTTGTGGCGTTGGCCAAAATACACTTGTACAAAGGAACTGAAGGAACTTCCAGACCTCCATCTAGAACATCCAGATATTCTTGATCAGCGCTATCAGACGAGAGACGAATCGATCGGGCTTGTCGTTCCTGTTCGCCTTCAGTCTCCTGATCCATCAGGTATTGAATCACCGTACGCACAGAATTCTTTCGGGCGCCGGATGACGAACGTAGCTCCTTCTGCAATAATCGAGCCAACGCTTTGTTAGATGGAGGGTGATCGATGGGGTCTCGCTTCACTTGGATTTTCCCTAATGAGTTGGGCTTCACCGCCGAATAGTCTCCGTTTTCTACAAACTCCATGCAACGCGAGCACATGCGTACAGGTGTGATACGATGAGTATCTTGGGTTTCCATCTCCTTAACCGACCAGCAGCGATCACACACAAAGTGACCGCAGAGATTACAGCGGTGTTTACGTGTAAGTAGGTGCAATGACTTCGTGCAACAGGTGCAATGCGAGTTTTTTGCACTGAAAGCTGCATGGTCCGCCATCGTCTGTGCTCCAAACCGGCGACGACGCACGATTTCTGGTAACCGGATAGCGCCATCAGCTAGACGCATCAGTCGAGCTCGCATTTGAGAGCTCTTAGCCTGTCCTGGCTTGTCCAGGCCGCCGTTGAATTGCCCGAAGAAAATCACGCGAACGTATCTGGAACCGGGCAGCTGTTCGACCAGATACCCAGCGTTCAGGTCGTGTAGCATCTTCACGCGACCGTGCGCGCTCACTTTACCTGCCTCGAGCTCTTTCTCGTCCAGTGAACTCATTGTGAGTGTGAAGGAATTGAGGTTGGCGTGTTCGGAATTTTCAACCGGCGCGCGGATGTGCTGCGCTCGCTCAAGGAAGCACCACTGCTCGTTAGGTGAGAACAGTTTGCTGTGCACAAAGGCCCCCGTCTTCACCGCCACGCGCGTCGTCACGGATTCTTCCTCCTGCAGCAGCTCCACAAGTTTCGGCTTGTCATCAATGACATCGGACGGAACGACGTGTACGACGGATCCGTAGATGAAATCCTTGCGGTACAGTCCGCTCATGACGGCGTTGTGATCAACGTCGTTCGTCGTGTTTAGCACGTTCACCACTTCTTGCAAGTGGCATCGGATCTCTCCAGCTGCCAGCACTTGCTGAGTTAACCGGGTCTTCTCCGCCCGTGCGGCGGTCGCGGCCGGCCGTCGCGCGTACGTCGTGAAGGTGCCGTGCGACTTGTTCAGAATCCACCTGCAGGTGGACTCGTTCGAACCCGCAAGTCCGCGGAAGTCCATCGCGCGGGCCACCACCTCCGCACGGGCGCACAGCTCGTCGTCGTCCACGCGAACTCTTGGTTTTAGTGTTGAGCCGTTGCTGCTACTTGAGAACGGAATGGAGGTCGACAGCGACGACGCCGTGGCACTGCGCGCCTTGCTACGGAAGCGGATGCGTTGCGGCTTGGAGACACCGCTGCTGGTCGCGTCGGTGCTGGGTACACGCTCCAACATTGGCGTATCAGTGTACCCGGACGGCATCGACGGAAAAGAGGTATGCGCTTCCAAGCGTTAATCGTATTGTGGTTGCCCCACCGAACAGGGCAAGCGCTTACATCGGCGAGTCAGTGACCGGCAGCCTGACCGGATGAGGCAGTGGTGATGAATCACCTTGATCCGGGTGCCACGCCGGCGTCAACTACGGTTGGTTCGACAGGCGCATAACCGCTGAAAGGTATCCGCAACGAGCAACTGTAGCAATTCAGTGACTCCTGTGCGGTTTCGCACATCTTGTTCAACAAGTTGCGGGCAGTGACCGACGGTCACTCTGTATCGCCAACCCATGGCACTTGAGCAGTTAAATATTTTGTCGTCAAAGTCTGCTGCCATCGGCGCTTCAGTTGGGGCATGTGCTATAATAGTCCTACAACTCCCGGTTCTTGAAATCGACAGGCACCGTAAAGGATGGCACACAGTGGCTCACCTCAAAACGATCACGCTTCAGCGATGATAAATATACATGTACTTCGTAAAACGAACGCATCGTCGTGAGGTCCGAGCGCCGAGGTCGGCAAGGCTAAGACCAAGACCAAGTCTGTCAAGGCATCGAAATCCGCGGATAATCTTAGAGGTGAGAGAGTCGACCCCCTCGCTGAATCCTAGAAGTTATGTCTGACACGATTCCATGAGGCTCACGATCTCACCGAAATATTGGTGCAGTGTTTTATCACGTTAGATGACGCGAAAGATCTAAATCTTTGCTTCATTGTTCAAAGTTGGCGCTGTTAATAGAATTGTGAAACAACAACAAACTCGGCTAAGTTTGGTGCTCTATTTGTATTGACATGTGAGTCTGTGAAGGACACTATGGCTATTTCTTGCCTTGCCTACTGACATCCAAAAACTATCTACAGCTTGTACGACGAGGTACTCATCAAATCCACGCGCTCCGTCAGATCCGGAAACTGACCCTCCTGCTGCTGCGAGTACTCGCGAGGATGGTGGTGCTCCACTAAACCAACGTAGACACCCGCGCCAATCGCACCACCCAACAACGGAGCCACGATCGGGACCCAGAAGTAAGCATTCCTCAGAGTAAACACCTGGGAGCCCCAACCAGCACACAACGTGAACAACCGAGGGCCAAAATCGCGCGCAGGGTTCAAAGCGAAACCCGTATTCATACCGAACGCCATGCCGATACCCACCACGAGCAACGCTACCGCACTAGGTTGCGAGTACGGGTTGGCGGGTTTGTTCAGCTCGTCGCCAATAGCAAAAAGACCGCACAATAGCAGAGCAGTGCCCACCACCTCCGTCAAGAAACACGTGCCCACCGATACGTCGCTGCTGTAAGGATACGTTGCGAAGATCCCCTGAGTGGTAGCTTTTTCTGGGTCAACAACGTCAAAGAGAGGTTTGTAGACGGCCCAGATGAGGAAGGCGGCTACGAAGGCACCGAGCGTCTGCGCCACGATGTACGGGACGACCTTGCGCCATTGAAAGCGTTTGAAGAGTGCAAGTGTAGTGGTGATGGCGGGATTGATATGCGCTCCAGACACACCTCCGGAGACGTGGATGCCGAATAGGATGCCGATTCCCCATCCTAGGCAAAGTGTGGTGTAGTTACCCTTGCTTTTTTCACTGAGTGTGACTTGCGCGACAGCTCCGTCCCCGAATAAAACTAGGATGAATGTTCCTAGAAATTCAGCGAGGCATTCTCGAAGGAGTGGGGATTTCAGTTGATACGGTCGGATGGCTGGAGCATCAAGCCCAATCTGTCGAGGAGACTGGATGGCGGTGTAGTCCTCTTCGACCTTGTAGCTGTATGAAAGCGGGTCCATGGTTTACTCGAAAGGATTCGGTAGGTTCGATTTGGTGTGGTTTCGTTAGGAGCTGGAAAATTGCAAACTGAACGAGCCAATTGGTTGCGGTGGACTGAAACATATCCACGACGTAGAGGTGACAATGATCAGCAACTTCAAAGTCGAAGATACAGGAGCCCTGCTCATGGCGGACAAAACTCGTCTTTCGTGCCCGACTTGGACTGACCAACACAATCGAACTGAACCATTCCGAACGGAAACGCGAACCCCCCACTGCACAAAATTTAGTCCTCTTTGTCTCACAAGATGTCCGTCATGTCGGAAGGTGAAAAGGCTGAGCTCACCCTGTCGTCACGACTCCAACCAATGATCTTAGCGCGAGCAAGACCACAATGAGAACGCAGTAGAATTACTGTAGTGCCTCCAACATTGAAGATCTCGTGAACCTTTGCTAGCCTCCATTTTTCTTTTAAAAATACGAATATGAATTCATTACGGGAATAGGAACGACAATACTGCCTATCCAGCACACAATGTTCGTGCTATCTAACACCACCGCACCGATGCGCGTGGCGAGCAGCATGATAAGTTGCGAGTTCAGCATTACAAATCCTGTCGATGATCCTAGTGTCTCTCTGCGATCTTGTGGAAATGGCTGCATGACGCATTTATACTCCAGTTGATTTGACTGCCCGAAACATCTTCGTCTTTCGGCGAGCCTGTCCACCTCAAAGCCTACATCAGATCGATCAGGTGGCCTCTCACCGAAATCAGGATATTTAGTACTAAATAGTCGGGCTTTTCAAGTGAATTTCCAAAATTGACCTTGCAGTCATGGGTTTTGTACAGCTTCAACTTAGGCGACGATCTTCCAACAGCAGATTTTTCGGGTCCAATGTCAGGAACATCTAGATAGGCGTGGTTGGTAGCTCACACACAGAACTCGCCGCGACGGGAAGCCCACACGCTATTAGCCTCTTTCAGCCAGTTTGAGAGGGTATCGTTAGCCTTCGTCTTGAGATCGCTTGCAGAAACGGTGTCAGGGAGATGACAAGATCTCGCGGCGATCTGACTCACCGAATCGATCTGGACTTTAGTTTGACGATGCGAATTCGTTTGGTTTCACTGTGACGTTTATGTGTTTGTACGTCGTCAATGAAAATTTGTTGTACAGCGTTCGATATGAAGCTAAGAATTCTGAGCCATAAAAGCGCAGTCGCTACCTCTGCCACTGAGGCGTTCTAAATGCACTCACCCCATTTAAAGCGTTGACGGAATTTTCTTTAAATAAAGGAATATTTCCGCGAATAGTAGTTTTCACCAAATAGTACCAGTCACGATCCACTGCACAATTGACAAAACATACAAATCATGAGAGGAAATCCGCCCACAAGTTTTAAAGTTGATAAACCGTTTTCATACCTAACCAGACTTCAAATTTTGAGTGTACTTTTTCGGTTAAGAAAGATTAAAGTACTTGTTCTCGATTGCTTTATACACGAAATTTCTGGTAATATCAGAATCGTTAATACCGATATTGAGGGTCCGAAAATGAAGATATGTTTTTTTGGGGTGCTCCTTATCGACAAATTAACATCTCCAAACAACCTAGGTCTCAAAATAAACACTAGATACTCCGCCTTGCAATGGTTTGCTTGCATCGCGATTCCTACTTAGGTTCCTTAGAAATTTTTTGTTTGCGATTGTCTCAAATGTACTAGTGTTTTTTTAACACGTTTTTGAATTGCTTACAGGCATGTTCTCCTCGCCAACGTACCAGTACATGTTTTGTGAGCTAAGTATATGACATCCCGGTTGACTGCTTGCTTTATATGCTGAAAAAACTGTTGCGAGAGAATTGTGGGTGAGGCTGGAGTTGTTTCTTCACGATGTTGTTTAGGTCTCCTCCCAAATATGATTGACGATTATTAACCCTATGATTTATGAAGTGCCGCGTTTTCGATCCTTTGTTATTTGGAATACCAAGACATGAATTTATTGCTTTTAACGCTAGAACTGTAAATCACCATATTTTTGAAGCATCATAATCATTTCAGTACCAAGTATCCGAGAACGTAATAACAGCAACACTACGCCAAGTATTCTCTCAGTGTAATTTGCGTTACGCCTGAATTTTGCATTTAAACAAAATACTTCTGCTACATTTCTCCATAATAATTTTTTTAGCTCGTTTCGTCGGGAAATACGTATTTTCATTACAAGAACTCATTATTTGCAAAACCGATACAACAATTATTTGTTTGGATCTCTGAGGACAAATCCAATTGTAAGAATCAATCTCATGCTCTACTGTATTGGGCTCTAAATTGTTTCCAAATGTTAGACATAATTCAATTACGAAATTATTCTTCACCACCTTCATTGGGCGGCTGTGTGCGAGTTTCAATCAAAGAACCGCGCACGGAAATTTTTGAGTAGAACGCACAATACTACTACAGTATACAATATTAATATCATGTAACAATTCTACCATCGAATTCCAAGTACTTCAAAATGCACGCATGAACATCTTCCTTTGGTAGATACTGAACAATGGAAAAATGGAATGAATGCGTGTACTTCGAAGTAGTCGGTTTCCAGTTGTTCAGACCGAGACTATAACGGAAACTCTATTAAAATGTTTCTTGTTTTACCAGCGAAAAGCTTTCTTATCGCAGTGCATGTGTGCACCCATTCCATGCGAAAATGCTTTATGATAGCATGTTTTCGAAGGGCTCGGCACTGCCTACTCTAGCAGTTCTTCCAGTACGAAGGCCACTTATGTACACACCAATGCTGAACACCACCTTTTTGCCAAGTTGTACACGTTCAGTTTACATCTGTGTTTTCATCGTCTTCTTGATGCACTTGTTAAAGATGTCAGCACCGACATGGCTGCAGAAAATGGAAAACAAGATAAAAGTTGATACTTCTACCTTCGTTCTGCCCCTCCAAACCGCTTCGGGCGAAACTTGAATTTGTAAGTGTATAGTTTAGTGTACTCTTTTACGATCTCCATGGTTGGATCATTCTCCCACGTAAACTTATCGAGCTTGAGTTTCGTGGTAATTTCTTCAGGCGTTTTCTTGCCATCCAGCCACTTTTTAAGCAGAGCGTGCTGCAATCCAGACGCCACAGGTTCCATAGCCTCATCCTTTTTCGCTAAATGGATTGACTTCGCCAACGAGAATTCGTTGAAGCTCGTCAGTAGTTGATTTACCATGTCCACATCTTTGTCTGGGCTGTAGTAGTTCCGCAATTTGAAGTAATTTGACCACACATTAAAAGCTGGGGTAGTAAAAAGATCCTTGACACTTTCCTCTTCAACCTTCAAAAGCTTGAATACATGGTCGTTAGATAAACCGTTGACACCCCATGCTGCCAATAAGTCATTTTGTAATCTCATAGCAAGCTGTTCCGATCCTGGGTCCCGCTTCGCATTTTCTAGCATCTTTGCTACAGCTTCGTCGCCGTACGACTTGACGAGCACGCCAAGGATATTCTTCATTTGCTCAGGGTATTTCTTGTCGTACATTGTCAGATAAGTGCTCCACAAATAGAAACTCGGGGACGTCAGGAGCGTCTCAACTTCGTCATCCATATTGAGCAGCTTTAATGCGTTCTCTGGGGTCTGCTTCTCCTTCAACCAAGCTTTGAGTTGTTTCAGTTCGTCGTCTCCAGTGGAGGCCTTAGTCAGGTGCGTTG
Organism: Phytophthora nicotianae INRA-310; assembly: GCF_000247585.1. NCBI lineage: Eukaryota > Oomycota > Peronosporomycetes > Peronosporales > Peronosporaceae > Phytophthora > Phytophthora nicotianae. The sequence goes on along the minus strand of NW_008648990.1, from coordinate 2,512,718 downwards.
TGAACCAGCTTTTGAGCTTCGACGATAGGCCATTGAAACCCCTCTCCTCGTCGTTCACACCGTCTCCTTCATCGGGTTTTAACAATCTCTTGGGGCTCGTTTGAATAAACGTATGGGCCGAAGTTATGGGGCTGTCTACTGGCAGTTTCACTGCCTCAACAGTTAACGCAGCGCTGAAACTCTCAGTGAGAGCGATGAAACACACCAATACCAAGTACGAGAGCTGCATGGCTTCTGATCCACGGAATGTGGAATACTTTGTTATGCGAGTCTGTGAGACACAATCTACCCCCGGACAATACCCCGGATAGAATGGAGTAAAAAGCGGAGGTTGGCTGGTCGTGTGTAATTACGACCACCCGTACGAGTCACAACGAAACGAAAACCGATCTCTAAGATATCTTCGTTGTCTGTGATGTGATCTAATAGTTTTAAAGGTTTGCTAAATTTGACAATGCTAATCCAGTCAGAGCCGTACATCAACCTCTCAACCCTGCAAATAATTATTAAAGGATATAAGGAGGTATAAGATGTAATATGATGATGTGCTAGCAGTTTGAACAGCACATCTCTTACAGTATCTCCTCTAGTAGGAATGGTCCAAACAATTTGCTTGGACTAATCTTAACTAAAGAAGGGAGTTGATGTTGCGCCTACGTGGGCGCATTATCGTGTAATTCCAGTAGCAAAAATGCTACTCTTAAACGAAGGAAAGAAAATCGCACAAACAAATCCGTGAAAAACACAGATTGTGAAAAAAGATGCTTTTAATAGAGGGCGGTAGTGAGCGGGTGTGAGGAGTGTAGCCGAAGCAAACCCGAGCGGGGTGCCCGCGAAGCAGGGCCGCTCGGTATTTGTGTAGGCGGGCTCAGCGACGAACTCACCAGCGAACGGACCCGTAACACTCTCCAGAACATGTTTTTCTAATGCGGGGGTCTGGGTGTGCAACCCCCAGTATCCTTTTAGTAGTGGCCCTTATCCGGTATACCGATATTTCTGTGGAATTATTCATCCGTATGTTCTGTGGGTTTGCTTATTCTGTCTGTGCTAATCTACCGCTCTTCTCATAAACAAAAGGATCGTGTCTCATTCACCATACACTGCCCCACCCCTGTCGCCTTGTGCTAGCTGTACAACTGGCCTCTCTCCTAAGCCGTATTGTGCCTTTCTGTTATGTTGCCGAGTCCTCTGTAGGACTTAACCCCTCCGTTAATCTGAGGTTGATGGTGGCTAAATCATTGAAGACAGGTTTGCAAATCTCGTAGGTATTCTCGTCAAACTTCTGTCTGGAGCCAAACAAACCAGTTGCAGGCAGATGGAAGGCATCTGTACCTGGACCGTGGAGGCGTTAGGAGCGAAAGAGATGCGCATTTGGTAGTATTATATCCGTCGAGTAAGCTACTCTAAGTTCATCTATTATCCATTTGCTGTCGACTATTGCATAATATGTCTCGACGATTTCGATTGCTTCAAGTCCCACGAAAGATTCGCTCTCGCTCTCAAAATCCGAATGCCGAAAGAATTGCCGTCATTCGGACTTACGACGTTTGCAGGACCATAGACGGTGCATTCATAGGAGTTGAAAAGCACCCTCCTCTGTGCTAATTCTTTGTGAGTGCCCCCTTAATCTGCTCAGATAACCAAACCTCTCATACGAAAGCCGTGATTCTACACGCCAAAAATACATGAAAGGCACAATAACAACATTTTGACTACGAGATAATGCGACGTGGGCACAATATCCATGCTGTGCTGGCAATGCCTGCACTGTTTCACTTTCCGAGATAATTTTCAAGATCAACATGTGGCTCAAACTGACACTGTCGCATCTGGCCGTGATGATGTTTTCAGCAAACTTCTCTGGCCGTGATGATGTACGTGTACTAATATATGCACGTTGATTAGCTTGGTGTATCGATGTGTCATGTTGATAGGTTATTAAGCAGCATGGAAACCTTTCATTAAACGTTAGATACACTCATTTCACTAAAAACAAAACCCTCCTATTAATAAGTGACAACCTTAGTAGGAAGGTTTAAATTCCTGCGGAGCCCTTCAATTTTAGAGATTTGTATTATCTACCTGTTTATTAACCCAACGATTTTTGTCCTAATAAAAACTCGTTTACATGTTAAGTACGATGGAGTGGAGTTTGTCCTGGAACCAGCTTATAGGACAAAAACTAACTTGAAGCTTGTAAAAAGGCTCTTCGATTCAGTTTACACGTCAAGTGCGATGTATCATATATAATAGCTATTGCTGACAAAGAGAGGTACCAGTACAGTGGATGCTTCCAAAGTCAAGTGCCACAAAATGAACCCAAGTTTAATTGAGGTTTTTGTCCTGGAATCCGTGGGACAAAACTCACGCATGCTTTGTTACTAGTGACTTTGTAATACATTTTCGCCCTGTTGAACAACAGTAGACACTACGAAAATTATACCACGTACAGAACCCTTTAGGTAGTATATGGCCATGGCAGTAATTCCACATAATTCTCGATAATGATGCGAAGCCAAGGCTCTAACGTTTGGTCCTATTTTTTGCCCTAAAAATTTCAAGGTGTTGGGGTTAACAAGCAGTTCGCGACACAACTGCAGGTAAAAAGGCCGTACGGGTAAATCGTCGAGAAATAAGTTTATCGCCAGGAGGTTTTGTCTTAAGCGACTCAACGTGCAATCAATTAGAGTGGGGACTGGCCAAGGAGATGTAGACTGGCGGCTAAGAGCTCATCAGTGCCAAAGACGTGTAGAGCTCATGGTGCAAACGCATGTAGTGATTCTTCGCGCAAAGTAACGCTTACATACAAAACAAATTATGTGAATACTATCAGCACGAAACTGCCTTTAGGAGGGGCGGACGAACTAATTTACCCTCCAGTATTGAATCATTCAATAATAGGCGACAAGCTTTTAAGATTCTAATTTTTCGCAGTAAAATTTCATCAACGACAAACCAAGAACAAGCTTATTCTCGCCGAGTGGAGTTCTGTGTCTGACTCCATTAATTAAACGAAAAGTACTGAAGATAGTGTCATGGGCTATCTGCTACAGGAAGATTGTCCGCTTGGCTGTAAGTATACCAACTACACGCATTTGCACTGCGAAGTGGTTGCATAAGTTGAGGGTGCACCTTTGAAAGCACGATATGCGTTACTAGTGCTTACCCGATAAAGAAAACTTCCTGCTTCAGGTGGATCTGGGATTGTTTTACGTCCACGGCCTAAAATGTTCAAAATGTGCGCACTTCACAGTGGGGAGAGCATATTCTGAAAGCTGACTCAGCGCGGAGCAACGGTAGCGCCGATTTACACCGAAATGAGCGATATTCACTGAGTCACCATCTCAAATCCCCACGGTAGGACATGGACTGCATCTATCAGAGACGGGGTCCTTGACCGTTATCATTTAGCTGTTCGACATGCGGTTCGACTAGCGCATTCGTCTACAGCACAGGCAGCGATCATCTTCACTTGAGGTTTTGCACTGAGCCCGGCGCATATACGCTCGTCAAGGTATCCACGCCGAGCAACTACATCGTCTGCCAACCACTCATTGCAATGATTACCAGTAGCATACCGGTAAGTTTACTGCCCTGTGTGTTTCAAGGTTCGCCGGGCACATCGAGTCCCACTCAACACCAGCTTCAACTGAGACGGCTTCGCTTGATCGCGACCACTACGCACCCGTAGAGACCATGTTGGCAATGGCGTGCGGGTCATTGCGGCCCTCAATTTGCAGGTGGCAATGGCCGTCGTCGCCGATAAAACGGGGAACTGCACACGAGCGCAACGGGAGCGAGAATCCTTGTTGCAGTAGGGAGCAACAACTCGATGCTGCAGGAGACTTGTCTTGCAGGCGCAGAAAGACGCGCGCCATGCCGGCGGGCTTGCTTGAAGATCCATCGGACGTAACCAGGCTGCGCTTCGTAAGCCGAAGTGATCCTTCACTTCATCGCTGCGCTGTGAACGGACACTGCATCCGCTGGCTGCAGTGGCAGTGGCGGCCGGGCGACCCGTTTCTGCTTCTAATGTCACGTCGACAGTCTTGCACCTTGAAGTAGTTGGCGCGCGTGAACATGACGCCTCGAGGCTCGAGGTGATGGCAACTCGACAACTACGAGGCTCGACCCGGAACTTCTGGGTCAGGAGAACCCAGACGTGACTGCATGGAGCGTGATACCGGTCCCACACTCACTTCCTCGATGCTTCCCGCGAGCGGCACCTCGGCCCTCGGCTACCCGAGGTCACTTTCCGATTCTCCCCAAGCCGAGCAGCACCATCTTCACCTTTCATCCCTGCTTAAGTCGCGATGGCTCACTTGTCCGACAGCGGCTACACCAAAGATAAGGACGGCTATGTCGGCGTCCAAGACGCGGACGTGGCCATGATGCCGGCGCCCGTCGCCAAACCGTACCAGGTCAAGTCGCCGTTGCTGCGCGAGTGCATGGCCGAATTCATCGGCACCATGGTGCTCATCATGTTCGGCGACGGCGTCGTGGCCCAAGTCGTGTTAAGTGAGAACACTAAGGGTGAATACATTAACATCAACTTGTGCTGGGGTCTCGGCGTGCTCTTCGGAATCCATGCGTCCGGCGGCGTCTCAGGTGCGCACCTGAACCCGGCCGTGACCACGACTCTGGCCATCTTCGGCCGCCTCGAGTGGCGCAAGGTGATCCCGTACATCATCGCTCAAGTCCTAGGTGCGTTCGTGGCGGCCTTCATCGTCTGGGCAGTCTACTGCCCCATGTTCAACACCATCGACCCCGAGAAGGAGACGACCCAGGGCGTCTTCGCCACGTATCCGTTCAGCAACGACGTGCCGGTCGGAACCTGTTTCCTGACTGAGGTAGTGGGAACGGCCTTGCTTTTGGGCGGTATCTTCGCCCTTGGTGATGAACTCAACAAGCCCGCCAGTCCATACAGCCAGCCGACCGCTGTGGCCCTCTTGGTGGTGGCCATCGGTATGGCGTTCGGCATGAACTCTGGCTACGCCATCAACCCGGCACGTGACTTCGGCCCGCGCCTCTTCTCGCTGTGTGCTGGCTGGGGTTCGCGCGTCTTCACTATGCGTGACCACTACTTCTGGGTGCCGATCGTCGGGCCGCTGCTCGGAGGAGCTATTGGCGGCGGCGTGTACATTGGACTGGTAGAACACCACCACCCGCGCGACTACAAGCACCCGCTCGAAGGCTAAGCGTTCCTGTCCTCGTCGTGGGTTGTTGAGCGGTATCCTATATAGGATAGGAGGTGGTTGTGCAAGCCTGGCCATGGTAGCCACGTAGTCTTGCATACCCCTCGTTCTTATAAACGTTTCTTCATTTTGACATTCTACTTGATCTTTGGGGATAATTTATTCTGATCCTGCGTCGTTCTGCGTACTGGTTGTTGGTAGGGTGTGCCGGTGGCCTCAGTCGATTAAAGTTTTGACTCGGCAAGTTTTCGATGCTCCATCTCCATCGAGAACTCGAAGTGGTCTCTTCATTCTCTTCGTTGCCTAGGCACAGTAATCACAGGCGGAAGTGAAGGTGATGGCGATCGTAGTCATTGCATCGTCCTGGCTACAGTCCACGTTCACAAACCCTCGACGATCATATTTGACACGCCGACAGCGTTTGGAATAGTCGTCAGCTTCAACTTGTCGATCTGATAGGACCTATCATACTACTAGTAGGTGGCATCTACGGCTTGGATCCACTTTGCTGCCTTCCAGCGTAGAGATCACGCTACTTGAAGTACACTATGTATCGCAGGGCCATCGTTGAGGACTGGCTGCTGAGATGCCGCTCGCCTTGGTCTCACTTTGCAAATTGAAGCGAATCTCTAAAGCTCGACAGCTTCACCCACCGAAAGCTAACCAAGATGGCGACGTACGAACTGGACACCACCGGCAAAGTCGAGAACGGCTACGTCGGTCTACAAGAGCCCGAGGTTGAAATGCCGCCAGATCCCGTCAAACCGTTCCAGGTTAAGTCGTCGCTGCTGCGCGAATGCTTGGCAGAGTTTATCGGCACTATGGTGCTCGTCATGTTTGGCGACGGCGTCGTCGCCCAAGTGGTTCTCAGCGAAAATACCAAGGGCGAGTACATTAATATCAACCTTTGCTGGGGGCTCGGTGTTCTGTTCGGCATCCACGTCTCGGGTGGCGTGTCCGGGGCGCACATCAACCCGGCCGTGACGATCACGCTCGCACTGTACGGGCGATTCGAATGGCGCAAGGTGATCCCGTACATCATCGCGCAGATCTTGGGCGCATTCGTGGCTGCGTTCCTGGTGTGGGCGGTCTACTGCCCCATGTTTAGCACCATTGACCCCAGCAAGGATTCGACCGAGAGCGTCTTTGCCACTTACCCGTACAGCAACGATGTACCGGTCGGCACCTGTTTCCTGACGGAAGTGGTAGGTACGGCATTGCTACTGGGCGGCATCTTCGCCATCGGAGATGAGCTCAACAAGCCCGCTAGTCCGTACAGCCAACCCGGAGCAGTGGCACTGCTGGTCGTGGCGATTGGCATGGCGTTCGGCATGAATTCAGGCTATGCCATTAACCCGGCACGCGACTTCGGCCCGCGCCTCTTCTCGCTGTGTGCCGGCTGGGGCTCGCGCGTCTTCACCTTGCGCGATCACTACTTTTGGGTCCCGATCGTCGGCCCCCTTCTGGGCGGCGCGATCGGCGGCGGTATCTACGTTGGTCTCGTGGAGCATCATCACCCGCGTGACTACATACATCCGCTCGACAACTAAGGTCGGCCGTGTATCTTCATTTACTGTAGCTCTCTTACCCAGCTCATTCTCTTTAATGAATGTCGCTTGTGCTTCTCGCTCTATCCAGCAAACGTTACCATGCCCTGCAGACTGCAGATACATGTATGTCGCCGAGTGCTGTGGCTGTGCTCACAGATCGGCGTATGCCACGCCGGCGCCGTCAGCAGCTGTACTGGTGGTCTCGTCACTTTTCTATCTCAAGGTCAGGCCATCAATTGTCCACCTTGGCACGCGTTCACGAAGAGGACAGATCACTTCAAGTACGCGCTGGCATGACATACTGTAGGACTTCTTTGGAAGGAGACTCAACGCAGCGTTGACGACAAGTTACAACTGTATACAAACTCGCATTGACCATGTAGTGCTGTTAAAGTATCCACAGCAGCCATGAGTTGACCAGGCACAATGATGCCGGGGTCCAACTGACCTGTTTACATATTCAACTTGCCGGTGGACCTGTATTCGGACGCTAATCAAAACTGAAGCAGTGTACACCTCTCGAGCGCAGACCGGCGGTAAAGTGTCGAGACCGCCGACATGCATGACTGGAGTGCAGAGATCCAATATTAACGCCACCAATGCAGTTGTTGATCAAGCTCCTGTGGACGACGCTCACGGCATCTCCTGCATCGCTTTGGCAGATGGCGAGGCGGCTGACGGCTCATCCTTGACGGATTGACTGCGCTGCACTGCGCTTGACCGGCAGACAACATGACTGAGGCTGCAGCTGGCGCAGAAACTCTCGCCGGTTTGCTCACGCGTCTCCATTTTCGCCGCAAACCGAGCCAGTCTATGTTGGATTTCCCATTCACAAAGGATAAAGAAGACGTGCCGAGTGGTTGAAGTTCAAGCGATTCGTGTGTTGTCAACAACTTCAGCCCACTCGCTCCGCCGCCCAAGGCCGCCGAGCGGGTTGCTCACTTTCCGATTCGCAGTGTCGGCCACAGGGCTCCTTTCGTCCGCGTTTACTAACCTCTGTTTAATCAAGTGTTACCGTCATGTCGGGCAACGACGACAAGATCGAGAGCGGCTACGTCGGCGTGCAGGAACCAGACGTGCTCATGAGTCTCGAGCCCGCCAAGCCGTTCCAAGTCAAATCGCCTCTTTTCCGCGAGTGTCTGGCCGAGTTCCTTGGCACGATGGTCATGATCATGTTCGGTGATGGTGTCGTGGCCCAGGTCGTGCTCAGCGAAGGTACCAAAGGCGAGTACATCAACATCAACTTGTGCTGGGGTCTCGGTGTGCTCTTCGGCATCCACATTTCGGGTGGCGTCTCCGGTGCGCACCTGAACCCGGCCGTGACAACCACTCTGGCGTGGTTCGGCCGCATGGAGTGGAAGAAGGTCCCGTACTACGTCATTTCGCAGATTCTCGGCGCCTTCACAGCGGCGTTCATTGTCTGGGTAGTGTACTACCCGATGTTCAACGTGATCGACCCCGAGAAGACGTCGACGCAGGGCGTGTTCGCCACCTACCCGTACAGTAACGACGTCCCAGTTGGCACCTGTTTCCTTACTGAGGTGGTGGGCACGGCGCTGCTCATGGGCTGCATCTTCGCTATCGGTGACGAGCTCAACAAGCCTGCTAACCCATACACCCAACCTGGTGCAGTGGCTCTGCTGGTTGTGGCCATCGGTATGGCTTTCGGTATGAATTCTGGTTACGCTATCAACCCTGCGCGTGACTTCGGCCCTCGTTTCTTCTCTTGGATCGCTGGCTGGGGGTCGGAGGTGTTCGAGCTGCGTGACTCGTACTTCTGGGTGCCTATTGTGGGCCCGTTGCTCGGCGGACCCATTGGCGCTGGCATTTACGTTGGCCTCATCGAGCACCACCACCCGCGTGAGTACAAGCACCCGCTTGAGAACCAGTAAAACGTTGACGCAGAGTAGCTAGGATGGTGGAGACAGTTGTATAGTAGTGTTGATCTCCACAGTTTATGAAAGCTATAATCATGTTACGTTACCCCATCGCTTGTCTGTCGACTAGTCCAATGGCTGATGTGATCATTGTTTTCTTGTCCCTGTTGCGTTACGCTGCATAACTTACACTAGCTGAGATGAAGAACGTGAATCGGAGCACAATTTAGTCTTGGCTAAAATGGAAGTGAAGCGTATTATCGTGGCGTTTCTAGCGGCGGCAGATCAAGTGCTGTCAAGCTACCGATGGGCTCCGTATGACCACTGTCGTGGACTCTTACCGTGAGCAGATGTCAAAGGCAATACCGTTCTATCCAAGGCAGCAGACTTGCTAACCTTTCAGGCCCAGAAAAATGAATGATCATCTGTAAAACCGAGCAGGTGGAAGTGTGTCGGATGGTAGCGCTATCAAGAGGAAGGGAGGCTGCAACCAGACTTCGTGAGGCCTACCGTGCTGCCTTGACGGCTCACTACGGCCACACGGTGAGATCGTACAAGCTGGCTGCAATGCCTTCGAGTGTTGCAGTGGGAGAGTGGTTTTGCCTCGCCCTCACTTGTCATTTTACGGCGGTCTCCACAGCTCGCCTTATTTACTGCCTCCATAAGAAGACCAGCAAGCCTGCACCACCTCCAAGCGATGATTCGCGACAGTATGGACAAGATGGAAGCGATGCTTCGAGGTAGCATGAGCAAGATGGACAGCAACTACCTAGCCGAACCGGACGTGGCTATGATGTCGACGGAGCCGGCGCCAGCCGCAGCGTACCAAGCTAAGTCTCCGTTATTTCGGGAGTGTATGGCCGAGTTCCTCGGTATGCTAGTCTTCATGTCGTTCGGCACGGGCGTCGTCGCTCAGGTCGTGTTGAGCGAGGGATCGAAAGGTGACTTCCTCAGCATCAACTTGTGCTGGGGGCTCGGAGTTCTCTTTGGAATCCACGTCTGCGGTGGCGTCTCCGGTGCGCACTTGAACCCCGCCGTGACTGTGTCGTTGGCGCTGTTCCGCCGGTTCAAGTGGAGGAAAGTCCCGTTCTACGTGGCAGCTCAACTCCTGGGGGCTTTTGTAGCGTCGGCTATTGTCTGCATGGTGTATGCCCCGCTGATCAGCGCCACCGACCCGCACAAGATGGAAACGCAGGGCATTTTTGCTACATATCCGTACAGTGACGACGTTCCCACCGGCACGTGCTTCCTGACGGAAGTCGTGGGCACTGCGCTGCTCGTTGGCTGCCTGTTTGCCATTGGTGACGAGATGAACAAGCCTGCGAGTCCTTACTCACAGCCTGGAGCGGTGGCTCTTTTGGTGGCAGCCATCGGAATGGCATTCGGTATGAACACCGGATACGCTATCAATCCGGCTAGGGACCTCGGTCCGCGTCTGTTTTCGCTGTGTGCTGGATGGGGAACGATGGTATTCACCCTGAGTGACTCGTACTTTTGGGTGCCGATCATAGCCCCGATGCTAGGAGGCCCCATTGGCGCCGGCATGTATATCGTCCTGGTGGAGCAGCATCATCCCGTGGAGTACGGTCACCCACGTGCGTAAATGTTATGTAGCGTAGACACCTATAAAGTCTAGTAAAGTTGTGTTCTTTGTTCTTTGAGTTGAAAGACTTTGTTGCGCTTCGCGTTGGCCTACGCGGCAGGTAAATTTGCAGGAGCAAGTGTCGTTGAAGTTCATGTATGAGTGTAGTAGTGAGCCGCAATGTGTGTGAGCACTTATTGTTAAGCATCATTGATTGAGCAGGGGCGTCGCCCTTGCAGCGTTGAAGTTCAACCGGTGACTTCTGAAGATCGCAAGAGCTCCGACCCGATAGTGAACATAGTTCACCACTAACTTATCCGGATGCGTGACCTGCATTTCATTTCATTGCTGCCCGTCGACTCGACAATCCCGGCGTTTGAGCTGCTTTTGCGCTGTGTTGCTCAGAGCGATCAGCTCACACAGCTCGCAAAGACGCTTGTGAATGCTTATAGACACCTCGTTGTGTACCTCCGAGTCGGAGTCCGACATTGGCCATTGTGATCGTGAAGAGCTGCAAGCTAGCTTCAAGCTCTAAAAACTGTTGACTCGACACTTTTGGCTGGACGTCGGCAGCCACAGCTTCAACGCAGATGCCGTTCATCATTGATGACTTGATCGTCGCTGGTTTAACGTGGTGACCACCCGCCAGGTGAAGATGAATGAGACGAATGATAGCTGTAAGCGCGTTAGATGCATGTACTAGTAAAATAGAGCTTTGGATTCTTCATGTTAGCAACTGCAAACGCAGGAAACAATTCAACTTTTTTACATGCATTGGCCGTAGCCTTCACGTTCTGAAAGCTGGTCAACATATTCAATGCCTTAGAAGTGGAACTGCTCGCCGTGCTTGCGCACCACGGTCGCCTTCTGCGGGTGGTGGTGGCCAACTAGCGCCACGTACACGAGTCCGCCGAGCGCGCCGCCGACGGTGGGACCCACGATCGGCACCCAGAAGTAGTAGTGGTTGAGCGAGAACACGTGCGAGCCCCACCCAGCCGTCAGCATCATGAGACGCGGGCCAAAGTCGCGCGCCGGGTTGATGGCACAGCCGGTGTTGACGCTGAAGGCCATGCCGATGCCGACGACCAGCAGAGCCACGGCGCTGGGCGCACTGAACGGGCTGGCCGGACGGTTGTGCTGGTCCAGCACGGCAAAGATGCCGCCTACTAGCAATGCCGTCGCGAACATCTCGGTTAAGAACGCGATGAAGTTGGATACGTACTCGTTCGGGTACGTCGCGAAGATGGCGTGCGTCGTCTCGCGTTCCGGGTCGGCGACGTTGAGCAGCGGCCGATACAGCACGTAGATGAACAGAGCAGCCAGATACGCGGCCAGCGTCTGGGCGGCCACGTAACCAGGCACTTTCCTCCACGGGAGCATTCCGAATAGCGCCGCGGTGGTCGTAATGGCCGGGTTTAGGTGCGATCCCGAGACGCCGCCGCCGATGTGGATGCCGAAGAGCACGCCGATGCCCCAGCCGAACACGATCTGCGTGAAGTCGCCGTATTTGCTCTCGGTTAGGATAGACTGGCACGTCGCGCCCAGGCCGAAGCTCATCATGACGAAGACGGCCACGAACTCAGCGCAGATCTCGCGCACGTGCGGGTTCTTGAGTGCGAAGCGGCTCGGGTTGACAGCGGGGCCTCCGCCATTTACCGCGGCTTCGTGAGCCTCGAGATCCACGTAGCCGTGCTCGGTCTTGTCTGCGTGTGAAGGAGTAGCCATCGTAGAGCTTGAGTGCTTGACTGGAAAGTGTCGGAGCGCTCGAAGGTGAATCGAGAAATGAACTTCCTGCTCTTGGAGCTGCCAGCGGCAGACAAGGAGCCTTAATCCTACTACACCCTCGTTTGACAGATTAATAGCCTTACCACCAGTAGCAATCGGTCAGAGACCATGTTGAAGTTCAATGGCTCTGTAGAGGTCCATTGGTCTAGCACTGCAACGGCGACTTCCCTCATTTTATTCTCATAATGAGAATCTCATTTCACCAGCTCAACTTCAAGGCACGCCCTAAGATGTGGGATCTCGTCGGGCTTACAGAACAGCAGCCATAGTCACATTGAGCTTCGTGAAGAAGGTTGCGCGGGTGCCAGCACAACGCTAGCAATACCACAAAGCACATTCGTCAAGCAGTGCTCGTTCTTCGTGGTGGCAAAGACGTCGCTCTCCGAGTCCAAGCAGCTCCATGTGGACATTCATGATCGGCGATGCATGCCAGGGTGCTTTCCTGCTGGGTACCGCCCCACCCAGACGTTGACTTTCACTCCAAGCATAAAGTCACAGCTTGGCATTATCAAGCAGCGAGTGGTGGTGAAAGAGCTGCCTGCCGCGAAGATGCTGGACGATGTAGGCAGTCGAGCGTGCAGCGCCTGAGCCTGCACCACTGCAGGCGCTTGAAGAGATTTCGGATCACTGTGAATGGCGCGCGTCGCCCACGCTCAGGCTCACTGCAACTTGCCATCATCCACGTTGAAGCTGCCATTGCACCCCTTCACGGCGTAGATCGCCATTGCGATACCAGTCGTCGGCTCGAAAACTGTTGACGTTGACAATTCCGGCGGCACTACGGTAAGAGGACGTCCTCCTGTCCGAGGCATATCGGTACATGTAGCTGACACGAGGCATGACTTCAACATCCGCTCGAAATGGCTTCATCTTTCGCCGCAGCATGTAAACCGCATTGGACTTCAAATCAAGCCCCAACGCCATGCCCAGAGCACCATCATTCCAGCCGCCATCGCGACCAAGCAGCCACCGAAAAGTGTTGACTCGACAGTTTCTCATCCGACTCAAGCTGCTGTTCAGCGTCTCCTTCACGTGATGCAAAAGTCCCCGTAATCAAAAGCGCCAACGTCTCCCCCCATAAACGAGCGATATGATGGGCTCCATTCGTGCAGGGCATCGTTGACGCGGTCGAGCCTCGCTTGCAATTAAGAGCGGGTCTGCGCTCACAGCCTGCCCTTACGGCTCACAGCCTGCCCTTACGGTCCACGACAGCTCACTGCCAACTGCATGTTACCCGTAGCAGCGGAAGCTGTTGTTCTGGGCACTTGTGCGCGAGAAGGAAAGAGTGAAAGTATATTTGAGGAGTTTTAGCTGGATTCTTCAATAATGTCGACTCGACACTTCCATAAAATCCATGGGGGTCTGGCTTCCGGTCGCCTGCACGTAGGCTGGCTTTTACATCAATGTCCAACAGAAGCATTCGCCTTGGGATCCCAATCACACCGCTCCGCTGCATTCTCTTGTTTTTCTTTCGCTGATCATAAGGTGTTCTTGTCTAGTCACGTCTAGTGTCCAATACACCTTTCACTCCTAATTGGGGGAAACGGGGGCTCTATTCTGGGTCAGCTCTGACTTGGGTACACCACACCAAATTGTGTAATTAGTGTGTTGTCTTCATCAAAGCCGCAAAAAGCTCACCTCACCCAGTTCGGGAGCCATGTCCCGCCACCGCAACGTACGCAACCGCGCTTACTCGTACGAGGACGAAGGCAAGCATATCACATCCACCTTTGTCTGCTTTACGATATCCCTCACCACCACTTTCTCTGTCCTCAGATTATGACGAATACTACGACGACTACGAACCCACTTCACCCAACAGTACGAAAACAAATCCTGCCACAAAATATCCTAAAATAGTGCCACATTTACTAACACTTTTTACCATAACCAACACTATCACTCATGTAGACGAGTTCATGTACCGCAGGGACTCTCCCAGTCGCCAGCGCTCCGTTTTCTCCTTCGTCCAACAAGAAGAGACCGAGTATCAGACTCAGGAATCCACCACTGACCCAGGAGATGCCGAGATCCTGGAAGCCATGATACCGCAAGTCCAACAAGCCGTGGGCAGTAGATTTTCAGCCCATCAGATCACTCAGGAGCTCCGTAGTGCCAACTACGACGTGGATAAGACCGTAGTGGCTCTACTAGAAAAAGGTAAAGCTCCAGCCGCAGCCGGTGGCGTGTTACCATTGCAGATCCAGATCCCCCGCCTGGAGACTGTAGCTCTAGCCATTGGCAACGAGGAGAAACAAGAGCCCAAACCTAAAAAAGAGATTGTCATGCCTGCTCCTGCTAAGGGCAAAGCGACGGCTATTGGAGCCATGCCATCAACGCCTAAAGAAGAGAAGAAGCCTCGCATATCTGCAGCTGATGCAGCCAATGCCGCCCCAGTGATCTCTCGGGCACATACGCAGTTCACTCCAGCGGAGAAGAAGGCGTTCGAACGCGCAGAGTTAAAGACGCAGGAGCAGGCTGTTAAACTGGAGGAAGAGGCTCGTACTGGAGGCAAGACGAAGATCAGTATGGTCGTAATTGGACATGTGGATGCAGGCAAGAGCACCATTACTGGTCATTTACTGTACAAGCTCGGGTATGTGAGCAAAAGACTGATGCACAAGTACGAGAAGGAGTCGCGAGAGGCCGGTAAGTCTTCCTTTGCGTATGCCTGGGTCATGGATGCAGACGACGAGGAACGATCACGTGGCGTCACTATGGACGTGGGTACGAGTCACTTTGAGACGGACACCAAGCATGTGACGCTGCTGGATGCACCAGGCCACCGGGATTTTATCCCAAAGATGATTGCAGGAGCTGCACAGGCAGATGTCGCCGTGTTGGTCGTACCAGCGGTGACTGGCGAATTCGAGGCTGCGTTCGAAAACTCTGGACAGACCAAGGAGCATACACTACTAGTGCGAAGTCTCGGTGTCTCACAGATGGTTGTGGCAGTCAACAAGATGGATATGGTCAACTGGGATAAGGAGCGCTTTGACAACATCGTCACGTCGCTCTCCATGTTCCTTCAGGGTGCGGGATTCCGTCCCAAAAACTTACGTTTCGTTCCTCTCAGTGGGATGACTGGTGCTAATTTAGAGAAGACGGGAGGAGTGAAGGAGTGCTCGTGGTATTCAGGGCCTTCACTTGTTGAGGCTATTGGTTAGTCGCAAGATATTGTGAATGTTTAACGTCTGTCTGACGTTGAATCTATGAATTGCAGACACCTTTGCTCCCCCTCAGCGCCAGATCTCGAAGCCGTTCCGGATGACCGTCTCAGACGTATCCAAGTCCATGAGTCTGGGTCAAACGATCTCTGGTCGCGTGTATGCTGGTGCCGCTGCGGTCGGCGACTCGGTAAGTTATTTTGCATGGAAGTTTTTTTACGCTGTAATTTATCCGAAATATTTTGCAGTTTCTGTTGATGCCCATCGGACTCACTCTGACAGTAAAAGGTGAGCAGTTAGAGCTTAGATTAACGCACATAGTTACAGTGCTCATCAATTGAATGACTAGGAATGGAGCAAGACGGCAAGTCGTGTACACTTGCTCGCGCTGGAGACACCATCGAGATGGGAGTCACCGGGATCGATCCGTCGGCATTGACGTAAGCTTGATCTTGTCCTGTATTTTATGCCACTCGATGTTAACTTGTATGTGTTTTACAGTACTGGCAGCATTCTGTGCTCCATCGCGTCGCCTGTGCAGCTCGCAAAGAAGTTCGAGGCTAAGATCATGACCATGCCGGCAGTGGAGGTGCCGCTGGTGAAGGGGACGTACGTGACGATCCACATGCACAATGTGGACGAACCCGTGAACATCACTCGGTTGGTGAGCATGCTGAGCAAGACTGGAGAGGTAGAGAAGAAGAAACCGCGTTGTATCACTCGGGAGCGCTCGGCCGTGGTGCAAATCACGTGTCACCGCAAGATCTGCCTCGAGGAGTTCGCAAACTACCGCCAGCTGGGACGCTTCACACTGCGCGATCGCGGCAAAACCCTGGCGGCTGGCATTATCACGCAGATCATCGCTTAGGTGTGGATAATCACCCTGCCTTAAACTGTCAAAGACACCATAGATACAGGATAAGATACAGGATAAGAGAGGTAACCTGTATTCGTTCCAAGTGATGGACACGTCGTCTACTCCTTGAGCTCGGCGAGTTCTCCGTCCTCCTGCAGCTGCTGCACGATGTCCAGTCCGCCGATCAGCTCGCCGTTGACGTAAAGCTGCGGGAACGTGGGCCAGTTGGAGTACTTCTTGAGTCCCTGACGCACACTGTCGTCCGTTAAGATGTCAAAGTAGTCGTACTTGAAGCCCTCAGCGTCCAGGATATCCACAAGCTTGCGGCTGAATCCACACTGCGGCTGCTGGGGCGTTCCCTTGATGAAGATCATGACGCGCGCGCGGTTGATCAGTTGCTCGTATTTGTTCTCCTTCTTGGTCTTCTTCTCCACTCCAAGCTGCTCACTGAGGTCTCCATCCTCCGCCATCTCGTTGAGGATATCCAGTCCACCAATGAGTTTGCCCTTAACGTACAGCTGTGGATATGTAGGCCAGTTGGAGAACTTCTTAAGACCTTGACGAACCTGCTCGTCACTCAAGATATCGAACGAACTGAAGGCGATCTGGTGGTCGCGTAGGAGTTTGACTGTCTTCTTGCTAAAACCACACTTGGGCTCCGACGGTGTGCCCTTCATGAAGAGTAGTACAGGAGCTGAGTTGACGAGTGCACGGAGACTCTCTTGGAAGGCAGCTTCAGCCTCTTCGACGTTCTTAGTGAGTCCCAGTTGCTCGACGATGGATCCCTCGGACTTCATCTCCTTGACGATGTCCAGACCGCCAATTAGCGAGCCGTTCACGTAAAGTTGCGGGTAAGTAGGCCAGTTGGAGAACTGCTTGAGTCCTTGGCGCACTTCGTCGTCATTCAGGATGTCAAAGGTGCCGAATTGGATCTTTTCCTCGTTCAAGAGAGCCACCATCTGGCGACTAAAGCCGCACTTGGGCTCCGTGGGGTTGCCCTTCATGAAGAGCATGACCGGTGACGCGCTGATGAGCTTCTTGAGGCGGTATTGGAGCGCGTCATCAAGCGGTTTGGGGGCTTCTTCGGCCGTGGACGTGGACGTGGAGCTGCTCTTGGCCACGCTCTTGCTTAGCACGTCCACGCGCTTGGCTAGTTCGGCCACATTGGCGCCCTCGAGTTTGTCCAGCACGGCACGGCCCTGGGCGATGACGAAGGTGGGCACTACGGCGATTTGGAAACGCTCCGAGAGTTCGGGAAGCTCCTCGGCCGCCACCTTGAGGAAGCGGATGCGCGGGTGCAGCGTCGCCAGTTGACGCACCACCACGTCCAGCTGCCCATTGGGGCGACAGGCCTCGTGGAATTCGGCCCAGAAGAAGCTCACGGACAGCGTCGACTCGCGCGCAGTCGCCTCGTCGAACTGTGCCGCGCTCTGGACGCTCACTACGCTGCCAGTCACTGCTGCCATTGTCACTTGGTGGCTCGAGAAGACTTTTGTAATAAGTCTTTTTTAAAATTGTAAAAAGCTCTCAAAATGAAGGCAACTACAGGCAATCCTCTTTGGAGTAGTATTCCAAATTGTTATACCGGTTCCCGCTACTTAAGGAGGTTGGAGAGGTCTCTTTGCTGACCGTCAGCTTACAAGCAAGTCAAAATTACCTCTAACCTCCAGATTGTACTTAGTGACGCGACTATCAGTATCAAGAGGTACTTAACTAAAGATAGTGTCCATTTGATGATCGGTGTTCGAATTAGTCCAGCAACGACACCTTTCGGCCCTGCTTCAACCCAATTTCTCTCGAAACGCGCTCCAGAGTCTGAAACCCGCCCATTGCTCGAAGCGGCACACTCACCTCGTCAGCATGAAGAAAGAGCGTGGTCATCTACTGTAATCGACATAGCAGGCCAGCAGTGTAGCCATAAGGATCCGGGTACCATTGTAATGGTACAACTCTAGATAGTGATTCCTCCGGATAGTACTAAAAGGTGGCAACCGACGGTATCACTACAAAGAGGATTGTCTGAATTTCAAAAAGAGATCAAAATCAAACCTAAAAAATGACTGTATGAGATCGATGTTAGATAAAAGCGGGAAAAATAACGCAAAAAACACTTTTTAAACTTTTTTTACAATAAAAATATGTGAGGGCCGTTCGTGAAAAGGTACCGCTGGAGTTATACCCGGCCAAGACGCAGAAAACTAACATGGTTAGAGCAGCAAGTGCAATGGTGGAACCTTATAATGGTGAAGATGAATTATGTATCTATAAAAATATGCAGTAGGTTTCCTGCCCAAGGTACCGGTGGTCCCCTGCTCCTTCCTTAACCACAAGCCATAGTGACAATAAGTATTATCCGACTAACGGTATCAAATACAAAATCGATACGCTACTACCAAACGTGCCTAGATAGTCCACTTTCTTTTAACTCTTTATACCTTAGCTATTTTAACTATATACACTTTCAAAAGGTGTAAAGGAGGTAACTCTAATTACTTTTTTGCTAAAAAGCAATTTTTTTTAAACAAAGCTAAGGTCCGTTCTCAACCGAAGCGTTTTTCGGACGCATGCGTGCTTAACAACCACTTTGCGATTTGATTGGCTGTGCAATCGGCCCATAGGCAGCACGTTTTGTTCGAGTTTTAGCCAATCAAAGACCTCCCCTAACCAAACAGTTTTACTCTCCCTTTAACCTCCAAGGTAGCAGTGTTTTACAGGAAAGATCGCAACAACAATGGCTCTGTATCCCCAAAGATCTCCAAGTGGACCTGAGCGAGAGAGACGATGCATCCCTGCTGCGCGCCAACGCCGCAGCCTGAGGTCCACCGATTTTTTTCGTACGGCTCCCACACAAGATGCCCCTCCGCGATTAAACCACTTTTACCAGCAGGGCGTCCCCGCCTTGTCGCTCAATCTGCGTGCTTTGACCATAGCCCTTTTCGTGGCATTCAACCCCACCACGAAAGGCATGGCGTACTTCAGCCTCGAATAAGATCGGTAGAGATGGCGACGGTGGCGAAAGACGTCCGAGCTCGTCAGCGAGATTCCTCGCTACGGGTGGAGAGAACTTCCAATGCAAAGAATCAGAACCCACCGAGGGAGCGACAGTTTGCTGAACCTGGGGAAGTGCATGCATCTGATGAGGAGGCTCCTGAGACGAGGGGATCCTGGTTTTCCATCGCCGCGCTCGTTAATTACCAGTAGTTTGGTAGCGGTTTAGCGCCAGGCTAGAACTGCTAGAACACTACATGACTAGCTATTATTCTGCCAATGATAGTCAAGTATTTTGAATTGCGATGTTTAGGGTACGCATGCAACGCATGCGTCCCTCTGACGCCTCGGTTGAGAACGGGCCTAAGAGATCTCAAACTGAATATATCATGGTTGAGCGAAGGTTGTTTAAGGATCGACGACAATTGCGCATGGCCCAATTAATGTTGGTGGGGCTGTCCACCAAGCTTTCAGCTGGCCTCCCAGGATAAAATTCAACGTTTTAGCCGATTCGACCGACATGTAGTAACCAAGTAACTAGTAACCAAATCCCTCGTAACAAAAAAATGTTTGTAATAATACAGTACCAAGATGAAAGGTAAACTCAAGAATCTGCTGGCAATCAGTCAAAACAAAAAAGTCCAGCAAAATATTTTACCGCCTCTGACAGTAACATAATTTGCTGGACTTACACTTTTCGTACTCATCTCAAGTTGTCTGCACTGTTATGCTTGATACGTAAGCGTGCATACCAGTAAGCTGAATTTACATAGCAACGCGTTGGATTTCTTCCCTCCCGTGTTCCATACTGCTCACTACGTTGTGGAAACGGTTTGGCTTTTATTTTGACAGCGTGAGACTGCTATGTTTTGTTTTGGCGTGCTAAAGAATCAGCCCACTTTCATACCAATGACGAGAGCCTAATACTGTAATAGCTCGTGTATTAACAATTGTTACCTAAATTTCGAGATTCTTAGGGCTGGAGGCACAACTCTATTTCATAAAAAAAGATAAGTTGGTATCGCAAAACTGCAGTCCAATTTTTCAATTTTTTCAAGACACTCCACTCGAAAGCTTTGCGTCAGGGGCATTAATGTAGTTTGTCCAGCACACATCGTAGAGTATCCCTGACGGAATAAGCTTGACTTGAGCCGCCCATACTCAATGATCAAGCTACGCCTTGGTCACATTGGATTCACACGGTTCACAATAGTACCATTTCAGAAAGCAAAGTGTAGAAGTGGATTCTAGAACCTAACCAATAACGAAATTTAGAACACCCTTCTTTTCATCGTTTGAGGATTAGCATTTTAGAGCATTTTCAAGCGCGAGTCCAGAATCTGGACTCCAGATATGTTCATCAGCCGGTGTCTATACTTTGTGGCGATAACGATGGACACTCCATGACTTCAATTACCCCCTGCCACAGCCTCGATAGTATGAGTTATTCGCGCAATTGGTGTCGATTCGAGGATTTTTGGGTCGAGTCATCTTGGCGTTCGCTTCGGCGCTGGCTTGGCCCACACAGAGCGCAATGGCGAGAATTGTAGCCTTGACGATCTTCATGCTGACTTCGTGCTTCAGTCTGGCGCTTTATGTGCTTCTTCGGTTGGGGCAGATGAAGAAATGAGCATTGACAAGTACGAAAAAACAATGTTTCGTGATGGGAAGGAGTTTATCCACCGAAATACGATTGAGATTGTACGTGGACTTGCGCCATGATTTTTCCCAGTCGCACCCACTACCACCTTATAACCTTGTATATTCGATAAGGTTAAATGCATCTGTGGCGCTAATCCCTTCAGTTCATCATCAAAGTCTCTATAATAATATTGATCAAGGACAATAACGAGGGAGAGTGCGGGTATTCTGCATGTATATGTTCTGTAGAAACCTCACTATACCTGTAATCATCTGCGGGGTCTCGGCATGCTCGTAATCAACTTCACCAGAACTCCAGTATTATAATGCCTAAGTGCATGTTGGTCTCGCAATTGCGCAGCAATTTGGGCACGTCGACTTCCTCCTCTAGTTGAAACAGATGAGGAAACACAGCCTGCATCGTCGCCGCTGAAATAGTGAACATGACAATATATATTCACTCTACACAAAACTCAACCTCCTACGTAACAAACAAAACAGGTTTTGAAACCTTAAAAAAAATGTTGCATGAACGTTGAGCTTACAAGCGTACAAGCTCGGATGGGATGCTCAAATTGCATCGAATGCAGTGTAGTCCTATCCTTGGCACACACGACTTTTCCACTCATGTAGCTGTGGTAGAGCCTGGCTTCTGTCCCCAATTGATGACTAGCTATAGCGTGAGATTAAATTTTTAAATGACGCCAATAAAACGTCTCCGACACATGTTGAAGCGGAACGCAGTCGATCTCGATATCTATTCATACGCAAACCTATTGGACAATTTGTTAATCGTAAAGTAAAAATAATGCTTTGAAGAACTGCAGTGAACGAAAATTAGTGCAAGTGTTATGATGAGGATCTTACCATAGAAAGGAACGCGTTAAATTTTACACAACATTTTTAAAGAAGAGATGAAGGACGCAGTCGTGAACATCCAGGCGATACCAGTGTATCCAAGATTTAGGCTTTTATTAAACTTAAAATCTTTACGAGGCTTGTGAACAGCCACGATATCAGTAACTGCTATCACTTGAATCGCTTGAGGAGGAGCTACAATGGACCGGTCAAGTCTCGCACAGCGACGAAAACAGATAAGAGAGAAGGAGAACGACATCAGCAAAACCAATTCTAGCGAGAAAGCAATTAAGAAGAACAAAATTGTCAAGGGAAAAGAAACAACGCGCAGCATCGCGAACAAAGACCCACCGAGCGCAACGACATTGCGAAAAGGTGAATATGAGCCGCAATCGGTAGTACCAAGTAACACCAATTCGCCTCAGGCGCCATTTCCATCGCCACTGAAAGGAAACTTTAGCTCAAAGCCAGTAAAAGTGACGACTGCTTACAATCCTGAGATCAATGCTGAGCTCGTGGTGCATAAGCTTCTACAGAGGTCGCAATTTCGTGATGTGGAGGAGTATCTTCAGTCGGTAACAAAACCTGATCTTTTCCAGCAAGCACTTGTGGTGGCAACACACGTTCAGGAGGTAAAGAAAGTCAACTGCATCACTGCTGGGAATGTAGCATGACTTAGAGTTCTTGTCGTATAGCTAAAGAAAAAACACGCGGAGGATTTGGAAACCCTTGATCAAGAGCTTGATCAGTATCAAGAAAAATATCGCTCTGTGACTAGTAATTTGGCTGAACGAAAGCAGATATACGAAGAGCAAGAGGTAACTGAAGAAACTACGGGATATTAACGATGACCTTGTAAAATCTCACATGAACGATCGGCGCGTGTGTGTGTGAATAGAAAGAAAAGACCGAACTTTGTGAGCGTTTGGAGCGTGCAAAAGAGGAGATTCAATCCCTCGTCAGCACGATTCGGTAGGGAGAAACGTTTGGGCATATAGAAAAATTGGTTAATAGCTAACCAATGAATTTAGTGAACACAAAAATAAGTTCAAGTCACTGGAGCAAACTAAGCAGGAACAAGTTCAAATAATCGAAGAAATGTCAGAAATCCGGAGACGACAAGAGGAGCAACTGAATGTGGTCGAAAAGGAGAATGAACAAGTTTTACGCTTTGCAAAGGAGCTTCAGGAACAGGTACAAAAAATTGGATGGTACCTGATTTAGACAAGACTATTTCGAATAACTAACCTTTTTTTATTACGATTCGTATTGTACACGTAGCATACCAAACTGCAAGCTCAAATGGTAGGAGATACACATTGTTGTTGGTGTCGGGTACATGTAGCATGTAGTTCTTACGTTTCGCAACGATATCCAACAGACGATGATTGAACGAGATTGCAAGAGATTTGAAGCCGAGCTGCAAGAAGAGCAAGAAACAAACTCTAAGTTGACGGTGAAAATTGAGCAGAAAGATCAAATGTACGTCACAAATTCATTCTAGCCCATTCGACTAGACATATTTGATTGTTTATCACCGCTATACAGCTTGGAGTGGATGTCGAGCGAGCTGGAAGACGCTCGAACCCAAATGTCGACGCTGCAAGGCCAAATTCAGGTGCGGGGGTTGCATTATCGTTTTCCCGAGTAAAGTATAAAGATTGTGAGACATTTTACTAGTTGGAGACGATCTCGAGACATTCTGTCACTCAAGAGCGCGATCGCCTACAGCAGCAGTATCAAATGGACCGACAAGACTGGAAATCTACTCAGGTACTACACATATCAATGCAGCCAGTACAACGATGCCTTGACTCACGGGGAAGTTGTCTGTAGGAGCACCGATACACGTTGGAGAAGAGAAAAGCAGACGAATTCCGGAAGATGGATCTCGAACTTCGACGCTTGTCACAGGCTCTTTCACGAATGCGAATTGAATGGGAAAGTGAGAAGTCCCAGCGGGAGAAATCGGAGGACAGGTTGCAGGAGCTAGAGATTTTCTTCGATGTATGTCATGTTGATACTGAACCACTCCATTATGAACTGCACGATGACGATTATTTTTATGGTGGCTAATGCAGGAGACTAAAGTACACACACAAGCGATGGAAGAAGAGGTTCAGCAATTGAAGGCGCAGCTCAACGGTGTGAAATGAGGGCACGATAACAGAGCTCATTATTTCTTACATTGTGTAATCTTTGCTGAGTACAGAGGAGAAAGAGGCTCGGACAAGCAAGGACCATGCTCTTCAGATTGCCCATCGGTGCTGAAATCTTTTTTATGTTTGTCGGTTAGCCGTTTAAATTGAAAGTGAGTGTTGCAGGGATCTTCAGGCGCTGCAGAAGAACTGCCAAGATCAAGAAAACGCGAAATTGGACGCTCAGAGTGAAGTGGCATCTCTCATTCAGCGGTACGTTAAGCTTTCCTTTTGAATCGTTGGGTGTGGTGGACATGACGAGTGACATCCGCACAGAATGAAGATAATTCGTCGCGATCATCTAGCGCTACTCCATCGCGTCGAAGCGCCAAGTCAATTAGGCGCACATAGGCACACCAAGATACAGACTAATGAGTTCGAATACTGAAGTACAGTACAAATTTGAATCATGTTAAACATGCATGTACATGTACCACGCGTCTCCATCCCAAGCAGAGTGGGTGCTTATCTTTGCATTTTCGAGGGTACAGTAGCCGCGTGTCCTTGTATTCTCGCCTACGACCAAAACCAACGGCTCGGAGGCGTATCTAGTAGATAATCTACCACGTAGAGATGGTTTTGGATTGGAAGAGTAAAGAACGTTTTAAATGTACTAAAAAGTTTTAAACAGTTTAGAAGTGTGCAAAAGTCCAAAACGCAGTGCACCAAGTATCTTTGAAAGCTGCCGCGAACCCATTGACGCCTTGACTAGACGCTTCATCATGGCGACATCTCAAGGCGCTGCGACCGACATTCCAGCGAACACATCGCCCATACCTCCTTCTCATGCACTGTGGGATGCTTCATCGCCACGACGGGCGATGCGTTCGCCCACCTCACGGAGATCTAATCGATCAAGTCGCTGCCTCGCCACAGTATCGGTTCGGTCGCGAGCTACGGAACCTCTCATTGATAATATGTTGTCTGGTGATTTAGTCAGTTTTGGATTTTGAACGGAATTTCGGTCATTTTCCGGAAGTGTTTTGGACTGTTTAGAAGTCGTCCAAAACCACCCCTACTACCACGTAGTGTTCGTCTGAATGCAGGCAGTCCCTTGTGGACGAGCATTGCAGTCTCGGCAGATCGTCAATCTGCGACGTGATATGCTGCCATCGTAACGGCGAAACGCAAGTCCTTTAGACCAATGGCAGCCCCGTTCGAGCCGCGTGCCGCCAGCGGCATAAACCGCTCGGCTAATGCGCATAAGCTGACTCGTCGCATTCGTTTGATTGGTTCAGAACCTGCACAAAAACTTCAGTTTTGGCAAGTGACGAGGCAGAAATGTCGGCGGTCTCATCTCGCATGCACACTGCCCTTGACAGAAATGGAATCCAAAGCCTCAAGTCGCTACGTGTACCTAGTGGCCTCGACTTGAGGTCATTGTTTTATTTACCTCGCACTCCTCACACCTATCAACACGTCTTGGTGATGGCTCCTCACGCTGCCGATCAAGCGTCTTCTTCGTCGCGGCGTGTATCGATGAGTTCTCTTCAATTGACACCGCGACTCAGCGCCTTGCCGTCGCCTGCTCAAACACCGCACACTGCGTACTTCCACATTGATGAGCCCGAAGTGGTGACGTCCAAGACGTACGATCTTCCTGTAGATCACAACCAGTTCGACCGAGCCACAAAGATCAAACCGAGCAGCATGTTGCGACCGCACATGCGCATCTTCTACCTGTCGTGGATGTCGGGCATTATGGGCTTCATCGGTTGGTACGCCATCCCGCCTCTCATGCCCGTGATCAAGACTCAACTAGGACTCACGGAAGGAGAAGTCCTCAACTCCGATATCGCTAGTACAGCCAGCACGATCTTCTCTCGGATAGCATCAGGCCCACTTCTCGACCGGTTCGGTCCTCAGGTAGTACAAAGCTCTGTACTGTGGTTTGGCGCTATCCCTATTGTCTGTGCCGCCTTCGTGAGCTCGGCAACGAGCTTGCTCATTGTCCGGTTCTTCATTGGTCTCGTGGGCTGCGTGTTCGTGTCCAGTCAGTACTGGACGACCATTACGTTTGCCCGTAACGTGGCTGGTACGGCCAACGCTATCACTGGTGGACTGGGTCTGTCTGGTATTGGCTTCGCCTTCCTGGTGCTGCCGTTCATATACGAGGCCATCACTTCAGGCGGACACGTGTCGGAGGATCTGGGCTGGCGGATCACCGTCGCGTTGCCGGCCGTGCTGATGATTATCATGGGCACAGTGATCCGCTTCGTTGTGGATAGCTGTCCGACTGGCGACTTCCAGGAGCTCATGAACACCAAACGTCAAGCAGAACAGAACGGCCGGGCAGCTCCAGCAAGGATAAGCATTAGCGGCAGCTCCAGCGTCCTCCCCATGGCGCAATCTGAGCAACAGAAGCCCATGACCATGCTTCAGTCGTTCAAGATTGTTCTGACGGACTTAAACGTCCTGGTTATGATTGCTCAGTACGCGGCGTGCTTCGGCACTGAGCTGCAGCTCAACAACATGGGCGCTCTGTACTTTTACACTCAGTTCACCAAGAACAACTGCACACCGACAGAGAGCAACCTCTGCTATCTACTGTCCAAGACCAATGCCGCTACAGTGGCGTCGTCCTTTGGACTAATGAACGTGTTCGCGCGCGCTCTAGGCGGCCTGGCGTCTGACGCAGTGAACCGTCGACTAGGCATGGGCGGCCGTAAGCGCGTACAGTTCACGTTACTGTGCGTACTGGGCGCGTTGGTGATCACACTGAGCCAACTGGATTCGCTAGGTGCTTGCATTGCGCTGTACGTGCTGGTCGCTATCGCCGCACAGGCAACAGGCGGATCCACGTACGGCATCGTACCGTACCTGAACGAACAGCACACGGGCACCGTCAACGGACTCGTCGGTGCCGGCGGCAATTTGGGCGGCGTGATCTACGGCGTTATTTTCCGTAGCACGGACGGATACAGCGCAGGTCTGCTGTACACAGGTATCATCATCCTGGGTTGTGCACTGCTCACACCACTGTTGAGGTTCCCCCATTTAGAGCAGGAGGAGCCCAACGCCCATCCATCGAGTGACGCTGGCGACGCGTCCAAGCGATCTCATAGCACCATGTACCTCGAAGACGAGCCGTACGAGTAAGATTCCGTAATACCATCGCATGTTAGAGCCACCTTTTTTTTTTTTTTTTTTTTTTTTTTACAAAACTGAAGTTGAAGTGTGAAGGGTAGATTAAAATGTGTAACGTGGCAAAACGAAGTGGTCACTCATCTTTCGGTCAATGTGCCGCCATGCGCATAATACACGCAGTCAACATGAAACTGTTGAAGCATATTGAAGCCAAGTGTAATTCTGGTGCGTGAGCAGAACGGTACGTGAGGCCACAGATCTACCGCCAGTTATTCTGAGTCATCCAAAATGGCAAGCCTATTCAGGTTGCCATTGTCTGTAGTCTTCGAAGACTACACTCGTTCACTTTGCTATTTCCATCGTACTTGCCGTTTCCACTTGCTAGCAATTAAATGGAGTCTTCCGCTGCGTCCCTATCGCTCGTCCCGCCATCGCGGTTATCGCTGAGCTCCCTCCAGTTAACCCCACGGGTTCGAGAGCTGTCATCCCGCCTACCATCTCCAAACGAATCTCCTCGTTGCGTGTTTGTGCAAGTGGATAAACACGAAGATGCTGCGCATACCATGCAATATGATCTTCCGGTGGACAGCAAACAGTTCGATCGAGCTACAAAGATCAAACCCACCAGTATGTTGCGACCGCACATGCGCATCTTCTATTTGTCGTGGATGTCCGCTATCACCGGTTTCTTCGGCTGGTACGCTATTCCGCCACTTATGCCGGTGATAAAGACGCAGCTTGGTCTTACCGACGGCGAAGTGCTAAACTCCGATATCGCCAGTACAGCGAGCACTATATTCTCACGAATTGCATCGGGTCCGTTGTTGGATCGGTTCGGTCCTCAGGCCGTGCAGAGTGCCGTGCTGTGGTTGGGGGCCATTCCGATCTTTTGTGCGGCGTTCGTAAACTCTGCAACAACGCTGCTTGCTGTGCGGTTCATCGTTGGACTCGTGGGCTGCGTGTTCGTCACAAGTCAGTACTGGACGACCATCACGTTTGCTCGCAATGTGGCCGGCGCGGCGAACGCTATTACCGGAGGACTGGGTCTGTCGGGTATCGGCTTTGCCTTCCTCCTGTTGCCGTTCGTGTTCGAGGCCATCACGTCCAGTGGACATGTATCTGAAGACTTAGGTTGGCGAATCACTATCGCTTTGCCGGCAGTGCTGATGATCGTCATGGGCGTAGTGATCCGCTTCGTGGTGGATAGTTGTCCAACGGGAGATTTCCAAGAACTCATGGCAAAGAAACGTCAAGCAGAACAAGCAGCCAACGGCGGATCCGTACAAGAGCAGAAGCTGCAGCATCCGAGTTTACTCGAGTCGTTTAAGATCGTGTTGTCCGATCCAAATGTGCTGATCATGATCGCACACTACGCCGCATGTTTCGGTACAGAGCTACAGTTGAACAACATGGGCGCGCTATACTTCAACAAGGAGTTCACACAGAAAGGATGTACCGATAGCGTGTTCTGTTCCGTGCTGTCCAAGACCAGTGCAGCAACCGTAGCTTCATCATTCGGTCTCATGAACTTGTTCGCGCGTGCGGTTGGAGGCCTCACGTCTGACGCGGTGAACCGTCGATTGGGTATGCGCGGCCGTCAGTACACGCAGTTTACGCTGCTCTGCATCCTCGGGGCGCTTGTGATGGCACTCAGTCGCTCATACTCTCTCGGGTTGTGCATCTCGCTCTACGTACTCGTGGCCATTGCTGCACAAGCTAGTGGAGGTTCGACGTACGGCATCGTCCCGTACTTGAACGAACATCACACAGGTACAGTCAACGGGTTAGTCGGTGCTGGAGGGAACATGGGAGGAGCTCTCTTCGGAGTCATCTTCCGTATCACGGGCTCGTACCACACCGGACTGTTCTACATGTCCATCTTCATCTTCTGCTGTGCACTGCTCACGCCACTGTTGAGATTATCACATCTTCACCATCACGGGAATGTAGCAGCTAACATCACTGATCAATCGCAACATGGACCCAGCACGAACACGGCACTCAAACCCTTCCTCGAAGACGAGTCGTCTGAACACACAGAATCACCAACGCTCCACCATAGAGCGCCTTAACCACACCAAAAATACATGTCCAGCTTACGTGATCTTTATTTGACCAAAATGAGCTATCTCACTTTTAATTTCTACATGATCTTGACTACCACTACGCCGTTAAAGCTGCAATGGTGTCTGATCCAAGTTGTGCAACTGAATCTTCGCAGGTTGCTCCCAGTCAAGAGCTAATGACAACAAACTCGTCAGTTCCTCCGCTTGTTCCTGCCAGCAATGCCTTAGTTTCGGCGTCAAGTCTTGTGCAGGTGGCACCGCTGCCTCTAACAACCGATTTCCACGCTGGTAAAGTGTTCGAGTTAGGAGCAGTGCCTCCAGTACCAACCCAAGAGCGCGAAGAAGCATACATCCCCGTGGCGCTAGCACGCGCTCAATTGAGTAAAGTGGTGGCCGACATGCACGCGATGAAAGCCGAACAAGTCCAGAAACTCAATGAGATTCTTGAGCACTATCGTAACATCGAGAAAGACACCAGAGAGCGACACGAAGCGCGTGTACGAGCGCTCAAAGACCGAGCCGAAGCGAAGCTGAAGGAGTCACGAGAGCTGCAGGCCCAACTAGAGAAAGCTGGCGCAGTTCGTGAAGAGCTCCATGCGAAGGAGAAACTGGCGCTTCTGGGTGAACAAGAGAAGCAGCGACTTCAACATCTCGAAACGCATGAAGTCTGGCGACGAGAGTTTGAGTGTGCATTACAAGCTCATGAAGATCAATTCGCTAGAGAACAAAAAGCGGCACTGGATGAGATCGCCCGCATCTCTCAAACTGCCAATTTCACTGGAGAAAGAGCTCAACAGCAGCTTCGCAACGAGCTCCAAATGTGTAGCGAAGACGCTCTCGGTCAAGCCACGCGCGTCGATGATCAGCTTCAAAACGCCCGGATACAAATAAAGAGTCAACACCAAGCCTTCCTGGGTCGCGAGATCAAACTTCGACAGCATTTTGCCGGACAATTGGAAGTCGAACGCTTCATCTACACACTTATTGACAGCATTGTCGATTGTAAGCAGCGAACTGATGAAACAAAACGAGCTGAAAGTCTTCAGACCAAGCTTCGTGATCTCGAAGCGAAGGCTAAGGCGGCCGGTTCTCGTGAAGAGATGTTGGAGCGACGTCTGAAAGATTCTCGAGAGCGATTTACAGTCATGGAGACTCAAGCAGTGCGAGAGACGGTCGACCTGCTCGTTCATGCTGTTGCTGTGACGATTGAAGGGGCTGGGAAAGCTATACCCGCTACTTCAGACGCTCCGACACAGACACAGGACGTCGAGAAGGAACCTAAAGAAAGTTTAGTGATAGAAGTCGACACTGAAGTTCCGACGCTTTTACTTGACAAGAACAAGTACGAAAGCAACGTCGAGGTGGCGCGAGAGCGTAATACCGCCCTTCTACGCTCCAAACAAGAACTGTATGAGGCGAAAGGGAAGCTTGAAGCTTTGACAAAGGCGAAGAAGGCAGTGAAAACTGAAGTCAAGACGTGGCTGGTTGCATTCCAGAGTCAGTTTGGAAGAGTGCCGACGATCGAGGACAAGGCACAAGTGAAGGACAAGTACCTGGCATTCAAAGAAGCTGAGAAAGCGTATAGCTCACAGAAGGCACTTGTGCAAACACTGGAGCAGAAACATCACGATTTGGCACTTCGAATTGACGCATCAAGTCGATGGTCAGCATTGGGATCTGCAGTAGCAAAATCTGCACGAACAGAACAAATCGGTGAGGAGAATGAGGACAACGAAGCAGAGTCAGCCAGTACCAGTGACCAGCATTCACGTCCGGCGTCGCAAGTAGCGTCACGTCCACTTTCGGCGTCCCTATCGACCCAGGACGTCGGTGTTGAAGCTATTGTATTGACCAAAGAAAGCGGTACTGATGCCACCTCTGCTGAATTTAAGGATGAAGCTGTGGCGACATTGGAGAAGGAATTGCAAGAGTTGCGGTCTCAGTTAGCGGTCGCCAGTGCTCCTAAACCAGCAATTCAAGATGAAGACAAGACTAGCAAGCACAAGGCTACTGTACCAGCAGCACCCACCGCTTTAGAAGCTTTAGTCCATGGTCTCGAGGAACCTCCAGCTCAAGAGTCAGAAGAGGATGATCGAAAGGTACAAGAAACCAAAGCTCGTGAACAAGAGCTTGGACTGCAACAACAACAGCGTCGAGTGCTTCAAGAAGAAATCGCTGGTTTATCACGAGAAATTGAGGAACGTCGAGTGGAGAAGACCCGACTGGAATCGGAGATTGAGCAGTTGCGACTGCACTTGGAACTCTCAGAAGCTCGTGACAATAACGTGTTCCCACCTAGTGAAGCAAAATATGACGGTGCTGATAGAATCACAGAAGGCCTCGAAGCTAATAGCGTCGATGAAATTGAGACAACAGAACAAGAGGAAAACTATGAAGAAGAAGAGTTCGAGCCTATTCCGTCTGAAGCAAAAGATGATGAAGATGAATCGATCGAACAAAACTTGGACGATGACAAAGATGAACCGGAGGAGGACGAATCTCAAGAAGTAAAGGAGGATGCTGCACGGTCTATTCAACTGGTTCAGATGATCATGGACGCAGTAACTCGCGGCAAAGCGCAGTTCAATCGTGGTGACAAAGCCAAATGCTATCAAACGTACGCTAAATGCGCCGAGAAATGCATCGCCGAGCTCCAGGCTCTTCACGACAAGCAGCGCCGTCAATTGGCTCCTGCACTCAAGCGCGTTATGGCTGAATCTGCGCGTCTGCCACCAGCACGAGGGCCTCAAGCACTTCGCAAACAACTCGATATCGTTCGTGACAACTGTGAAGAATGGCTCAACACTCGAGAAGAGCAGGCAGCGACTCGCCTGGCCGAACGAAATGCTCGTAAAGAAGCCAAAGCAGCAGCCGCAGCGATGAAAAAGCAGCAAATCCTCGAGAAAAAGCTGCAAAAACAAGTTGAAGAGAAGAGCGAAGAGAAGAAATACCACAAGAAAAAGACTCCTCCTTCTCAAAACGTCGTTCCTTCGGGAGGTGGTAAGGCGTTAGAAGATGCCAAACAGAAGCTGCGTGCACTTGAAGCAAAAGCGAAAGCTGATCGCGTTAAAATCTCGCAGCTTGAAGCTGCTCTAGCCAAAGCAGAGGCACAAGCGTCCAGTAGTAGCAGCAACACAGCAGGAAATGGCTCTGCAGCTTCAGATCGCCGCGTGGCAGACATGGAGAAGAAGCACAAGAAAGTTCTCGAAGACAACGAAAAAGTCGCGAAAAAGGAGATCACAGCACTAACACAACAGCTCCAAGCTGCTCAAAAGGCTTCACAGGACTTACAGGACCAAACTGCAGCTCTACAGAAGGAACTGGGCGTCGCTGGTGGCAAGGCCAAGCAATTGGGACAACTGGAACAGGAAGTGACTCAACTACGCGAACAAGCCGCTCTCGTAACGCCACTAAACAATGAACTACGCGACGCCAAGGCTCAGTACGCAACACTAGAGACGAGTTATCGTGAAGAACAGGCGCTACGCAAGAAATACTACAACCAGATCGAAGATATGAAAGGTAAAATTCGCGTATACGCTCGCTGTCGGCCCATGAGCGGCTCGGAGAACGATCGTGGATGCATCACTTGTGTAAAATTTGTCGACGAGTTCTCGCTCGAAGTGAGCGGAGGCAACCGAGCAGCCAAAACTTTCGCTTATGACCAGGTTTTTTCGCCAGCAAGTACGCAGAAACAGGTCTTCGAGGACACAAAAAATCTGCTTCAGAGCGCTGTGGATGGCTACAACGTGTGCATTTTCGCGTACGGACAGACCGGGTCGGGGAAGACATTTACTATGACTGGAAGCGAGAGCGATCCTGGACTGAGTCCTCGAGCTATTCATCATCTTTTTCAGTTAGCAGAGGAAGGGAAAGCCAACTTTACTGTGAGTTTCCAAGCCACGATGTTGGAGCTGTATAATGATTCGCTTATTGACTTGTTCCACCTCATGGAAGGTGGTGGTTCTCATGATAATAAGCTGGAGATTAAAAAGAACGAGAAGGGAATGGTGGTGGTGCAGAATGCCACACTCAAGAAATGTACGTCACCCGAACAAACGTTGAGGTTGTTTGAGGCTGCGAACAAGAAACGACAAGTGGGGGCGACCAAGATGAACGCTGAGAGTAGTCGCAGCCACTCCATCTTCTCGTTGCTAGTAGAGAGCTACAATAAAACCACCAAAGCTACGACTATCGGGAAGCTCAGTCTAGTGGATCTTGCAGGGTCGGAACGAGCAGGGAAAACGGGTGCCACGGCCGAGCGGCTCAAGGAGGCGCAAGCTATTAACAAGAGTCTCAGCGGTACGTCTTCCAGATTAACCCAGACTTATATGGTACACTTACATGTGAATCCTCTGTTTTTCAGCCCTGGGTGACGTGATCTCGGCGCTGTCGAACAACGAAAAGTTCATCCCGTACCGCAACAACAAGGTACAGCTCCGATGTAGAGATCCAAGATTGAAGATCATGGCCCTAACATTTTGACTGCAGTTGACACAGTTGATGCAGGACTCGCTCGGTGGCAATGCGAAGACAGTGAGTCCAAATAAAAAACAATACAGCAGTGGCTAGCTTTTGTCTAACCTGGTTGTTATGGCAGCTCATGTTTGTGAATATCTCGCCGGCCGACTACAACCAGGTACGGCTGTACATCTATCTTGGCTTTGTGGCTTGACAAGACGTTCGTTGCTCACGGTGTCCATTTTAATAGGAAGAGACCGTGACGTCGCTCACATACGCGTCACGGGTCAAGCTCATCACAAACAATGCCAACAAGAACTCCGAGAGCGAGCAAGTGAACCGGCTCAAGGCAATTATCAAGCAGCTCCGTGCCGGCAAGACCGACGTCGAACTAGATGGCGTCCTCGACTAAATTCTACATCAACACATACAGCCGCGTCATCACAAGCAGCAAAGCAAGGAAAAGCAACGCAGACTTGGTTTGGTGCTCTCAACAACTCGGTGTATCACATTTTATTCCAATTCAGAATAAAAAGGGAAGTCGGTCCTTAATCGGTTCGCCATGATTCGTCAAAACGCAGCAGAAGTTTGAAAAAATCGAAGAAAAACCACAGCCGCGAAATCCATTTCCACCCAAAAAAAGGTATCCATCGACCAAAAGTGGACCAAATCGCCACTTTTCCTGTTTCTTGGCTGTATGTTTCGTCCTCCTCCTGCCCCACTCGACGTCCACACGTTCTCCGCTTATCTGTTGGCCTTGGCCACACGCTCGATCTCGTCCTTCTTCTTAATAGCGTAACTGTTGGACGAGCCCTTGGAGGCGTTGATCAGCTCGTCAGCCAGGCACTCGGCGATGGTCTTGACGTTGCGGAACGAAGCCTCACGGGCGCCCGTGGCGATCAGGTACAGAGCCTGGTTGACACGACGGAAGGGCGACACATCCACGCCCTGGCGACGCACCACACCGGCCGAGCCGACGCGGGTCGAGTCCTCACGCGGGCCCGACTTGATGACAGCCTCCACGACCACCTGCAGGGGGTTCTTGTCCGTAAGCAGGTGGATGATCTCCAGCGTGTGCTTCACAATGCGCGTGGCCTTGAGCTTCTTGCCAGAGTTGCGGCCCTTGCGCATCAGAGCGTTCACAAGACGCTCCGTGATGGGGCACTGAGCCTTGCGGAAGCGCTTCTTCTGGTAGCGCTGAGCCGTGTGCGGCAGGAACGTGGCGGCCTTGCCCTTCACGGCGATGTAGTCCTCGAGGGAGATGTCCGCCGCGACGCTGATGTCATCGTACGACCTGTAATATGTCACCACGCCTGCATTAGACTCCGATTTAGGCGTGATTTTTGGCTAACTTGGCTGTTGTACTGTGACGCCTACAGAGCGCTTTATAGAGCCGCAGTTTTGTCTGCAGATCCCCCCGCGGTCGTGCGGTTACAACGCGCTAAAGTTAAGCTGTCATTCTCAGTTACCTACCACTTGTTAAAGAGCTTCACTTCAGTAGCAACTTCCGCCATGTTGAGAGAGTTTCCGAGGATGAAATCGAGCGAAGAGTGTGGCCAAAACGAACAAGGCGGCGCTCAAATGAATGGGTAGGAGGCTCTCCGCTTACCAAAATCAAGTCAAGTATACTGGACACTAGCTTAAACGCCCCCTACCCCGCGGCGGTCCGCGGTTCGGAACCGGTTCATAGACAAATTTCGTGTTTGATACAGAAATTTGCTCTTATATCGTATTTACTGTCATGTTTCTCCGATAAACGAACGCCTTCCATCATTCTCCAATGGCCGTGGAGAATCACGGCCATTGGAGAATGATGACCGAAAGACGTTGTTTTACCTCAAAGTAAGCTTAGGTGTGTTTCCAGCACACGGCACTGTGGGGTGGACTTGCATCGCTCGCAGTCCGAGTACGGCAAATAATGAAACAGACACGTGGAAATCAAGATCAATATGAGCAGTAGCAGAAGCAGAAGCTGGGCCTATACACCCAGGTGCTGAGCTAAGGTCATCCATAAGCAAGCAAGCAAACACAAATTGGTAAAGAGTGCAGTCCTGGCACGTCGCTGGAGGCAGAGAAGGCAGCCGCCTTACAGTTTCTTCGTATCTTTATCGGTTTGTCTTATAAAATGTGTTCGTCTACACATCCAGCACCACAAGAACGCTTTTAGCAGAGCCAGAACACAAGAACTCAATTCTTCGTTTGACGTTTTATTCCCCGCTAAAAGCGCTTAACATATCTCAACGAAAATCCACCTTGCCAACAGCTTTTTCACAATGCGTGTCTCTTCAGTTTCCTCCAAAACATTATCTCTGTGACACGCGAATTAATGAAATGGTACAGTGTACCACTATACTATTTTGAGGGTCGGAAGAAGACAGTGTCTATTCCTCATTGTTCAATACTCAAACGCTGTACAAGATGGGGGGAGGGCCTGCCAGCGCAGACGTCGTGCGCTCCTCTTGCTTCGTGACGTTCCCGGAGCAGACCCAAGCGGATCCTGTACCTGTAGACGCCTGGTACCTGTTCGCAGCCGGGATGACGTTTCTAAGGCGCCTAGCACGCGACCGTGTGGGCGACGAGATGCACATCGCACTGCTGTTACAGGTTCCTGGCGACGAGGACGGTGAGCGACGCTATGTGTCCGTAAGTAACAATACAGTACTGCAGCGCGCACTGCAGGAGACCTTCGACTGCCCAGATAAGGCGCTGGTGCTGCACGTGATCGACGTAGGGAAGGTGCGAGGTCAGAAGCGCATCCACGTGAGGCCCGAGGTGAACCCGAATGTGTCTCCAGAGCCAGTGGAGCCCATGGGACTCGTGTTCCCGACATTATCAGTGGACGGATTGGTGACACCTACAGCCGTGGAGGTTCCATCCGCACAGGTGACAAGCGAAAGTCTCTACGAACAGATGAGTCGGTCCATGTTTAACTACCGCAAGAACGACAGCGTGCGATGGAGCTCTGGAAACTTCGAGAAGCCTAAGAAGAGCTTGAGTCAGAGGGCGTTCTTCGTGGAAGAGAGAGATTACACCAGAAGAACTCCCAAGAGAGAGGAGAGCGAGCAAAGAGCAGGTGTTCCGGTCGCGGTCGAAGCTGTAAACGACCAGCTGCCGCCTGCTAAGCAGATTGAGAGCAGGAGAGTCGAGCAGGAGACACAAGATGAGGGTGATATCCCCGTGGCTACCGTCGTGGAGACAGACACCTCGCAGATTCCGAGCGACTACGTGATGCTGGAGCTTCAGACTGGTGCAGGACTGCCGGAAGCCCCCGCAAACACCAGCTCGACGTATTTTATCTCTTCGCGATGGGCAGAACAAGCTGATGAGATGAGTGCATCGATGCGGCTGGAGCGCCCTCCGATGCCATCAGCGCGGACGACTCCAGTTCGTGGTGCCAGCAGCGTCGGTAACATAAGCAATAATGCGAATCTCGAGGACTCGTTCGTGATGCTCGAGCGCCACGAGCTGTAAATGGAGCGAGGACACACAAGCAACACTCGTCGATGCTGGCAGCTCGATCTGGTGGGAAGATAGATAGCCATATTTTGCCATTTTGTAGACGAAACTGAGAATAAAAGTATTTATACTCTAACCAAGGTACCAAGGCTTTAGATCGTGAGTTGTATCAGGGTGAAACGAGAGGAAGACGAACAAATCTGGGCGCTTCACGATGATCAAGCTCACAGTGCACTAATGAAATGTAGCAACAACGCATACCGCTTCGATAAATTTGAAGAGAACAAAAATACGGATGACGAGCCTGCTCTCCGTTTCAACTCGTTTTATCTTTCAAATCCCAGTGGTGCTTCAGGTGTAGAGGGGCGTACACGCATTTATACCTCATGATTAGGAATTGGAGAGATTGAGAAGCGTGGTAAAGTGACCCTCTGTTTATGTGGTACTTAATAGCTATAGAGTCCTGGTATCGTTGGAGGCACTGCCTTGAAGTCATTTGGTATTGAGCAGTGGTGGTGTCGTGGTCGGATTGAACTAGTTTATCCTGTAGACGACTCCAGATCGAGGCAACCACTCACGACACTTACATTCTCGAATCCGAGATCAAAATTTCCCAGCTGGGAGATCAACATTCTTCGTCTGACGAGTTAGTTACCACCGCTAAATCTGCCATTTTCTGGACGAGTCTTCAATTGAACGTGCCGCTGTTCGTGTTCTGTTCAACTTAAAGGCCAGGCGAGTAACTAGTAAAAAATACAAGTATAGCTTAGATACAGCAAATTGCTTTTTCCCCATAAATGTATATCCGGGATAGTACTGCTCCGTCACAGCTTCAAACTACAGTTGACCGCGATATAAGGCTATTTGCTCTGTCTACTTCAACTCTAGACAAACAGATCCGGGGTTCGAGCCTGGATCGTGCACGGAAGTCCCGTACTCCGTTTACGATCGTCCGGGTCCTTGATGTTTGCAAGGTGCTGATAACCTCGGCGAGGTCAGCGAAGATGATCCTGGTACCTATGATTACTTGAAGTTGATAGTGGTGGCCCGCGGGTATTGGAATATGCATACCAGTAGAAATACCGTACAGCAAAAGCGCTCTGGGGTATTGCAATAAGTGTTGCTGCCTCATTGGGTATTGCCGTACATATCTTATAGGTCAGAGATCCTTTGAGTGTTTCTACTCAAGAATTTATGGTCTGTGAATTGGCTTCAAAACGGCCCGGCGCTGCCCCAAAGAACCGCGCATGGAAGTTTGAGTAGAACGCACAATGCCTTTACTTTTGTTAGACTAGTTGGTCTCGGCTGATTCAGCAACGTGCTGATCTGAGAGCATCGAGCATTCTTCTTATTAATAAATATGAAGAATTTTTATTGAAGATCAAGGGGAACGGCTTACTTTTGAGGAAACGAGGTTGACTTCTGAGTAAGGGCAAATCGAGGCAGACAAATGAGTACAGCGTTCACTTTTGATATGTAACGTATACACAATTTTTCTTTCCTGTTTGTTAAATATGCAGGCCTCCCCTGCAGATCCTATATCCTACTTCTTACTCGATATACACTTATAGTTTGATAGTTGTTGTCACATTCAACCCTAGGACGTACGCTCTGTTAACCGACTTGACCATCGGAGAGCTTAACCGACCTAACGAACACACCACCCCGTTCTGCCCAGGTTTCCACGACTCCTGCTCTCGTTTCTTCTTGTTCGTTTGCCCCCAAAACTTCTTGCGGCACATTCCAGTGAAGAGGGCGAGCAGAAAACCGCAGGAACACAGAAATCAAGTTGTCCACCGAGAAGAAATGCTGGCTGCTTTTTTCTTCATAAACTGCACCTCGACTTTTCTTCTGTGCGCCGGAAACTTTTCGTACAGGACCTTTTCGTACAGCACCTCCTGAGGAAGTAAAATAAATTGTCATCAGAGTCAGGCTAGAACGAATACGTGACTAAATAGAGCCCCTGATTATGTCATTTTTTTTAGATTTTTTTAAAAAATATTTTTAATTCTCAAATTTAAAAAAAAGAATTAGAAAAACCTCTTTAAAGATTAATATTTAAAAATTGAAAGTACTTTGAAGTCGGCATGAGTAGAAACGGGGCTTGTACCGTACT
This sequence comes from Phytophthora nicotianae INRA-310, assembly GCF_000247585.1. Taxonomy (NCBI): domain Eukaryota; phylum Oomycota; class Peronosporomycetes; order Peronosporales; family Peronosporaceae; genus Phytophthora; species Phytophthora nicotianae. The sequence continues at coordinate 2,473,838 of NW_008648990.1, read as the reverse complement.
CAGAAGTTAGGACTTTACTCAGGAACTAGGAAAAGATGGGCCTTACTCAGAAGTTAGGAAAAGTTACTTACTAGTCAGTAGCATTCAGATCAAGGTGTAAGACATGGACCAAAACATGCCTGAACCCTTGGCTATTTGTCTACTGATGAGTGCAAAGCGTGGCTCGCAGAGAAGCTCAGTGTAGGGATCTATGCAAATTCTGTGCGCCCCAGGTTCGAGGCCCCCCGGTTTGATACCGCTGCCTTACATGGTAAATAGTTTGAGGCGTTTCGCACCTTGTTTTTACAAGTACTCATCGATTTCCGTACATAATAACGGAGTTCAACATGATGCGTCAATACTGTACGTACAGCACGCAACATATGTTTGTCGAACGCTTCTAAACAACAAAAATGTACGTCATCAGAAGTGAAACGCCCCTCTGTGATGTAGCAGAGGAAGCGTAGTACTTAGAAGTAAAATTGAAAAGTGAATTGTTTTCTTGTTAACTACTCTATTGTAGCTAAGCGTCAACACGGATGACCTTGTCGTGGTCGTGAACATGTACGTGAACATGTATGACCTCGACAAGTCCGTAAACGTAAAAGTAAACCTCGACTCGAGGCTCGAGGTCATACTAACGGAGTAATCCGTTACACCCTCTTTCCATGGCGAAGATCATTCCTCAATTCACCAGTAGCGAGTCTTTGTACTAAAACCGTCGTCCCAGTCATAACCATGCGTTTCAGCGTTGTT
>NW_008648990.1:2469515-2470858 GCF_000247585.1 Phytophthora nicotianae INRA-310 | reverse complement strand
CTCGGGCCACTACCAGAGGTATGGAGTCAACGTCCAGGCTATCTGTGACTCGCTGTCGCGCTTCATTGGCTGCTGCTTTGATTCAACTGGAAAGTGGGAGACTCGCGAGAATACTGGCGCGGTCGTCCTTCTTCGTATTCTTGAGGACGTTCAATTTACGCGCCGTGCACTCTAACTTGAGCTGATCAAGGCTCCAATAGCTGTATTTCTCCGACATTGGAGGGCGCACGGGACGCTTGAGCGGCGCCAAGTCGATCGTCACGGTCAACATCGAGCTCATTGTGGTGGCCGTTGTGTCAGGTCCAGCAGTGGAAGCTGCAGCGTCGTCGCTTGCCTTGCGCTTGGCGGTCCGCGCCATGTTGCATTTTGGCGGCAACGTTGATTTTTTTCAGATCGCAGTCCGGTTATGAACGGCTCGGATCGCAGCGTGAACCCATTTCACGGCAACGCGCCAACGCGCTGGATCGCGATCCCGGTTAAGAACGGCCCTAAGAAGGAGAAAGAGCAAATTTTCCTCTTTGTAGAGAAACTGCAGAGACGAGTAAATCAGCAAAATGAACCTTGTATCTGGAATACTTCAATTGCGAGTTTAGAGCACTAAGATTATTTGATGCCATTCGCATAGCAGAAAACTGCAAGCGTCTGGCACACATTATACACAACGCTCTTAAGAAATTATAGAATGAGATTAGGAGAGGCTTCAAGTTGAAATAAAAGACGAGCAAGAAGCTGGCGCGACATACAAAAGTGGCATTAAGTTTCCTAATCTATCGAGTTACATGCAAAAGTGGTCATAAGATTCCCTAAAATATTTGAGTTACATACAAAAGTGGGCATTAAATTCCCTCATCAATTTGAGTTACGTTGCAAACGCCATGTGCTGCAACAGGGTTGTGATGTTCTGGCTACAAAGTTTTCAAACAAAGCAATAATTGAGTTAGACTTTTGATTACCGGCTGGAACCGAATAGAATACCGGCAATCAATGAAAAAATATCCTTAGAGGGTATTCTACATACTAAACAGTTTGATACAGTCTCGCAGATTCCTACGGAGTCTTTTGGCGCAGGTTTTATTCGGAGTAAATACTTCAATGCATACATACTATACTAACTATGTATCATTCATTCCTACATCGCCACCCCTATGAATGTCCGTCTGTTAGAGACGCCCGTTTCCCGGATTTCTGATTGGATGCAGATAATCACTTAGTACAGATGAACCTGTCTAAGATGAGCCTGTCGTACTTGATAGAATTTGACTCCACCGAACTGGTAGACTTGCTTTTTGTAAAGTCCCTTGATAATACTAACTGGAAATGAGATGAAAGAAAGTAAAAAAAAA
>NW_008648990.1:2464482-2465635 GCF_000247585.1 Phytophthora nicotianae INRA-310 | reverse complement strand
GGGTATCCTTGTATCACACGAGATCCATATCCAATGCACGCGCAAGACCTGAGTTAACATGGCAGACACAAGATACGTGTATTTCGTTGCTGTTGTCTTCGCAAAGTTCTTTGTTGCTACGAAGTCGGATAGCATGCGGATCGACGAGTGTCTTGTAGTCACTGTTTCGAGACGTCAGGGTCAAGGTAATAGCACTCACTCTCTGCGGAGTTGACGAAAGCAGCCACGTGAGTAAGGGCTTTTACAGTTGTTCTTTCGGGGATCGTATTCAGGATTTGGTCGAGCAAGCATTTTGGCGTTTGCTTCGGCGTTGACTTGGGCCACAAAGAGCACGATGGCAAGGATTGCAGTTTTGATGAGGTTCATAGTGATCGTAGTTGTGTTTGCAGACACTTTGTCGCTGCGGGTCGGATTGAAAAGTGAGAGGCGGTGGAATGAATCTATCCCACATAGAGCGTTTGGATACGACTCGAAGTAGATAAACGATTTCAATGTGTGATCTTCTACAGCACAGAACCGTTGAGATGATCTTGTCGTCGAGAACGTCGTCCCAAATAGGATTACCGACGTGTTTTTACTGGTTGTACAACGCCTTGTTAAGCCTGCAAATCCTTTTTAAAACATATGAAGTATGACGACTAAAATCTATTAAATCGTCATACTTCATCTGTTTTTAAAAGGATTTGCAGGTGCAGATCGTAGTCTCCATTGTCGGCGGCTTATCATTGCCTCCCTACTTGCAGAAAGTCCCATATTACCCACTTACTTGTATTGTGGTACAAACGAATTCGCTGGGCAGCTAGCTCATACATATTTCTAACTTAGATCTTCTTATTCTGACGGTTCCATTATTTTTATGGAGCGAATCGATTTCATCATGAAAAGTATTCAATAAGAACCGAGAGAATATCCCGTGTATTTATGTTTTGAAAAGGATATTAACCGCAAAGTATTGCTTTAATATTGTTCTTCAAAATAAAAAGCAACACCTGATTTACTACACGATAATCAGACCCAGTGATGCTGTGTTTGGAAAACACAGTCGATAAGAGAACGATCTCGGAGTCTTTCTGAATATCAGTTATCTGCGCATTTCTTGAGACTTAACATTTATCAAGTCGGTCTCGGTTCGTTTGGACAAAGCGATTATTTT
>NW_008648990.1:2460707-2461238 GCF_000247585.1 Phytophthora nicotianae INRA-310 | reverse complement strand
CATGAAGAAGCACCTCAACTACGCCTTCTGGAACGATTGTGTGGTTATGGTATCTATTACTACCGGCGGTTTGTCACAAAAGACGATGAACACGACATCGAAAGCTTACTAGCCGATTTTCATGCTTGGTATCGAGGGGTGTTTGTGGATCCATCGCTAGTCCGTTTTACTGGGGATGTTGGTCAGTTTTGGAGTTTGCGGGAGATGTTAAGCGGGGCTCGAAGCTACCAAAACTTGTCGCGGTGATTCTCTCCATTGCTGTTAACACGGCCACCTGTGAACGGTACTTCAGTGAACTTGCTGCAATACATACCGCTAAGCGCAATAGAATGAAACAAGAAAAGCTCGAACGTTTTCCTTTGTTCGCCAAGCTGTCCGGCAGTTGGATCGCACCGAGAACGAGAAAAAAGAGCCTGTGAATCTCAAGCGTATTATTGACGCTACTGAGAGAGAACGGGTTGACAATTGTGACACTGCTCTACTCGAAGAAGTTGAAGAAAGTCAACACCAGGAGCCGACAACGGGGGGGGG
>NW_008648990.1:2455806-2457502 GCF_000247585.1 Phytophthora nicotianae INRA-310 | reverse complement strand
TTTTTTTTTTAAATAAAGCCGCGGCTGAATCCAACACTGCGCGGAAGTCATCATGACGATTTGATAGGTGGGATAGGAGCTTGGAATAGCCCGTACCGGACAGTTGTTTGCGGTCAGCACCGCAGATCTTGCAGCGATGGTCTCCCTCGCTTTTATGCTCGAAGAAGAGCACACAGGTCCCTGTTTGCTGCCATTGTCGTAGTTTAGGAAACGAAATGTGTGCTGTAGCTTCTAGAATCGATAACGAGGTCTACATAGAGCTTGCCTAGCCACTCACTATAGTTAAACACTGTGTTAGAGCTACGAAACACCGTAGATTAGCCGAGCCGGTCTCGCCAAAGTGGTAGCTGGTCGTCTATCCAGAGACTTTATTGCAGTAATTGGATCAATATATTATAATACTTGTTTGTAAGATGTCCAATAATAATAATTATGCAAAAACAGCATTCCGCAATTATTTTTTCCGAGGCCTGATCGCAAGGGCATGAACGACTCACTATTCACAGATGGAAGCTCACAGCTGTGGTAAATGGATGGGATAACACCGCAACACCTCTCGAATTTTTGTTGAGCGAGGGTCAAATCTACAGGAAAAGTTTGCATATGAACAGACAAATGGCTAGAATTTCAGAGACCGTGTGAAATCTACAGAATTGAGGACGTGTTTACAGACGGATGAAGTAGTTTTACAAAGCTTTCGGTCGAAAGTACAGGCACAACTGTCATGATTGGTGGTGATTTCCATGCGCTATTCCATCTGCAAGCGGATTGGCCAGCTGAAATAGTCTCGTGTTCAAATTCTAATTTAGTAATTTAGTCCGGATATAGACGTTCATTCGCCCCATAACAGCCCCCTTCATGTCAAGAATCAGCATGCCTAACTACACTTGGAAGTTCATTCGCTTCAGCTCGACTGAGGCAGACATGGAGGATTTTATCGATATATAGAAGAGAAGGTTGAAAGTCAAGAATCAACTCGAGAGATGCCAGGTGTGCTCGCCGAATGGGAATCAACACAAGATGCGCTATGTAATCTACAAGTGCAATTCGACTTCGTGTTCGGAGAGCGCAAGTAGCCTCCAGGGTTGCAACTGGTTTGTCAAAGTGCTGTTTTGCCAAGAAACCCTCAAAAGCAATATTTTTCAGAGTGGAGTCCACTTGAGCACTAAATCATCACCCAAGACGTATGGAATTAGTCTTGGTATGCAAAGATTTATTCGAGAGCGAGCTTCAGCGGGTGAAAAGCCATCTCGTGTAATGAACGAGATGCTCCTTCACTTCAGGCTGGAGTCAGCAGATCCGAAAGAATTATTACCTCGTGTTCAAAAGCGAGTTCGGAATCACCGTAAAAACATCCTGAACGACAACGACTTTGTTGATGAAATGGAGGATCTAATTCAGAAAAATCGGTACTCAAGTGGCCTTGGCGACAACGTAGCCTTTGCTTTCGGGTATGCTGTAAGCTCTATCAGTGAGCCCAAATTGGGAAAGGGATTCGACGAAAGCCCGCTAGTGGTCGGTTTTGCGACAAAAACGTCTATTCGGCGACTTCAATATGCCAATAGCTACATGACCCATCATGATGCAGCTTTTAACCTCAACACTAGTGGCTTCCCGGTTATCGCTGTTGGAGTATCGGACTTGTGGCGGCAATTTCATTTAGTATGCATGTTTCTAGTGTCCGACTTGAAGCAAC
>NW_008648990.1:2452076-2452976 GCF_000247585.1 Phytophthora nicotianae INRA-310 | reverse complement strand
GCCCTCGCTGGACTCGTTGTACTGCGGCCAGTAGATCTTGTCATCAGCCCACATGGTGTTCGGGTTACCGGTAAGCACGAAGGAGAGGAGATACTTCTGCATCATGACGGCGATCGTGGCGTTCACCGACGAGCTGCCGCCCATACCACCAGCACCGCCCGGTCCGCCAGTGGAGCTACCGTCCGTCATTCCCATGCTGCTAGAGTCACCAACCGAGGTCGTCGAAGCACCGGACGAAGCCGTCGTAGTGGTCGCGGTTGTCGTGTCTGACGAGCTGCTGGACGACGTCGACAGCGTGTATGTGCTGTACCAGTAGTAACTCTGGTCCGTGCCGTGCGTGGCCGAATCGAGTGCGACCTCGGCGTTCCACGTCTGGTTGTTCAGGGCGTGCGTCAATGCCAGGTTCTTACCGGTCAGATCAAACGACTGCTTCATGTCGGCGAAGCGAAGACCAGCACTCTCGTAGTCGCTCTCCGGGTACAGCTCCAGCAGTTCCTCGATCACATCGTCCGTGATAGCGGGGAAGAAAATGCGCAGATACGTGGACACGTCCTCCTGCGTGTCGACGCCGCTGTACGCCTGCGAGTTGGCCTCGTGCTGCTCGTGTGAGATCACACACGGACCCGAGAAGTTGAAGTGGCCCTGGTACAGGTTGGCCTCGTACGTGTCCGGGATGATGAAACCATCCACACGCGGCTGCATCTGGTACGTATACGTGTCCACGATGTCATCGGACGCGCTGGTGAGCGTCGAGAAGTTGACTTCACGCATACAGTCGAGGTGACCGCCGTCGCAACCAACTGCAGACGACACGTTCTGCCAGAACTGTTCACCGTGGTGGTGGCCGGCGCCTGGAACGTAGCCCGGGGACATGACGTACGCCTTGTGGAAGAGAGAAGG
>NW_008648990.1:2447337-2448956 GCF_000247585.1 Phytophthora nicotianae INRA-310 | reverse complement strand
CGGTACTACTACGTCAAAGCCATACACCATGGATTTAGCCAATCATATATCAAATCGAACTGCATCAACTCAACCTACTCGAACTAAAACCAAGTCTATTGAGACGGGACAGCGAATTGCCAGTTACATGAATTGAACGCCGGAAATTGACCAAACAAGTGAAAAATGGAATACCTTCACTGATACTATACACTCACAACGACGGTATTTTTGCGAAGTTGGTGACTATAATTTGGCTGGAAACATCATTACAGATTTAAAAAGTGCTGCGCACGCAGTTGCGCTTTGTCCCAACACCGACAGCGTGGGTTCGACAAAACCGATGGAGCCGTCGTGATCGGGTGATACTGTCCCACGCGAGATAAACAGGAGCTGCGCGTGTAGATCTCCCGATCAGCAGCACTTGAGAGAGGTAGGGTGTTAAGAAAAAAGGATAAATACACATTCCTACTTTTTTTTGAATGAATGCCTTATCACCTTTGAAAATCCAGTGCCTTTGAAACGCATCAATGGAGCAACTACTCTGCATAATCAGATCTGGATTAATAGCAACTGAATCGGCATAATTACTAGGATGCCTACAGGATATCGTGCTAAATACTTGGCATGTCAATGATGATAAAGCCAAAATTTCACATGTAACAAGGCTTGAGGACTCCTGAAGCTCTTACCACATCGCCCAGTCATATTTGCCATTGGCATTTTGCCAACCTACTCGACCAAAGTTGAAAGAGGCAGGTAGTCCTACGCTCTCGGTAGTCGACCATGGACCGACCTCGTCGACATGAATCTGTTGCATTCGGAACAAAAACACATCTACAACTTCAAAACGACGACAAACTGAGATTCCTACATTCTACTGTCTATTCTAGTCGCACGATGTCGTTGTGAACATCAAAACTTATCATGCACTATCATATTATGATAACGCAGATGGCGGTAATGACTCGTGTGTACTGTACAGTACCCACTTCGAAGGAACATAAATCAGTATTGTTCATCCCCCGCATTTTTTTTATGAATATATATAAAAACAGTTTACACAACATTCAAAGACTCAATGGATTTTGCTGTCTTTCAAGGATAAAGACAAAGCACAAGGATTCCTTGGGCCTTGTCAATTCTGGAAAATTCACTATCAATGTAGGACTTGTGAGCACTATTGAGAGGCTGATGTACCGTATCCAGATTTCCAATCACACCTTGCAATGTTCGGCATGCTCTTAGAGCATAACAACTAGTGTACCGCAAAGCGAAAACTCATCTGTCCAAATTTTCAAAGCCTGGAGAGTAATCGCTACAAGAGGACTGCTTATGCTCCGTCGTGCAGCTTGTTCACATCACAAAAGCCAGCACTTTGTTGAAGTACCAATTCGTAGGTACTGAGCTTTTTACGAGATTGTTTACGTCTCGTGTAATTACGCCGTATCCCGTAGAATATCGACAGGTTAGGATTGATTGTTGGTAGAATACCTGGTAGAATAGCCTCACTTTCCTTTTGGTAAAGCCACTGAAGAGGCCCCGGCAGGGGCCGAAACGCGTATGGCACGCGACCAACATGGATTGTCATTTCACCTACGTTTCCTCGCTTTAACACACTTGAAGGAAAAATCGCGAGT
>NW_008648990.1:2443053-2444382 GCF_000247585.1 Phytophthora nicotianae INRA-310 | reverse complement strand
AGACCGTTCTAAAAACCTATACGAAGGGTATACGTCGGCTGCATCATAGTTCACTCGACTCTAAACTGCTGTGTGGATAGTATCACCGCATAAGCCAAACTGGTATGTCATCATCATTACAAAATGCGTTGTGTACACTAAGCAACAATTAATATTATACAATGGTGGTGCAATACGACATATTCGTGCGTTTGTGTGGTGGGTCGTGGAGCATCCTTAGCACGCATGTATGGTTTAGTTTACCTTGGTAAGGTTGAGCAAGGGTATCAGGAGGCTTACGGGCTAATAAGAGATAGGACACCACCAAATACACTGCTGATAGCGCAGGTTTTTGTCATTAGTCTGCCAATCTACACTTATTGGTTATTATTGTAGCCTGTTTTCACGAGATCCTACGCTCTTTGGAACAAGAGCAGTATTATCTTCTTTACACATCCACATCGTTACACGTGCCCATCGGCTATAGTGTTGCTATGGATGCCATCATGCATAGCATATCGTCGCTCAGGACGAGAAAAGTGGTTTCGAGAGTCAGAGGTTGTAGATCAAGTAAGGTTGCCGAGCAAGTCTTTTAATGTTGTACGTCGGAATAGTTCTAGTTGTAAAACGTGTTTGTGCCGCGTGGAAGCAAGATCACATCCATATCATCGATACGTATGGATTTAGCAATAGGTAACGAGACAAATGTCAGTGGAGCAATGAAATGGTTTAGAAAAGGAAAATCCAGTGTTTAATATAAACGAAAAGTGTTAAATAGCTGAAACAATTTACTCCAGACTGAGAGCTGAACCAGCTTGAGCCGGACGGACGCGTTTCTTTTTAACCTCAAAGACTTGTCGATTGGCTACAGATCCTTCGGCAGCTTTGCCGAGCAGGTTCAGCACTTCTATTAGATGCACGCACGCACCCAGCTTAAACCACGTTCTACAGCTACACTGTCGAAAGTTGGGGTGAACGAACCAGCCAATTGGGGGTTGCGACTCTGCTTCAAAATCGTGTTCAACTGCTGACTGCTCCTCCGCTTCTGAGGGCTTATTTGACAGTGTACTTCTGGTGTACCGCTGATAAACGTTATACAAGCGACCGCTGTGAACGTTGATCATTATTTCTGGGACAAGGGTGATACAAAACGAATTCTGAGTCGATAATTTACGATAGGCACGCAAGGTCTCCACTGATGCACGCGTTGTAGTCTTGAACGTGATGCTTAAAATGGATTTTAAAGAGCGACACTCCAGAAGCTTTTCGAACAGAGTGTTTAGCCGCAGAAGTCTCCTTTGCGTGTACTGCTGTTTGAATTGTCCATTAAAGTTTTCAATGGGGTTGTTC
>NW_008648990.1:2441518-2442072 GCF_000247585.1 Phytophthora nicotianae INRA-310 | reverse complement strand
TGGATCGTCATCCACGTCGCTGCCCACCGTTGAGCTCGACTACACCATCGTCCAGGCCGTCGGGGGCAACACCACCGTCGGATACTACAAGTACCAGAACATCCGATTCGCTAAGGTGCCCACCGGTGACCTCCGGTTCGCCGCGCCCGAGTGGCCCGGCGTCGAGACGGAGACCAACACCGGTACGAACCTCGCGGACGCTGACGTCGACTGCTCGTCCGAGGAGGACTGTCTGTACCTGGACGTGTGGGCCCCTGCCGACGCTGTCGGACGCAATCTGCCCGTACTCGTGTGGACGTACGGCGGCGGCTTCACGGGCGGCTCTAAGTCGCAGAACACGCCCGAGGGTCTCTTCGACCTGTCCACGGACTTCGTCTTCGTGGCCTACAACTACCGTCTCGGTATCACGGGTCTGGCCACGGGACCCACGTACCAGCACGAAGGCGGCGACGCCAACCTGTGCGTCTGGGACTCGCAGCACGCCTTCGAGTGGGTGCAGAAGTACATCAACAACTTCGGCGGCAACCCGGACGACGTGACGGCCATGGGTTTCT
>NW_008648990.1:2437567-2438638 GCF_000247585.1 Phytophthora nicotianae INRA-310 | reverse complement strand
TGTCACCCTTACACTTTTTGTCGTGTTAAGGATGTGGTCGTACTATTGCATATTTTACGTCGTTGCATTTTTTACGTCGAATCCGGTACCGTTCACGTATGTCCTGACATAGGGAATTCGGTAGACGTATGTCATGGAAAAGCCATGTCTGTTCATCGCTCAAGAGGCGAACGATGAACACGGAGATCGCCGCGTTTATGAAAGCTTGTGCTGCAGACTACAGCCTGTCGCACTCGAGGCTGAGTTAGCTCATGGACGACTGCCATCATTTGCTGCGAATTATTAATTCCGGTTTCCTATTGCAAGCGAAATTTTAGGATGCTAGAGATCGGAACATCCAACATCCCGCACGACCGATCCCCGTTACGTCCAACAGTTGTGCAAACACATTCATCTGTGCTAAACTATTAACATTCGCCCATGTACATACATGTATTTGTCCGCATACTGGGCGTACAAATTGAGTATTGAGGATACAAAATCCAGACGCGCTGGGAGTAAACTTTGCAGTACAGGATTACACACCAGTAAGGGTACCTGACTTGTCCACTTTCGTTGCTAAACAAAGCCGGCAATCCATCTGGGCTGGGATAGCTAAACAGCTCTTGGAAAAAATGCATGTTGAAAGGCAAGTTCTGGACGCTGTCACACGTGTGTTGAATCAACGCGATACAATTATTCCTCATCGACAATAATCTGTGTGCCATCTCGACAGTGCCTAGTGGATCACTGCTGGTGGAGTCATGCCATTCCAGCCGACCAGCTCCGCCATACTCACTTTTCAATTTGTCTGCCGTCGTGCACTAGCACCTAGTTAGCCCCCACAACAAGCTCTATTCACCATGCGCGTCTACGCTCTCCTCATGGCCGCCGCCGCTGTGGTGGCTCCCGTAATGGCTGGAAGTAGCACCAATGCGCTCCAGAGCGCCGCTGACAGCAACACATCTAACAGCCAATCTACCACAACTACCAGTAGTGGATCGTCATCCACGTCGCTGCCCACCGTTGAGCTCGACTACACCATCGTCCAGGCCGTCGGGGGCAACACCACCGTCGGATACTACAAGTACC
>NW_008648990.1:2435541-2437467 GCF_000247585.1 Phytophthora nicotianae INRA-310 | reverse complement strand
TATACATCTTCAGACCGTTAACGTCTTGTTCTTGTAAGGTGGAGCTTCTGATCGAGGCCGTCCGACAGAAGATCTGTGTGCGACGCGTACAACCAACATTTCGGAAGCGCCTGGAGCAGGACAACGAAGCTCCGTTGATAGTGCTGGCCACGTCCGGACCCTTGACACCGCAGTGGGTGTTCTACTTTTCCATCGCCAAGTGCGGCCAGACGTTCATGCGGTGTCAATGGGACTCATTATTGCTGGAAGTAGGTACTGTGGCTGTACTGCTAGCACCGTGGTGAAATTTCAAAAGATCTGAGACCTTCGAGACCCTTGTCGCTGCGGTCTGGACGTCGCGCTTCTTGTTCTTCAAGTTCATGCCCATATCCGGTGCCGTCAAGATCCAATCGCGATGCCCCACTTGGCTCGGTCTATCTGCACTGGATTTCCACTTTGCGTCCCAACCGCTGCCATTGCCGCTCGGTTGGCACGCATTGCAAGCCCCGGTGGATGTTGATGCAGCAGCTCGTTGACGTGATCTCCTTTGTAATCTGACTGTAACTTTTGTATGCTATAGCCGATCATGAATCGTCTTGCTGTAGCAGTCACGTTGCTGGTCGAAGGGCCCTGAACGTTTTTCTTGATCGATCCGCACCCCATACTGCGCAGAATTGGTGCCATCCAGCAGATTGCCTTGCAGATCTTCATTCTGTTTACGGGCAACTACAACTTCTTCAACTTCCTGTTCATCTGGAACTGCGCATCGTCGAAGCTTCCAGTGACGGGAAGAACGCTGCACCGCCGTCTAAAAGTGAGGTCAACATGTTCCTAGTTCTAGCCGTGCTTGAATGGCGACGATACGTTCTCCATTGCCTCAACGAGATCCGCATCACGTGCTGCGCAGTCGAAGAAGATCGGGCTCAGTTCGATGGGCCAACCCAACGACGTCGCTTACAAGGTGAATGGCGCTCGTACAGTCGGTCGGAGCTACGACAATGTCGTGCAGATGCTGCAGACGCAGACCAGACCGCTCAGCATCCAGTTCTTCTGTCCGTTTAGACATGATGGGCTCTTTGCAGTGTAGTTCCGAGGAGTACGACAATTACAACGGACAATGGCAATGTTATTGTTAAGGATCTGCCAATGGCCCATCCGGTTATGCGAAAGCTCACGGGGTGTACATTTTCGACGCCATCCACTACATGGATGGCGAGGTGAGCAATGGATTGCAGTACAACCGACCAATCAGTCTGCTCCGTTGCAGCACTCGCCCTATGGTCGTGATATTTGGACGTTCGAAGATGATGCCCCCCCCCATACCTGGAATGTCCACAATATTCATGTCCAACCGTTTCTCTTTTGCGTCTACTATGGCTCCATCGCCTCGACCCTGCAATATGGACGATTTTGAGTCGTGACGTGGCTCGGGGGGGGGGGGATGCTCGTGTTCTGAGAAGGCTTGGGCAATGACGGCGTGCTGAAACAGAAGGAGCAGACTCGGGGTCCGAGAATTCGAATCCAGGTGGAGATGCCCAAGGAAATGGTGCTCGCCATGCGGCCGGACTTGTGCAGTGCCGTGAAGTGCAAGAACAACAATGTCATTGTCGCTATTGTGCGGTCGCCTTTCATGCGCCTTTGAGACAGCCTGCTCAAGACAAGGGAGCATTTTACTGGTGGGGCCTGCGTCGCTCAAGCGCAAGAAACGCTTCCATTTGCTGCTAACCGACCATGACCGTTTGCTGTTTGTCAATAAGGACACTAACTTATTAGAGGATGAGATCATGTGTTCCCTGATCGTGACGGTGAGCTCGCGCTCCAAGTACCAAGCGCTCACGATTTCCACGCTCAAGACGGACTATGTGCTGATTGACAACTTCATTAGACCGGACATCTAGGCCCGTACTCTCCTGGCTTAAAGTGGCGAGCAGCAGGCGTTTCCTCGTG
>NW_008648990.1:2433237-2435441 GCF_000247585.1 Phytophthora nicotianae INRA-310 | reverse complement strand
TACAACGAGTCCAGCGAGGGCGTTGAGATCGTATTCAATGACACGTTCACGACTTCGGACGACGACCTTGCCAACGCGAAGAGCCTATTCTGGAACAAGGCTCTGTGGTACTAAGTTATCAGGCACGTTGGAAGCGTACAATATCCAGGAGATTGCTTATGCTAGGCCTTTTCTAAGTGATGATATATATATATATATATAAGCTTTGAACTACGATTTCACGGTACAACACACATTAGACTTCTTCATTTTACTTTAGGTAAATTGTTTTGCTACACATTGAACTAGTGTGTTGAGTTTACATGGTCAATATCTGGCAATGCATATTCTGCTTGGGCACGATCCTTGCGTTCACATTGGCGCAGTAGGTCTGTGTACCGACAATAATGCAGAGTCTTCACTCGCGAGGTGAGTGGTGAACACAGAGTTGAGGCGTTTATGCGCGTCTGTTTTTACTGCCACAATGTGTTTTCACAACTGTGAGTCACCAGCCATGATAAATGAGTTATTGTAGGTATCACTTCATGCTACGGAGAATTGGGGTCGTTTCATTCATGTAGGGATTGTGCACCAGGCAAGCTGTGCAATGCATACCAACAACCAATTTGATATATATATTACTGTGTCCGCTTCTTCTGCTCCCATCCGCAGTTTCCTTGTTTTTACGAGGCGAACTCAAGCTCACGATACTTCATCCTCGCGCTAGCTGTAATGCTTCAAGTTAGTCCCAGTATTAGCGGTTGGTCAGACTACCAAACGCCCCACGTGACAAGTTGCTTGCGATCACAACCAGCTTCTGTTAGACTTGGTTAAGTCAATTTAATGTTGGAGTATTATAGTAGAACAACGATTGCAATCCGTCACGTTCTATCCACTTCTTTGCTGCCAGAAAAAAGAAACTGAAAGTGGAGCTTCATACAGTACCGCAAAAGGAATCCAGCTATTGAGCACAAATTCACGGATCGCAGATTTGCGTTAACAAATGCTGTGGACCTAGGTTTTGCGATTTTGAAATCGTTGTGTAAGTTTACACCGCTTTTTGCATTTGTATCTTTTAAATTTTGAATTTTAATCCAAATTTATCTCACAGTTCGAAGACGGGAAAATGTCCATGAATTCGGCCGAAATCCGACTATCCCTAGCCGGATACCGCATTGATATCGATGCATACACCTGTATACAGACAATCCTCTTTGTAGTGATAACGAATGGATGCACTTCAATTACTATCCGGAGGAATCACTATCCAGAGGTGTACCATTATAAGGGTACCGTCATCTCTATGGCTGCACTGCTGACTGCAAGGTGTCGATTACAGTGGATGACCAAGCTCTTTCTTCATGCTGACGCGATGGGTATACTGCATCAAGCAGTGAGAGGTTTTACTCTCTGTAGAGTGCGTTCCGAGGGAAATTGGGTCACAAGCGGGGCCGAAACAAGCAAATAGAGAACTGTAGTTTCTGGGGTTACGGAAGCTAATCGAGGGTTATGAAGTGTTGCTCCAAAGTTGATTCCTTGAGTAACAGCCCATATCATAACTGTACTGGAGTTAAGTATTGGAGCATCCGAAAAAAATCTGAAAAGAAGCCTATGATTAGCTTATTCGGATTTTTGAACAGATATTCCTTACTCCAACTCCAGAAACTACAGCTCTCTAGTGCACTTGCTGTATCTATTCGGACGTAGATTTATAAAACGGACAGTATCAATAGCTAAGACCGCTTTGATAGTAATAATCGACGATTATTATATCACTAAGTACAATCTGGAGGTTAGAGATATTTTTAACTCAGGCTTGTAAGCTGACGGCCGGCGGGAGATCTCACCAACGTCCTTAACTAAAGGGAGTCAATCACTGGTTGGGATATCACTCCGAAAAGGATTGTCTATAATCTCAAATTAGATCCCTTGATCGACATATGGTGAACATCACTTTCATTTAGTTTTGTAAGCAATTCCGCGGGAACCTGCACAGCCAGAACAGGAACTGTATCGCGTTCAACTAGTACTACAGACGATCCCTTCGGTAGTCATCGCGTTGGAACCCACAGTTTATTCCTGTCTAAGGGTATTCCTATTCACGTATGTACCATAAGAATGGTTCCGAATACCTTTGGTTTGGAACATTGCACCGCATCCAGTAGTGGAAACGATTGGCTTACCTCGTCGCTGGCGCTTCACAATGGATATATCTCCCATTTCTG
>NW_008648990.1:2432626-2433137 GCF_000247585.1 Phytophthora nicotianae INRA-310 | reverse complement strand
TTAGGGCCGTTCTTAACCGGGATCGCGATCCAGCCCTTGATCGTCTCGCATCGTGGTCACCACCTGTCGCATGACCGAGCGTTCGTGGCTTGAGCAACTTGAATGTAGCCACTTCAGCGAATACTTAGAAATCACTATACCACACAAGCTGATGGGTAACCTTTTCGTCTAGGGTCCACTCTTTCAGTTGGCACAGATGGTTAAACTGGTGACTCCATTTCAGCCAGTCTTGTGCGGTTACACCGCTAAACCTTGGTAACGTGATTTTCGCGTATTTCCTCTCGGTGATGGCCGTTTCCTCGTGGGTAGTAACCTGGAAGGTCACACCGTTTGTTGTCTCACTCATGTTGTTACTACAGCACTCAAAGTTCTTGCTTCCACGTCTCTTCTCACTCCAAACTCTTTATTTGACTTAACTCAAGGTGATGTGCCATTGGGTCGCAGCGGGTCGCTTGGAGGTCTCGTCAGCGTAGCCTTGGCTTGCAGAGGTCACTTACTGGTTCACGAGTAA
>NW_008648990.1:2430013-2432526 GCF_000247585.1 Phytophthora nicotianae INRA-310 | reverse complement strand
AGGGTGAGAGGGAATAATATCTTGGGTTTGTAAGTGATTGGTCAACACGAACCGCAAATTTATTTCTATTGAGGAGTATTCCATTTCTAGGGATTACTACCGAAGGGATCGTCTGTACGGTATATCACGGCATAATTTGGGAGTATCTTTTTTGGAGATGTACTTGACATATCTATGCTTTGAAAAACTATTTACGTGTATAGGTGTTCTAGATAGGTTACATGCTCGCCGTGATATACGGGATACGCATTTATTGGGGTTTCACACTGTGACCGCCACACACACACCCACCCTGCAAGGGCATCATGTCTTGGAAAGTGCAATGAGGTCGACGTAGGGACTCCTTGCTTTGACTACGCGCGCCCATCCTCGTTTGCCTTATTTGGTAAAGTATCCGTCCCAGCAAAATATCTATGTCGCCCCTCCTTTCACTGTGTTGGCCAGGCTCATTCCTAGTTGCAGTGGTTATGCACTGCTATTGTGTTCTGTGAAGCATTCTGTGATGATTGCTGGAAATCGGTAATGCATAATATAAGCTGCGTGTTTTAAATACAGGTTTCCGATTGGTAGTAATGAGTGGACGAGGTCCAGTTTTGCATATAAGGGCATGGGAACTTTTCTTACCCCGCGTGGTGCGAGCTGCTCGTTTTTAACGCCATAGAACCAGCTTTTGTATGATTTGGCTTCCCCTATTGGCTATAATGATGTATTTCATGTACTGTATCAACGATTATGCGACGTTTATGTTACAGTCGATACCGCTTGGACCGACAACCAGGCTCTAATAATACCGTTGGCAGCTATACCTCCAGCCATTGTGCATTTTGCCAATAAACCCGCAAACTCCACGTATAACGTTTTGATATAGCGCTGCATTCCTGTGCATCGTAGTTTTGGTGATTTGATCGTAAGAAACACACGGCCAACGATGCGTTTCCAGAGCGCCATGATTCTGACTGCTGCATTTTTGGCGCAATGTCTAGCACACCCTGATCAAGCTTACAGACCGACGATCACTACTCCCCACGCCCCTGACTCTCTTTTCAAAAGCACGGTTGCGACTTCCTCGAAAAGATTCCTAAGATTCGACCCAGCGGTTCGGGATACGGCAGGCAACGACGAAGAGAGAGTTGGTCCCTCTTGGCTATCTATAGTGGACGATCTGACGCAGAAAATGACCACAACAGCTTTAACTGCTGACGAAGCGCAGCTCAAAACGTGGATACAGTCCCAAATACACCCACACGAGTTGTTTGGAATCTTAAATCTCGGAAAGCGTGCTGCGCAGCTGGATGATAATCCGGATTTCGTCCAGTGGCTCAGGCTTGTAGAGGCTTACCGTGCGAAGAATGGGAAAACGAAGTTTTCGGATTTGGATATTTACTATTTGTTGCTGAGGACAAATAGTGCTGAGCAGCTGAAAACACTTCCCGAAGCTCTCCGACAAACACCCGGATTAATCAAGATGGGGAAGAGTATGGAGAAGTCTCTATCTGGAGAATGGATTCGCAAAACGTTACAGGAAAATACGTATCCAACAATGGTTTACAATACGCTCCGTCTTAAAGAGGCCGGTTCAAAGCTAGATGAGACGCCAATGTTCCGTCAATGGCTGAAATACGTGGAAAAGTATCGGAACGAAAAGGGAGCTTTGTTCGGGAACACGGAAATGTTGCTGTTGTTCAAGAATACAATGCCAGAAGAAGACGTCATAAATCTACTTCAGCGGCTTCGAAGCGACAAGGGAATGAGGAGCCACGCCGATAAAATGCAAAGATTGATGTTTTACACGTCCAAAACTAGCCACACAACGATGGCTGATGTGTGGCTGAAGTTCCGAGAAACCCCAGAGGAAGTGTTCAATATTCTACGTTTGGCAGAAACAACATCTGACGCCATTGATGACAACCCATTGCTGGTCCAGTGGCTCAAGTACACCCAAACGTACAGGGAGAAAATTGACAAGAATGCATTCTCCGACGCTGAAGCAATGCAGTATTTCAGGAAGGCCAAATTGCAGGAGCCCGATTGGGAATTAGTGTGAATGCATATTTTACCAACGATGACCGTAATGCTACACTTAATGCCGTTATGAAGGTGCAGTGACTTGGTAACGAGTGTACATACAGATTCACCAAGAAAAAACAATATTTCTTTCTTTTCTTGAACTTAACCAGATAAGTTGCTTTTGACTTAATTACCAGCTGCCTATCATACCTAGTCGTCGCATGATGTACTGCTTCATCAGAACTTTTTGTCCCAGTGCACACTCTTCGCGTTGGCCAGCGCATACTCATCGACAGAGAACGTCTCGTTGGTCACAATCTGCGTCCCCAAACTGGGATCGTTGTACTGCGGCCAATATAACTTGTCATCGGGCCACACAGTGTTCGGGTTGCCTGCCAGCACGAAGGACAACAGGTATTTCTGCATCATTCTCGCAACCGCGGCGTTCACTGGCGATGTAATAGCACCAACCAAAGCAGCCTCTGCAGCGCTGAAACCTGTTGTCG
>NW_008648990.1:2428118-2429913 GCF_000247585.1 Phytophthora nicotianae INRA-310 | reverse complement strand
TTTGAAATCGTTGTGTAAGTTTACACCGCTTTTTGCATTTGTATCTTTTAAATTTTGAATTTTAATCCAAATTTATCTCACAGTTCGAAGACGGGAAAATGTCCATGAATTCGGCCGAAATCCGACTATCCCTAGCCGGATACCGCATTGATATCGATGCATACACCTGTATACAGACAATCCTCTTTGTAGTGATAACGAATGGATGCACTTCAATTACTATCCGGAGGAATCACTATCTAGAGGTGTACCGTTATAAGGGTACCGTCATCTTTATGGCTACACTGCTGACTGAAAGGTGTCGATTACAGTTGATGACCAAGCTCTTTCTTCATGCTGACGCGGTGGGTCTACTGCATCAAGCAGTGAGAGGTTTTACTCTCTGTAGAGTGCGTTCCGAGGGAAATTGGGTCACAAGCGGGGCCGAAACAAGCAAATAGAGAACTGTAGTTTCTGGAGCTATTTGAGGTTACGGAAGCTAATCGAGGGTTATGAAGTGTTGCTCCAAAGTTGATTCCTTGAGTAACAGCCCATATCATAACTGTACTGGAGTTAAGTATTGGAGCATCCGAAAAAATCTGAAAAGAAGCCTATGATTAGCTTATTCGGATTTTTGAACAGATATTCCTTACTCCAACTCCAGAAACTACAGCTCTCTAGTGCAGTTGCTGTATCTATTCGGACGTAGATTTATAAAACGGACAGTATCAATAGCTAAGACCGCTTTGATAGTAATAATCGACGATTATTATATCACTAAGTACAATCTGGAGGTTAGAGGTATTTTTAACTCAGGCTTGTAAGCTGACGGCCGGCGGGAGATCTCACCAACGTCCTTAACTAAAGGGAGTCAATCACTGGTTGAGATATCACTCCGAAAAGGATTGTCTATAATCTCAAATTAGATCCCTTGATCGACATATGGTGAACATCACTTTCATTTAGTTTTGTAAGCAATTCCGCGGGAACCTGCACAGCCAGAACAGGAACTGTATCGCGTTCAACTAGTACTACAGACGATCCCTTCGGTAGTCATCGCGTT
Source organism: Phytophthora nicotianae INRA-310 (assembly GCF_000247585.1). Classification (NCBI taxonomy): domain Eukaryota; phylum Oomycota; class Peronosporomycetes; order Peronosporales; family Peronosporaceae; genus Phytophthora; species Phytophthora nicotianae. The sequence goes on along the minus strand of NW_008648990.1, from coordinate 2,428,871 downwards.
GGAACCCACAGTTTATTCCTGTCTAAGGGTATTCCTATTCACGTATGTACCATAAGAATGGTTCCGAATACCTTTGGTTTGGAACATTGCACCGCATCCAGTAGTGGAAACGATTGGCTTACCTCGTCGCTGGCGCTTCACAATGGATATATCTCCCATTTCTGGTTTTGACTCGTCGCACCATGCCCACCTCTCCAGCCCAGTCAGTTCGACTTACACTCACTAACGCTCAAAGACTACAAATATGATCCAGTGATGGACGTCATCTCGGCTGCCAAACTGTACAAGGTGGGGACTCGACAGGCAATTTCTTGGAGTATTACTTGCTGGAATGCTATGCCAACGTCCCTCTTCTAGGTGCTGGAAGCACACCGGGCTTTTAGACTACTACAACTGCGTCTACGAAGAACCAGATGAAGATGATGCAATTTCCGCCGAGCTTGCGACGATGTTATCTCGTCTGCACGTTAAGGACCCAATGTCCGTGGACGAGCTTCTGAACCCGCCGGATGAGAACACAACTGCAAAAGATCCCACAGATGAAGACTTCTGTGGAGTTGGTGACCCAGAATTGGCAGTAGATGGCTCTGAGAACGGCTCAGAAATCCTGGACGAGGACGATATGGAGCGTAGTACGTGGATTGAGGAGGAACTTGAGCTAGGAACAGTTAAAGAGCATTTCATGTGGGTCGCTAAGCTCCTAGTTCGTGCAGGTGCGCCTGGCGTATCGGATAGATCGGTGAGCGGATTGCG
>NW_008648990.1:2425743-2426931 GCF_000247585.1 Phytophthora nicotianae INRA-310 | reverse complement strand
ATTATAGCGGTCCAGAACTAGTAGGCAGCTTCGTTCACGCTGTCGTCAAAGGCTGCAGCCCACCGTGACACTAGTCACGGTTGGCGATACGACCGGTCTGGAGGATTCGCCGTTTCGTGGATAGTCAGACAAAAATGGTTTGGGCATAAGGTATTGAAATGAGGCAAAACTGCTGTTTCTTTTGACTGTGTAGACGGCTAATGCAGAATGAACCTTTATTTAAACCTGATTGGGGTGCTGAGCAAATAATATTTCGTTTGTTTTAATTGGGATAATTGTTAGACAACTTGTTCTTCGAGAAACCCTGCTATTGCGTGGCAAAATGCCGCACAAGCGCTTTTAACTGGTTTTGCACAATTGAACATTGGTTTTACAATTCTGAAATCTTTCGAAAAAAAATTACAATCTCAGCATTCTAATCTTTACGGCATCCACCAACACCTCGACGTTTGGTTCAAACTGAGCACAGTGGGCTTTTTCTACTTTTTGTACTTCTTTAACATCCTCTTCTGATAATTTCGGTGTGCACTACGAATCAAATATTATTTGAAAAAGTGCTTCAGTGTTCTCAATCCATATTTGATCCGGAGTATTTTAATAATAAAATACACGCAAAAATTATCGTAAGCTACTTTGAAAAGAATGGAAAAGATCTAGAAAGCAACTAGGATCTGTCGTTATCAATCTATTGGATTTCAACGAATAGAAGCTCTCCACAAAATAGTGACTATGTATCTATTTAGAATTTGGAAAACATAGAAAATCTTGCACATATTAAAAGCCCTCTCTAAGAGTTGGTAGTCCACCAATCCAGGTTTCTATTCCATTTCATTAGTATCAATAGACCTACTTTACTTTTTATGAAATTATTTTAATAAGAAAGTCTTATGCGTGGGGGTATTTCTCAGCAATTACCTCTCATCGACACATTTACCACATTTAGTGACCTGTTTAGAAGTCCCCTTATCAAACGCGAGCTGTACTTTATCAAAAGTTATTCGACGGGCTGTATTAGCTAAGGAAGGTTAATCTGTAGTAGGACATTAATGACTCAATTCGAACAAAAATGCTGGACATGGAAATTATAAGGTTTTAGAAAGTGCTAAATATTGTATAAATCGATGACACTCCTAAAGCTTGTATAAATGCTGGATTTCGCTAACATATGGAGCCCTAATAATAATAATA
>NW_008648990.1:2423066-2425643 GCF_000247585.1 Phytophthora nicotianae INRA-310 | reverse complement strand
CGCGGCGTTCACTGGCGATGTAATAGCACCAACCAAAGCAGCCTCTGCAGCGCTGAAACCTGTTGTCGTCCCGTTCGACGAACCCATAAGCGAGTGTGTGTTATAGAAGTAGTAGGTCTGGTCTGTGCCGTGCTTCAAAACGTACCGGCTTTATTATATATTTCATTAGGCAAAACATTTTACGACTGTCTCACTTAATCCGGACCTTACGGTAATAAAGATATCGTCCTGGAACCCGGTTTTGGAATAGTGGAAATCCGTCAATTTATCTCAGTTTTACGGGAAAAGAAGTTTCCGGTCAAGGACTCTAAATCTCTCAATCCGGACTTTACGGTACCAAGTTGCGGTGCTGCCACTATTTGATGGAATGTGATTCCATCGAGGACCGAAATTTTTGGAACCAACTCTTTCAGTAATATCGAATAAGAGACCCCCTTTCAAAATTGATGACTTATGTGATGGCTCAATGCGCAGTATCTACAGAAGCTAGCACGACCACACGCTGTAGCAACGCGCGCAGGTGTCGACATCGATCACGACGCACAGAGAAGTTGTATTGAGATTAGAAAGATGAGGTGCCGCGACAAGTGTGGTTCCAGCTGGTAGAATTAACAATTCGGGGGCGTGTACGCGGATACCACGGCATATTCATTGCGATTGTCTGAAGATGCAGGGTATCGTAATGATGCTGTTTTAACCAAGGTTTTGCGCGCTCTTCCTGCGAATGTGATTGCAGTCAACCTGCGAGTCTACGCCAACAAAACTGCATTCGAGTTGGTGAATGCCCCACTTGCAGTTCGTGACAAGATATGAAGCTAAACTTGGCCAGGCTGAAGAAATCTATGTCGTTGTGTCTGATCGTGTTGCTACCTCCGTCACTGACGCAGTCGTGGACAAGGCGAAGCGTAAGTTTTATAATTTTCAAATAGCTGCGTCATTGATAAATTAGTATCAGACTTAACTTGTCTATGTCGAAACCAAATGTCCTTATCAGTTATGCCAGCGTAATTGGATGTCCAATTTTGAGGTATATGTATGAAATACATGTGACATAATGTAGAAGCAATGTAATTACTTTCACGTTATTCACGTGTCGTTTTTGCGATTGACGCATTGCTCGTATCGGCCCAATGCGACTATCAACTCAATGTTATTATTCTGTACATCCAAAGTCTCTTTTTGTGCCCTAACAAACTATAGCGCAGTCTAATCACTTTGTTCTTGTAGTGACCACTTGTGTTTCAGCGATCAATTGTAAACATGACGATTTGCTGCTGAGTATCTGCCATCTCAGTCACATTTGGATCGAGCTGCTACATGTAGTAGTACATCGTACTATACTACTAGTAAATCAAAACTGAATTTTCACCTAGTACTGAATATGCAAGCGATACGAGTTGAGAAATATAATCGGGTCATTTGTGGGTCTGGTCTGCTCCACGTACGCCACCAAAAAATGAGACCGCTGGGACGCGTCCCAAAATCATGCTATACAGAGATTTGTCTTTGCTTCAACCAGTGTGACAAAACGATGCGCAATGTGTGGCGGAAAGCTCCAAGAACCTCCTGAGGAAGTGTTCAATATTTTACGGATGGCAGGGGTATGAATTGGTGTTTTCGAAGACAAGGTACATTTGATCCAGTGGTTTAGGTACACCAGAATGTATATAGAATAACAAGAAGAATGGATTCTCAGACGTGACAATATTAGAGTTCCTTTTAAAGGCTTACCCGGGCAAGAGAAATAAGAAATTTGCTACACTCATTGAATCGCTCATGAATGTCCCCAATTTGGGGATAATCGCCGGAAACATGCAGGCTCATCACTTTCGGAAATGGCTGGACTTTCCGTTTAATCCCAAACGTATAGCAAGTCTGTTGGTGGGTTCCATTCCTACCAGTGATATGCGCTTGCCAGAGACTGATCTCAGATACAAGACTTGGGAGGACTACTACACCTTTACTACACAGAGCAAAACCTATGACGAGTTTGTGCTGAAGAGAGTGAAGACATATTTTGGCAACGGAAGCCGTTATGATACCGTAGTGATATTGGTTTGATGAACAAGCGCACATCGAGAACCCACTCCAAGCCAAGGTTGTGAAATACGCGCAGCCATCGCTCTGGCTCTTGACAAAAATCTGTAATGGGCGATGATCTTCTCACATGGGGCCACCACAAATAACAAGCTATGAAATAACTATTTTGAGCGAACGCCACTGCTGTAGCCAGATACTGACATTTCTTTATGCAAAATTCAATCGGTTAAATTCGCATCACTGCGTCGTCTCCAATCACAATTTAGTACCAGAGGGCCTTGTTCCAGTGCACACTCTTCGCGTTGGCCAGCGCATACTCATCGACAGAGAACGTCTCGTTGATCACAATCTGCGTCCCCAAACTGGGATCGTTGTACTGCGGCCAATACAACTTGTCATCGGGCCACACAGTGTTCGGGTTGCCTGCCAGCACGAAGGACAGCAGGTATTTCTGCATCATTCTCGCAACCGCGGCGTTCACTGGCGATGTAATAGCACCAACCAAAGCAGCCTCTGCAGCGCTGAAACCTGTTGTCG
>NW_008648990.1:2421450-2422966 GCF_000247585.1 Phytophthora nicotianae INRA-310 | reverse complement strand
AAGTATTCCAGATACAAGGTCCATTTTGCTGATTTACTCGTCTCTGCAGTTTCTCTACAAAGAGGAAAATTTGCTCTTTCTCCTTCTTAGGGCCGTTCTTAACCGGGATCGCGATCCAGCGCGTTGGCGCGTTGCCGTGAAATGGGTTCACGCTGCGATCCGAGCCGTTCATAACCGGACTGCGATCTGAAAAAAATCAACGTTGCCGCCAAAATGCAACATGGCGCGGACCGCCAAGCGCAAGGCAAGCGACGACGCTGCAGCTTCCACTGCTGGACCTGACACAACGGCCACCACAATGAGCTCGATGTTGACCGTGACGATCGACTTGGCGCCGCTCAAGCGTCCCGTGCGCCCTCCAATGTCGGAGAAATACAGCTATTGGAGCCTTGATCAGCTCAAGTTAGAGTGCACGGCGCGTAAATTGAACGTCCTCAAGAATACGAAGAAGGACGACCGCGCCAGTATTCTCGCGAGTCTCCCACTTTCCAGTTGAATCAAAGCAGCAGCCAATGAAGCGCGACAGCGAGTCACAGATAGCCTGGACGTTGACTCCATACCTCTGGTAGTGGCCCGAGAAGAATGAGGTCTCATCGGGCACCTCTTTGGCGAATCTCGCACAGCCATCCGTCAATGCATCCAACGCATCCAGTCGTCCTTGTTGATTTCTACAAACCCGTCGGGTAGTTCAAACATGCGCTGACGTGACTCGGTTGGAGCACGGATTCTCAACTCAGGGCACTAGCAAATAGCGTCCATCACTTCATGCAACACCGAGTAGACGGCAGAAACCGACGTCCCACCAAGACACCGCGACACCTGGTAACCACTTCCTGCAAGCCACGCAATAGTCATCTGCAGCATGTTCTCGGGGGATATCGGGTCTGTCCCTGTGCGGCGACGAGACTGCAGCTCATCCCGGACCAGCGCCGTCCTGATGAACGACTGTAGGATCTCGAACGACTCCACTTTCATGCGGTAACAACGCTGGAACTGGCCTTCCAGCAGCAACGTCTACTTGTGCACGTCCCAATCCAGCCGACGACGCAAGATACAGCCATTCCACTCGTCAGCAGCAATCTCCGCTGCAGCTGCTAACAGGAGGAGGCGAAGGCGGCGCCGGCAATTATCCTGAGAGCACTCCACAAACTGCGGCAAGTCCATTTCTTACTACACGGGATCCGGCGATCCAAAAGTCGGGGTACGCGGAGGTACACTTTCGGAAATAAGCGAGGAGGGAGCAGCCAATCAGAGCTCGAGTTTGGGATCGCGATCCCGGTTAAGAACGGCCCTTATCGTCGTTCCGTTATTCTTCTTATGTTTGATGTCACGTCTTGAGCTTATCTTCGCGCTCACAATGTGCTAGTGGTCTTGGTAAGGAGAAAGGGTGCAATTACAAAAAAAAAAAAACAATACAGCTTTTCAGGACCGAATTCAGTCGATGGGGTAATGGTATTCTTCCGATGTGAGTCCATACGCCCAAGAAGTCCATACTGTTCTTTCTGTTTCATGCACA
>NW_008648990.1:2409691-2421350 GCF_000247585.1 Phytophthora nicotianae INRA-310 | reverse complement strand
CGCGGCGTTCACTGGCGATGTAATAGCACCAACCAAAGCAGCCTCTGCAGCGCTGAAACCTGTTGTCGTCCCGTTCGACGAACCCATAAGCGAGTTTGTGTTATAGAAGTAGTAGGTCTGGTCTGTGCCGTGCTTCGCGGGGCTAATGGCGATCTCAGCGTTCCATGTTTCATTGTTGAGGGCGTTGCATAGACCATAGTTTTTCGCAGTAACTTCGTACGACTGGCGGATGTCATTGAAACGCAGTCCTGCACTCTCGTAGTCTGCAGCCGGATACATCTCGAGTAGTTCGTGGATAATATTTTCAGTCAGAGCAGGGAATAGAACGCGGAAGGTAGCGAAGATGTCCTCTTCGGTCTTAATGCCATCATAGGCGACGCTGTTAAATTCATGCCGAGCGTGGGTGAGAACAACCGGACCAGAGAAGTTGAAGTGGCCCTGGTACAAACTCGCCTCGTACGTATCCGGAAGGATGTATCCATCCACACGAGGCTGCAGTGTGTACGAATACGAACTCACAATCTCCGCCGTAGCGTTCGATAAAGTGTCAAATGGAACCTGCCGCATACAGTCCAAGTGTCCCCCGTCACAGCCCACTGCACTCGATACGTTCTGCCAGAATTGTTCCGCGTGGTGGTGACCAGCGCTCGGAAGGTATCCAGGAGACATGATGTAGGCTTTCTGAAATAATTGAGGAGCTCTACCACCGAATCGGGTCATCTGGAACGCAATCTGGGAGCCTCCTGCAGAGAAACCCACTGCCGTCACGTCATGCGAATTGCCACCGAAGTTATGGATGTACTTTTGTACCCACTCGAAGGCGTGTGTGGCGTCCCAAATGGCGAGGTTGGAAACGCCACCTTCGTGTTGATATGTCGGACCAGTGGCTACACCCGTGAGTCCATGACGGTAGTTGTAGGACACGTAGATAAAGTCCGTCGATACTTCAAAGAGACCTTCGGGAGTGTTTACAGATTTGGATCCGAGCTTGAATCTGCCTCCGTAGTTGTAGACCAGCACTGGCAGATTACGACCGACGGCGTCGACGGGAGCCCACACGTCGACAAACAAGCAGTCCTCTGACGACGTGCAGTCGACATTCGTGTTTGCAAGGTTGCCAGTGTTTATCTCGGTCTCAACGTCAGGCCATTCTGGTGCAGCGAAACGGAGGTCTCCTGTGGGAGGCTTGGCGTAGCGGATGTTCTGGAATTTGTAGTACCCGACGGTGGTGTTGCCATCGATGGCCTGGACTGTGGTGTAGTCGAGGTTGATGGTGGGCAGCGCTGAAGATTCATCGCTTCTGGGGTTGGCAGCGAGAATAGCAGCAGTGAATGCAGCAGCGGCAACTGGTAGAGTGTAGATGTGCATGGTGAAGAGAGGAGGGAGGCGGGACTTAGAAACGGGCAAAAGTGAAAGTGTGTCAACCTGTGCAAACGTCCTGAGCTGTCGAGGGTTGGGTAGGTGGCGGCGGCATCATGAAGTGAGGTTTGTGCTTGCACCGCGGGACATCAAGGTATCACTTCATCGTCGATGTTCCGTGTTAATACAGTGTAAGTGTCATGGCGTGAACCGTAGCAACATCCGGTTGTTTTGTGTTGTTACTGCCCCACTCACTGCGGGATCATCGACTACTGTTTATGCTTATGTTGAAGTGAAGAAGTTTGACCACGTTGGTAGTGAATATCTGTATCGTGGTTCTAAAACTCTCGTGGTCCAAACTCAGCTCCCTGGATGGTTAATACCACAGCGCCTTATTCCAGAACAGGCTCTTGGCATTGGCCAGGCTGTCGTCCGCTACACTGAATGTGTCGTTGAGCACGATCTGCGCTCCCACGCTCGACTCATTAAACATTGGCCAGTAAATCTTGTCCTCGGACCATACCGAGTTGGGGTTGCCGGTGAGCACGAACGACACGAGATACTTTTGCATGGAAACGGCGATGGTCGCGTTCACCGCCGTTGTGACGGCACCGACGCCGGCAGCTTCTGTTGCGTCCGTAGTCTCCGCTTCCGACGAGCTGTTCGACGACGTGTTGAGAGTGTACGTGCTGTACCAGTAGTAGTTCTGGTCAGCACCGTGCGAGGCGGCTCCAAGCGCGACCTGGGCGTTCCAGGTCTCGTTATTGAGGGCATGCGTTAGTGCGATGTTCTTGTCTGTCAAGTCAAATGACTGTTTCATGTCGGCGAATCGTAGACCAGCGCTTTCGTAGTCCTCCTCGGGGTACAACTCCAAGAGTGTCTCCACAGCATCGTCCGAAATACCTGGGAAGAAGATGCGAACATACGTGGACACGTCCTCTTGTGTGTTGACGCCCGAGTACGCTCTGCTATTGGCCTCGTGTAGTGCGTGTGAAATGACGCACGGTCCAGAGAAGTTGAAGTGGCCCTGATACAGGTTTGCCTCGTATGTGTCTGGGATGATAAAGCCATCCACGCGTGGTTGCATTTGGTACGTGTAGTTGTCCACGATGGTGTTGGAGGCATTGACTAATGCGTCGTACGAAATCTCGCGCATGCAGTCGAGGTGGCCACCGTTGCAACCCAGGGAAGACGACACGTTCTGCCAGAACTGCTCAGCATGGTGATGACCAGCGCCTGGGACGTAACCCGGTGACATGATGTACGCTTTGTGGAACAACTGGGGAGCCCTGCCGCCAAAGCGAGTCATCTGAAACATCACTTGAGAGCCACCAGCCGAAAACCCGACGGCCGTCACGTCGTTCGGGTTGCCGCCGAAGTTGCTGATGTACTTCTGCACCCATTCGAAGGCGTGCTGCGAATCCCAGACGCACAGGTTGGCCACACCGCCTTCATGTTGGTACGTCGGGCCGTTTGCAAGACCCGCAATGCCAACGCGGTAATTGTACGCGACATATACAAAGTCGGTTGAGAGATCGAAGAGGCCCTCGGGGGTCACTCCCGACTTGGATCCGCCCGTGAATCCACCACCGTACGTCCACACCATGACAGGAAGATTCCGGCCAGCTGCATCAGCTGGTGCCCACACATCCAGGTACAAGCAGTCTTCGGAAGTTTTACAGCTTACGTCGGCCTCAGCCAGGTTGCCCGTGTTGATCGCAGTTTCAATGTCTGGCCACTCGGGTGCGGAGAAACGGAGATCGCCCGTCGGTGCCTTGGCGAATCGGATGTTCTGGTACTTGAAGTATCCGATGGTGGCGTTACCCCCGACAGCTTGAACGGTAGTATAGTCGAGCTCCACAGTGGGTAATGGCGAAGACGATGAGCCACTGCTGGGGACGGTTTGGCTGCTGGAGCTGGTGGTCGATGTTGTGTTAACAACAGGCCCCTGATAGGTGCTGCTGTCAGCTATAGCGGGGACCACGACCGCGGCGGCTGCCACCATAAGAGCGTACACGTGCATTTGTTGGAGGATGTGGTGTTGTACTGAAGAGAACACAAAAAGAAAAGTGATCCGGTGTCTGGCGGCCTGCAGCAGCAGACGGTTATGTAGATGGCATTATGTAACAACAGTATTGTATGGCTTGATTCTTGAGGCAAATGTTTTCAAATCACAGTGACAAAGGACTTGGGATTCGACGTGTGACACTCGAAAGCTGAATCGATTAAAAGGGTTAATTTCGTGCTTACCGTAATCTCGAAACAGTTTCTGCTCCGTTTGATGATCCCCATCGTGATTGCGGAGCCTATCCGTCCACAATCGAAGCGATCGGGTTGTTAATCCCGAGGAGCCCAGAAACGGAGACGAACATGTATTATCGACTAAATTAAATCGAGGTCCTGAGTAGAGTCGTTTAAAAACTAAAGTTTAAGTGGTGTTGTGTCATGCCGAGGTCACAATCGCAGATTCAGCATGATGTTTGACGCGCAGGGGCAACTGAGGGTTTCAGAAATGTATTGAGTAGTCCACAATTTGCTGCAACATCGATTCTCCAGCGGGAAACCGTTTGATTGCGTTGCCGACAGTAATCAACGTAATACGTGTGTCTGTATTGGTGTTGAAGTAACAATCGTCATGTTTTCAGGATATGTCCACTACATTTTCAGGTTGTGTCCACCAGAGCTTGACATAGGGTACCCGATAGGAAGAACTCAATCGGATACACAAACTTTGCCATTTGCGTGTTCTGGTGTCCGCTATACTGTAGCCGATGGGACTCGTGTCAGACAACGAAGAGATCCAGCCAGTTTATGCTAGGCAAAACAGCTCGCATTCGCAACATTCGCAACATCGTGTACTGTAGGGAACGAGTCATGGTCTGTTTGAAATCAGAAAGAGCGCTACATTGCGCGCGTCCCATACGAACAAATTGGTCACACTGCTTTCAAGTTGATGCGCCAGGCCGCCAGCAATGCCGACGCGGCAGTTGTACGCGATGTACACAAAGTCGATTGAGAGAATCGACGAGGCACTCCCAGCTTCGATCCACTTGCGAGCGTCCACTGTTGTCCACACAAAAGAAGATGTGCTCACATACCTCCCACATTCTTTCCAGGTTTTTTAGACGATGCTGTGGAGACGCTGTTTCAAGGAAGAGTCCAAAACGCCAACCTGCGTTTTGCCGACATGAAACAGTCATTTGACTTGACAGACAAGAACATCGCACTAACGCATGCCCTCAATAACGAGACCTGGAACGCCCAGGTCGCGCTTGGAGCCGCCTCGCACGGTGCTGACCAGAACTACTACTGGTACAGCACGTACACTCTCAACACGTCGTCGAACAGCTCGTCGGAAGCGGAGACTACGAACGCAACAGAAGCTGCCGGCGTCGGTGCCGTCACAACGGCGGTGAACGCGACCATCGCCGTTTCCATGCAAAAGTATCTCGTGTCGTTCGTGCTCACCGGCAACCCCAACTCGGTATGGTCCGAGGACAAGATTTACTGGCCAATGTTTAATGAGTCGAGCGTGGGAGCGCAGATCGTGCTCAACGACACATTCAGTGTAGCGGACGACAGCCTGGCCAATGCCAAGAGCCTGTTCTGGAACAGGCGTTATGGTACTGAGGTCAGAGATCACTTTGAATCGAAGCCATGACAATCAACTACATTTACACATGCTCTAGTGTCAACTTCAACATGCACATTGCGTGTCGGGCATGGCACGCCATGTGCTGCTTGCGCAGCCACCAACACCACCAGCAGTGACGATCGGTAGCCTTCAGTTCTGTATGCTGTGTCGCCGCCGTCGACAGACAGAGATCCGAATATGCCGTTAACGATGATGTCCTCCTGCTCCCTGCAACCGTTTCAAATGTATCCCAGTTTAGCACGAGTCTAAATCTGATAAATCTGAGTCTACATCTGAATCTTTGCTGATCCTTGTTCACGTAAAACCAAAAGCGCAGTTCAAGTTGGGTCATTCGCCATTCCGCCGTGCCGACGTGTCATTAGTGGCATCGCTTTCTCCTCCCACAGCGCTCTTGAGCTCGAGCAACCACTTGAGTCTTCTTCCTCTCTCCCCTGCGCGTTCATCCACCCGCTTCGCAGTCTCCAACGCGCCCTGTCAACTCTAAACCATGGATACCAAGGCCCCACTCTCACTCGACGCCTTCATCAAGCTGGCCTTCTGTCTAGAAGGCCGAGACAAGCTGTCTAAGGTGAGTGACCAATTGATTTAGAATCTGCTACATCGACGCTTCATAACGCACCATTAACCGTGTTCTAATTCGCTCTAGATGCTGCAATATGGCAGTCGAGCGCTAGCCTTCTACGTTTTGTCGGCCGACCCCAAGAGCGACGTGGGCCAGCGCCTACACGCACTCTACAAGGTCATGCAGCAGTCTCGCAAGGCCTTTCGACTGGGCAAAAGCGTCACGTACTACAAGAAGCTGCAAACTCTGTCCAGCAGCAAGAGTCTCACCGAGACGCAGCGCTATCTGCAGTTCATACAGAACCTGGGCATGCTGGGCTACTTCCTAGCGGACAACGTGGCCTTCGCCAGCAAAGCCAAGGTGCTCCGCTTCGACGCAGATGATCTGGCTCGACGTGGCGGCGTCATGTGGTTCTGCGCCAACGTCGCGGGCTTTTTCAACGCCCTGGAGAGTCTCAACGCCGACGTGGAGAAGGAGAAGTGTGTGCGGGACATCTTGGCCTCTGAGGAGGACACTGCACGCGTCGAGACGCTGCAGAACCAGCTGGAAACGCTGAGGAGCGGCCGCTTCAAGAAGCTGCTCTCCGTGCTCAAGGTCATGTGCGACCTCATCGTGTCGTCCAACACGAGCGGCGTGCGGCTGGCGGAGCGGATCACGGGCACGAAGCTGCACGACGGCATCATCGGGTCGGTCGGCTGCGTGTCGGCCGCGGTTGTGCTGTACAACACGTGGCCTAGTGCACCGAAGAAAGCGCTACCGCCTAGCGAGAAGGTGGAGACTAAGACTGAAACCAAGAGCGAGACGGACTAAGCTCGGGTGGTGCAGCATTACGCTTTTATATGAATAACATGATCAAAATTTGAAATTTGGGACTGGACCTGCTTGCGTATTTTTAGTTCTCTTTTTTTTCTGCTTGTCGGTGTTGTGTGCATCTGTGTGTCTGAATGCATCGCCGTCAACGAGGTGAGACTCTAAGCGAGCGACTGAGAGCCGAGGTTCAAGTGTCTGCGTCGCTGTGGCAGACCGTAACCCGTGGTAATGAAAATGCAGCAGGAGACGCGAAAGATAGACCCACGGACAGAAGCGTACGTAATTTTCATGTAATTTATCTTGCATTTTCGGTATTGATTTTTTGTGTTTTACGGGCTTTAGAGTGGTGTTTTTTCGTGTCCTCGAGAAGTGAAGCCCCTGCTTTTCTTCTACAAGTACTTGCAGCCTATTGGCGGTGCTGAAACGTTAGGCAACAACGATAGCAATACCAATGTTCCGGCAAAACATCATTCTCAGAGAAAGTTGCGTATTAATTTACCGCTGACTGTTATTTGCGAGCGCACTAATGCTCAGGAGTCGGTGCTCTGGTTACGAACCGATGCTCAAGGCAACGTCATTCGAGAAGACAAGACACCACTCTGGCGAAAGAAACTACACAATGAACTCATGAGTGCGACATCCGATTCTAACGAAATTGATCCAGTACTGGCAGTGAGGAGTGTCGCTCGATGGAAAAATAGTAATCACTCTAGTGGCGGAAGTGCAGTCGTGTTAACCCGAAGAACGCTGGATCCTATTCTAGCGGTGCCGTGTGAGCTTCCTATTTGTATACAGCAATTTGTACATTGTCGAGGGTCCCAGGCCAGCGTATACCGCGTCTTCTGGTGCAAACAAGAGCGCAAGTGCTTCGCAGTCAACTTAACCAGCAGGTGCGATTTAACAAAACCATTAACCGTTAACCACTCATTAAAACGTCGTTATGACATCGGTAGTGTAGCTTGAAAAGCACTGAGGCTCCCGAGGATGCGAGTCTCATGAAAAGTCCCTGTGTTACATCACCGAGCGGGTTATCAGCATCAACAATGGCAGCGATGAATGCGGCGTTCGAAGCAGCTATGGTTACAGCAGCTCAAACCGCCAGATTCTATTGCGTTACAGTATCTCCAGACGCTCGAGCGTGTGCTCGATGGCCCAAACTAAGAGGAGCCGCAATAATCGAGGGCGTTCAAACCACTTCTCGCATTGTAGAGCACGTACAGATGCAACTCCCTACTCTATGTTTCCACTCGATGACTACGGATTTTATCAAAGACATCAATGGCGTATGGTGGCTCACACGAGTGGTAGATTTTAACGCCTCCAGTTCAATAGAACCACCTAGGGACGACGCATGTTTCGGTACGCGAGATTCCGCGGTATTCGTTCCAGAGGCTCTACGTACACGATATGGTCCTAATAACGAATCTCAGTTGGATGATCCATCGTCACCTCCTAAAGAATCCACACTATTACGCGGTGACGAGCTAAGCCATGCGATGAACACGCGCTCGTGCTTCCTGTGTGGCTGCTCGTGTGAGCTCTCACCGACGTTCCGGGGTCAGTTAGACGCGATGGTTAAAGGCCAGAGCAGTGACGAGTATAAGGCGAACAGTACCATATCGTTGAAAACTCAAACAGTTGATGAGTTCCGAATGACACTCACAATGGCGCTTGATACGATATTTCTCATGAGACAGCGTGGTGTGAATCTACCAGCGTGGGAGAGTGCAGTCAGTACAGTTAGGAAGTCCCAACTGCGTGATGTTTGTGACTTTCCAACATGTATGCTCTGCTACAGAATCTACCAGCAGCAGAATCGACTTCAAGTACTCGCACGTGAACTGCATTGCGTACTGTCGCCTAATGTTAACCCCAGTGGTGACCCTGAAGTAGAAACAGAGATAAACTCTTCCGATGGAGTTGGGATGGCTGCATCAGCAGCAGCAGGTTTAGCGTCTCAGCTACTTTCGAATGAGCTACGATACGACCAAGAAGCTCCAAGAAACGTTCTTAATGCCCTTGAAGCTTTTAGGAGTGAAGTTATACCGCCGTCGCTTTTACTGCGTGGAGATTCGCCGGAACTGAGACCTACAGGGAATATACTGACTCCTGTGCGAGGTGCAGACGTAGACCCTACAGCTACACAACTTCGTCTGGTATTTTTCTTCCACGAGTTACAGGATGGAGGTCCTGACTTGGACCCCACGGATTTTTACTTAGAGTATCAACTGGATCAGTCTGTCACGCGAGTGCAGCTGGAAGGCAGTAAACGACACACTCCCAATCGCTGGCAACTGTGTGAAGCAAGAGTTCATTATCTCTACGCAACTTTAGAAACGTTCAGCGAGTTCTGTTCACAAAAGCGGCTTCTTATTAAGTTGAAAGCGAAACCAAGGTCACAGAGTGATGATAGTGACAATGAAGAGCATGATGGGAACGGGGAAGACGACCAAGTTGGTATTAATGGGGGTCCTATTGCGAGTCGTTATCGCGATAAAGAGGAGTTCTTCGGATATACGTTGTTGTCGTTAAGGGCTGTGAATACGGCGGCAAAATGGTTCGGGAATTCGCTACAACCTGAAAGTCGAACGGATTATTTGCTAGAGTTACAGACTGGTTCGTATGGCCTATTGACGCTGAAATTGACGGTCGGATTGCTGGTGGACCCCATACCGTTAGGGCATCTACGTGACATATTACGTGACCGTATCTTCTTAGAGGAACAACCACCAGCTGGAGTCTATTGGGCCCCACAATCACATTTTCTTAGTGGGTTGGCAGTACCTCGAGATTGGGTCGGGGCACTCATGCCTTCCGAGTACACTAAGCTATTACCCATGCGTCGTAGACGTGGCGCTTACGGTACTCACACAGTGACAGCTTCGAAACCTCCTTTCACTTTATCACCAACGCACAGTGCTGCGAAAATCACAGTTCCTCCGCATACCGTAACAGATACCGCAAAGAACCAAAGCAGTGAAGAATTAGAGAATGCTGTACCCCTTAGTGCACCTGTGAAGAAACCATCTACCCGGCGAATGTCGAATGTAACAACAGCAAAGAATTGTCCCGAGACTGCGAGATCTGGTACTAGTAATGATGACGACGCGGTGATCTCTAACGTTGGTCAATTACAGTCTGAATGCAGCACCCGATCACTCCACTTGATGACTGGATCGATGACCAGAACGACCCTATCGCAGGCATGTTTAGCAGCAAAACGACTGGTTTTCCGTATCACCGACGATACTGCGACTACCAATTTCCCTACAATTCTTCTCGCAACAATTCTTCGACAAGCAAGTATCACAGTTCCATCCTCCTGGAAATCCTCAGCCAGTTTTCACTTCACACGGAGATATTCTGTCGATCGTTTATTGGCCGAAGTACGGCCTGGAACCCTCCCGATGTTATCTTTGCTTGGAGAGCTGTTGCTAGTATTGATCGACGAACGGGAGTTGCCTGACTCGATAGATGCGGGTGCACTAGAGTCTCTACTCGAGCCGTTCTGGCAGCATGATAGTGGATGGCGCCCCATTCCACGTACTCAAAGTGGCTGTCTTCCTGAGCGTCGAGTCGTTTGGAATCGTGCTATTCGACGCTGGGAAGCTGCCACCGGCAACACCTCTATAGAACCTGCTGCTCAATCGGATGGGAGTATAGTTCAGTATCTTGGCGATACTTTAGCGTTAGAGATCGGAGACTTTCGGACCAAACTTTTAGCACTTGTGGTCTGCGAACTGTTCGAACAAATGGAGTCACTGGACGATGGATACGTTGAAATTGCAGAATTACGGTCACTAGCAAAGTGTTTTCCAAAGCAAGAAAGCTTGACGATGGAGGAGCTTGATGCTGAAATTGGTACACGCGAGAGATTAACACAAGAGAATATCATTGTGTTAGCGAAGCTGGTACATCAACAGCGACGTTTGTCTTTACGGACATTGCTGCATTCTCTAATGGGGAGTGCAGTACTGGTGGAAGCACTTACTCGATTCGATCGTGTGGGCTCGAGCGAAATGAGTCTTGAAAGTGCGTTACTAGATTTTTTTTTAATTTCTCGTTACTGACTTGGGTTACTTGTGTAGAATTCCGAGAACTGGTATTCGAAGCGTTGATATCGCAGCGCAAGGTCTACCGTGCATTTCAAGAGGAACCAAAGAATCCACAAGACGGGTTTTGTCTGCGTCACGGGTTCACGGAAATCTACGTTACGGATAGTGTCTGCGTACTGTGCGCTGTTGAGGTTCGTGTACTCGTCTAGTTTCTTTGTTTAGTTATTTTTTCTAATGTCATTGCTTTGTGATAAAGTACCAAGCTGAAAAATCTCCTTCAAAACCAGAAACAAGTCCAGGAAGTCCTCAACCGATTTTAACCGATAAGAACACCACCGTAGATTCTGATCATGCGCTATACAAGTATGAAACGGCGAGATTTATTGGTAAATGTACACTGTCAGGACGAAGCATAAGTGCAGATTTCAATGCAGAAGGAAACCAGAGCTTGGAGTTAAATACTACCAGACGAACGTCAGTACCGTCGAGGTTTCGCCGCCTTTCAACTGACAAGAGAGTTAACGATGAGGTCCGTACTCAGGGACCTCGAAGGCGAAAAGCAGTTTCTGGGAAGACAGTGACGGCCCAACATGTGGTCGATTTGGAGCTGGACGGAGTCTTGAACCAGCTTCACGCTGCTGAGAGGACTATTGTGACCGGTGAAGTTCCAGTAAGTGAACGGAAGGCTTCGGCGGCTTCAGTTCGGACTCGGCAATCGTTAACAACCTCGGGGGATGCGATATCACGCATCTTCTCGGATCTAGGAGATGCCGTAAAAATTCCTCGTAAAAAATCCACGAAAACAGCTCAAATCCCTTGCCAAGACGATTCTACTGGTCCAGATAAAGTTGCGAAGAAGCGAATGAAGAAGAAAATCTTGAAGAAAACCGCACGACGTGTCAAGTCGACGAACCAAAAGTCCACGTCGGATTCGCTGTCGAAGTTATTGCGCTTGGAGTTTAGCGATCATGTGTTGTCGACAAGTGCCAGTGAGTCCATCGTCGAGAAGGCTGTACGCATTGAACAGCGACGAAAAGAGGTACGTTTTCTACCACTAACCACGAAATATTAGCTTGTTTTGTTTAACTATTCTGTTGTAGCTCGACAGATTGGTACTTGCCGAAGTCCAGGAAGTTAAACAACGACTCGCCAAACTCCTCGATGAATCGTAGTCGTCACGAAGTAATATTACTGAATACAGCCACAGACTTGGGCATA
>NW_008648990.1:2393309-2408976 GCF_000247585.1 Phytophthora nicotianae INRA-310 | reverse complement strand
ATAACGTCTTTTGATTGGATGAAAAGGTTGACTGGAGCAGTTCATGCTCACATTCACAATAGAAGATGGCTGCCAAGAAGGACAAGACGCCCGCCGTCTATGACAGCGACAGCGATGAAGCGCCCGAGGTCGTGACCAAGCAGAGCGCCACGGAGCAGGCGCTGACTCAGCAGCGACAGGAGGAAGAGGCTCGCGCACAGGCTACCGCCGCCAAGAGGTGGGTCCAACATGGCGATTGGCCAATATGTCAATTGGGTCTTTTGAGGCTGAAGGGACCCATATCGAGCAATGGAAATGTGGAGAGAGGTTACCTAATTGATGGAAATATTTCTATGTCAGTAGAAAGAGAAAGACCAAGCAGGAGCCTAAACCAGAGGAGGAGGTGCCGGAATTGTCGGACGACGTGCTGTCGGCTGTTGCTGCTCGTAATGAGGAGGAAGAGGAGGAGGATAAAGCGGAGGAGTTGCGTGCCAAGAAGCGACGTGCAGTGGAGGAGGCCAAACTGGCTAAATTGATGGAGAAAAAGACCCACACGAGACAGTTTGGCAACATTCAGGTGCAGACGCTCGAGTCGCTAGAGAACACGCAGACGAGGGAGCTGTCGACCAGTGCCAAGCAGTTCTTGGAGCGACGCTTAGCGCCGACTAGAGCGAGAATGAACATCATGGAGGGACACCCGTCGCAGTTTGCTAGAAAGCAGAAGCTCCGCAGTCAGCGAACCTAAGGGGTAAAATCAACATTCCTTTTGAGCAATATGTAGCACTGGGAACTAGTTCGAATATGTCGCCCATGCGTTTGCAAATAGGCTGATTAGTATAGTGATACGTATGGCTATTGCATTTCATTTCTTTCATCACCTTTGTACGACCTGGACCCGCCAAACGAATTAAAGTGAAAAGTGGCACCGGCAACAACATTCCACATCAAGCGTTTTCTCAAGCATGGCTATTCACTTCATTGTAGGAGAACCGTTTTTTTTGTTTAAAACGTTTGTAGCACTTTGTTTAAAAAGACAATTAAATATTATAATTAAAGTTTTGTTTTTAATTTCTTAAACAAAATTTACGTCAATGATAATACTATTGTGTTTTTCGTGTAATGTGTCAAAACGAGGTTTTTTTCTCGTTATTTTAGCAAATTGTAAAGATTAACTCGACAATTATTTACCTGCCTTACTCTTCGAGTTAATGCTGAATCTGGTCATGACGGTTTAGGTTGTGACTCGGACGATACTCAGTTGTAGAGTCAATGTTTAGCTAGTGGTTAGCTCGTAGATAATTAATTTTTACAGAAACTGGCTACGTAGGTTACGATCTCAACGATCCTTTAAATGAAGTGAAGTTAATTATATTGTCTCCCTCGTTTCTTGCGGAGTAGGTAACTAGCGAATTATAATTTTACTGGATATTCGCCCAATTGGATACGATAGAGCAACTTCCTTCCAGTTACTTCGATCGAGTTTACACAGCACCTCCGCTCCTGAAAAAGATTAAGTTAGCAGCACCCGCGAACAGGCATTGAAATGACAATCGGGTGTCCTACAGAGCGAATTATAAAACGAGACCACCACCACCTTAAATGCCATGCACCAGGCATGCTTAATGTTTAAAATATGTACTATCGAGCAAAACAGACAAACTCTACTTCTGGTCTTGTCACAAAACCCACTTCTTTCCGGTATGGATCACTCAGTCAATCCTTGAAAAGTATTCTTTTTACGCTTACCGGTACTACAGTACTATTGTGCTATGGACTAACTTTGGCGTATATTTGAAGTAAATAGGGCCTCTAATTCAACGACAAACCTCTTCTGTTAATCCTAAGTTGAACAATAACTCAACATCAAAACTAGGGCTACGCGAGGCTGGGATAGGCACACGCTCATGACTACACTGCAATATGATATGACAGAAAATACTGCAACATCAACCCACGCGTGATACAATTGTAGTAGCTCGCAAACATAGCGAAGATGCAATAAGGAGACTAATGGCATCGGTGATAATGTCATATACAGTAGTAATGCACCTGTTTTCGCAGGGGTGGACCATATCGGATTTACAGGTTTCAATATATAAACCCGAGGATAATTGGCAAATGGAGCATTATATCCGAAAGTTTATCAAAGGTCCGAGGGTGACAACGGGATGTAGTACTGTACGACGAGGAAGCAATAAGGTCCTCATACTTAGGCAGAAATAGCCCTATTGAATATTGAATTACTAAGAAAAAAATGTTTGCCGCCGCATCTACTTTGTGTTCGTGTTGGAGCCAATTTCAATTCGATCAAAAATTACCTATAAGGAGCCAGTAGTAATATTTTCCGTGAAAGTGTAACGCTCATGTGCTTGCCTTTCAGTGTCTCCTATCATAGTACACAGAACAGTTAGTATGCCCCTCGAGGATCTATTGTCAAATCCGTACAGACTTCCCCAGATCGTGGTACTGTTGCAAATATGCTTGACACTATGGCCCTGTGCCACTCTTCCGGCTAAAGCATACTTACTAGTAATCCCTTCTTCATCGTAGTACTGTACATGCAGCATGATGCCCGCCGCGAACTCTGCGCAACGACGGTGGTGGTCGTTTCGTATCTCTGTATGCTGGGATGCGGTTCCCCGCTTGACAGGACGCGAGACTACATGTAAAGGACTTCACCTTCGCGCAGGGCAAACAGGCTTTGCTAAACGCCAAACTGTCCGGAGGGACAACAAGTATGTATGCGTACTTGAATACAACCAAGTGCTTGTTTAAAGCCCGTGTCATTCCACAGAAGAGTGCTGCGGCGGTTTCCATAAATGGACTGCTGACTCAGCAGGCGGTACACGAGCGGTCTGATTTGGACGAAAGCCAGTAGTTAGTAACAATTTGGACAACTATTTGGATTTGAACAACACTACCTCACCGCCCTTTCTTTCTTTGGTAATTTGACACTATTAGTTGACGAATACTGCAAAATAAGCGTTGCATGACCAATAAGAAGTGCGAAGGGTGCTCTTAGTTAAATATCTCGACCCTGTGCTGTTGTTGATCATGGAATATTCAACAGTAATAGTATGGAATACTATCGGCGGTCTTATGACAGAAGGTTGACGAGGAACTGACGAAGATCGGGACGGCATGAACAGTTGATACGAAGGACAGCAGAACGACGAAGGTAAGTATAGAACCAACGAGGATAGCGAGGAGAACTGGAACGGTAACGGCAGGAAGATGGCGAGGACGGTGACGGTGACGAAGATCAAGTGGATATTGTACCAACCTGGGTACATTCAAGGAGAGCAGACTCTACGTGGCAGCATAGCGGACAACCGAGACCAAAGGAGAGGCGACGTCGGACTGGATTGAGCGGCTCGCATTCACCGCAGAACGTCGTATCCGGTGAAGATCGCAGAGGCCGAAAGGCCGCAACCCAGATGCATTTGAAGTAGGAGATCAGTCTTAGATTTGCTGCGAAGCAGAGAGAAGACACTTACGAAGTTAACCTCCAAAAGAGAGAAGAGATCGAGAAGGGAACGTATTGCGTTGTCTACTCACTTGCATCCTGACGAGAGAGAAGAGCAACGAAGAAGAGGAGAAGCAGTACCTAGTGATCGGACGGGTTCTAGTGTGTGGAGGGAAACGGGTATCAGCAGCCCCGTAGGGTCGAAGAGGAGTATCTGCAGCCTACCCTCCAGGTGCTGGACAGTCTTTTGAGGTATCGGAGCCCTCGCGGTAGTTTAGCCCGCTGCGGTAGTTTAGCCCGCGACGCAGCCCTGGACGACCTGCAAGATCACTAGAACCTTGTCAACATCAAACGACCGCACGAGTAGTGAACTGAAGTGCTGTGTATATTCGGTGTTACTGTGTCTGTTAGAGCACTCAGAGAACTTGTTCACCAGACACTGTCTGCTGGCCACGGACAAGACTGGCGCGGTACGAGGTGTCCTAAAAGGGAGCTACGGTTATTGCCTATTATTACTCAACTTTAATTAATTTTCCTAACTTGGGCGGTTTGTTATGTATATGCAAAACCACCAATCGATAATTCCTGGCGATAAACTACGATTTACCGTATGGTATGTTTATCTGCAGTTGTGACGCGAAATGATAGATAAATACGCAGAACGCGCTCGGCACGCAAACTTCGCTTCTTTACGGCAGAAACTTGACGACGCTATCATAGATAATCACACTCTTTCTTCTTGCGGACGCGATGGGTGTACCTCTTCGAGAAATGTGCTGGTCTGGGAGTCTGTTTTGAGAGAAGTTGGGTTGCGGGAAGAAACAGATGTCGTCGCTTGAATTGTTCGGACGTAACTAACTAAACGGACACTCTCTTTAGTTAACGGTCTCTTCAAAGTCATTTTTTACCGTCGACTTTGGTACAGTGATTTCTCCAGATAATAAAAAAAAACATGGTTTCTTGACGGTATCACTACAAAGAGGATGTACCAAGTTACTGCAAATAGTTGTTACGGCTATCGGAATTGCGGATATGTCACACAGATAACAAGAAAATTATGAAAATTTCAGAGCTCATCCGGGCGCTCGCGCACGGCCTTACTTTACCAAGTCTATTTTCATGATGTAATAAAATGCAACGAAAACCTGGACTAAAAGATTTTGTGCTGCACAAAAATGTTCTCGTATATTTCGTGCACTGCACGAACAGCCCTACAACATTGAAAAGCTGCTAGGTCTTAGCCATAACACTCATTTTGCTAACTTCTGCATGAACTTTGCAAGGACTTACGAGACTGGTTTCAAATGAAGTCAGTGACCATTTCTCCTAAACAAAAATAGTACTACATGTGTTTACGACTAAATACAAGTCACGAGTGAGAGCATCATCAGAGAATGACAAGACGATATGTAAAATGGTGTCGTACACTTGTAATTAGAAGTAGAGAACTGTAATGTCTAGGGTTAGTGGAAGGAATAGCGGTACAAACTCCAGATAAGCTAATAAAAATTATGACGGATTTGTTTGGATACTCCATTAATTAACTCTGGTGGAATTACGAGTGGGGGCTTTTTTTCCAAACGATGTATAATTGAGTCTCCCGTCATACTCAATTAGCTCTGTAGCCTTCCAGAGGTTTCACAGGTTACATTAATCTAATGTTAGCTTAATACATTAGAAAAATTGAACCACACAAAGCAACCTCGTTCCTGAAATGAAGTTAACCAAAACGACGTTTTTGTAATATATGTATACATGTACAAAAAGCTCATTTCTTATTGATGTTTCCTCATTCGTCAGATCCACGTCTTCGAATACTTTACTGTATTAAGTGCCTATTGTCATTATTTTATTTACATTAGTACGGCTATTATTTTTCGTCAACGCTTATATACGCAAAAAGCCTATGGGAGAAAGAGTTTTTCATAGGATTTATGTTTATATAAACATTGAGCAAAAGACCGGTCATTCTGCATGTCATGTATAGAGCTAAAGTCTGCGCCATTCCAAGAAGCAATGTCCATCATGCGCATGATATCGTTGTGCTATGAGCTGTTGCAGTGCCAGCCCTCATCCGTACTTTATGCAGTATTTCTAGCCACGCTGTCAGTTCACAAAAACGTTTTTTTATGTGCAAGAATGCTCACTCCACTGATGTGTACTAACTATTATAATATGTTTGTGATTAGCACAGTTAATGAAGACCGCAGTAGAACAGTAATCAGCATAACATTGGCGTTCGGGATGGTTGATCTCGAAAAGAAGTATTTCTTGGCTAAACGTCAGCTTCATTCCGACTTTCACACCTCAGCATTCAAGTCGCATATTCGAGCAACTCTCAAGTTGATTCTGCCACCCGACCTACTACTCTCTGCTAGGACTAAAAACATGCGCTTCGCTTACTTCCTGCTCGTCGCCACGGCTACTGTTCTGTCTACCAGCAGTGCTATCGCGCTCACCTCTGTCGACGACCAGGCAAAGGTGCCTGCGGTGACTGCAGCTGACGCTGCGGTCGCCGTCCGTGCGCTCGACATCAGCCATGATAAGAGGTTCTTGCGATCTAACGAGAAGAATGACGAGAATGCAGAATATGAAGAGGAGAGGGGACTACCACTGGGCAAGTTGACTCAGTTGACGAAAAAATTTGTCGGTGATGGACAGAAGATTGAATCGCTAATGGACAAACTGTCCAGTCTATTTGTCGGGTTGTCCGCCAAGAACAGGCAGAAATTGCTCAAATCTACTCGGAGCTAGAAGAATCGTGAGGTGCCCGAGCATTACTAAACGGACCTGGTATTGACTGTCAACCACAACTTCCCCATCAAGCTCAGCAAGATATTACAGTGATTGAGAACGAATCTTTTACTGTATACCTGGATTCAACATTGTCAACTTTCACACCCACTCCGTGTTATATTTGATACCCTAAATCCAAAGTCGTGCACCGCCCGAGGGCGTTTTGAAATTACCCAATTTTTAACTACAGTTCTGCTGTTGCACACGGTAATAGTGCTTGATACCGTTGTGTTCGGGGCAGTAGCATCGATACGCCATCCAAGCGCAAGCCAGCCCTCATGACTTGGTTTATTATTTTTTTTAATTGTAATAGAGACAAGAGAGCTCGCTGCGAAGCCTGCTCAACCCTCTCAGAAACAACAGTACAAAGATCGCATCATACGCCTTTGAAAGCAAAGGAACTGAAGCAAAAAAAAAAAAAAAAAATACACAGGCAAATCTATGTTAATACTCTATTTCTGCAAGAAATTATCAACACATATATAAATACATTATGGAGCGGATCTTGAAGCGACGCAGTTGCTGTCAATGGCAGGAGCCGCTATTAAGAAGGCGTCGGACGCTGCGGCTGTTGCAGCTGCTGAGGCCGCTTTAGCAGCCGAATCTCTCGAGCGTGAAGCAGCAGAAGCTGCTGCAGCGTTGAAAGCGCAAAAAGAAGCCGAGGAGGAGGCCGCAAGGCAAAAGAGGCAGCAGGATCAGGACGAATTGGACGTCGTGGCGGTTGGAGCCGTCGCGCACGTGATTCGACGCGCTTTCCGCACGTTCTACGCGGCTCCCGAGTCTTCAAAGGAAGCTACCGAAGTTTCTATTGAAAATGAAGCAACAGAGGACCCATCGGAGCGAGCAGCGGAGCCAGGCGAGCTCCAGCAAGAAGAGGACGTTACTACGAAAAATTTTGAAGAGCAAGAGGCAGAGAAGAGTCCGTATATCGCTATTTCTCAGGCTCGGAAGGACGCTATTGCTCAAGAACTGGAGAAAAGGCACGAAAAAGCAAGAGCCTTACTTAAATTCATGGAAACAAGACAGCAAGAAGCAGCAGACGCCGATACTCGGGTCGCCGAGGAGTTAAGTCGAAGTGGATTGGTCATAAAGGCGCAGATTCCGGTGGGTCCGACGTATTTAAGACTAGATGACCACGAATTGCGGGTTTCTAAAGAAAAAGGAGCGGACTTCGGTGATTTTGCAGACTCTTTACTACACGCGAAGACGCTGGTGGCTGAATATGAGCAAAAACGTATGGAGGGTAGTGGAAATGTGAAGAGAATGATGTTATCACCTACACGCCGAACTGCAGCTAGTGAAAGTGGAGAGCATATTGGGTACCTTGACACGACAAAGTCGTCTTGTATACGCACCGAAGCGACGCTGGAACAACATAAATACCACATTGCAGAAGTCAAAACTATTCATACCGAGCAACGCGCTATTGCTGGGAAATCTTCGCTGCAGAATGACACAGAGCATGAAAATAATAAACAAGATCAGGATCCGTTGTCATCACCAATAGAGCAAGAACTGAAAATGAACGCGGTCGAAAAGCGGAAAAACATGGCGATTCTCGAGCGTATGCAGACCAAACTCGACTTTGTGCGAAATCCGCGGTATGCTGTACCCGACCTCAGCAAGACTAGCACAGGAGATGGCCTCACTGAGAGCGATTCTACCGTAAAACCGTGCTTCGATATCGTACCAAAGCCCCCGATCATATTTACTGACTACGACATCGGTGGGATATACGAACAAGTCGTGTATGTACGCAACACCGGTCTTTTATCTCGGTGTGCACGTATCCTCCCACCTGGTACGATATTCTTCTCGATGGCTAGTGTATTATTCCCCGAAGAAAGCGGTATGGTTGCACCTGGTATGCACGTAGAGCTGCGTATTCGCTTCGCTCCAGACTCGCGTGGTGACTACAAGGACAGCTTTACGGTACAGTATGAAACAGAACAGTCCGTCGCTCCGGGGTCGTCCGGAACGCCAGGATCTGCAGGTTCAGCGCAGATGATTGTTCCAATAATGGCACGTCGTACACCTCCTGAATTGACGTTGTCTCTGGTGGTTCGTGCTCAGAACACTCTCGTCGGTGGACGTTCCGTCACGTCGCTCGTGTGTAAAAATCTAGGAGGTAAAGGGCGATTCTGGCTGATGAACGAATCAACGTGGTCTAGACTGGAACATCTTCAGGTTGTTAGTGGATTAAATCCGACCCGTTCTGCAATTGAAATGCTCGGTGGTGAGTACGAACTTGGAGCTACAATGGACGTGGGTCCTTTCCGAATCTCGCCTAACGATATTGAACTGGATAAGGGCGAAAGTGTGACGTTTGATCTCGAATACACTCCTTCTAGTGTCGGAGAACAACGCGAACGCTTCGTCATGGTTTGTGATAATTGTCTCGTACGTGTATTTCAGATCGTAGGTCGGGGTTGTCAGGTGGATGTAGCAGCTACACATGTAAATGATGTGCCGATCGATACATCTATTGCTGAAATGGGGCAAATGGATCGATTATTCTTTACCGATGAAGTACTCGTGAACGCTCGTTCTCAACAGACTATCGTCATTGCAAACGACACTCCCATCGACGTTAAATACTCCTGGAAGATAGAGCCTTTAATGGAGGGAACTCTATATGGTGGGTGTGACTGGACTCCGCCGTATCGTATCACCCCAACAAGTGGTGTATTTGCGCTGTCATCGTCGAAGGAGTTTACTGTCGATTTTTCACCTGTTGAAGCTCGCACATATGCGTGTCAAGCGACTCTTATGATCAACGATATCCCGGCGTGTAGCATGCCTGGACCTGGTCAGATGGCACATCTCAAAGCTGCGTTTCAGACACAAGACGATCCTTCACAAAGTCCTCGAGATGCAGCCAACGCAGCAAGAAAACTACAAGATGAAATGCCAGGGTTTTTGTTTCAATTGCATGGACGTGGGAGGCTTGGTAGCTTCACGATCACTCCAGCTCTCAACGATTCGTGGATTTCTTTAAAAGAGGACAGCTCTGACTGTAAACCGGTGCAATTGTTACAACAGAAGCAAAGATACTCAACTTCTGTGGTTCTAAAGAACCAGAATGATGCACCCATCACGTTCTGTTGGGATCTTGCGAGGTTACGGCAACGACACTTGGCTGCAAGTGGAGGTCCAGCAGAGTCGACAATGATACCGCCAACTAAAGGAAAAACGTCAAGTTTCGAGTTGGCACTCACTCCGCTTACAGGTGAACTAATGCCTTTGGGACAACAGCGTATCGATCTTACCTTCACGCCTTTTTGCACGGGATCATTCTCTCTTAGTGTGCCTTGTCGAATCGTTACTCCACATGACATCAACGACCTTAAAACACCTCGTTTTGAGCGCTGGTTGCTTCTTGAAGGAGATGTTGCTGGAGCAGAGATTGAGATTGTTACACCAGAAATTGACTTCGGACTGGTGCTCGTTGGAGCAAGTGCTGAGTCTTTTATCACAATTAAGAATCCGTCTCCTAGTGTAACTACACATTGGAGGTTTCTACACTTAGAAGGGTCATCATCTGAGTCAGGATTGATTCAAGCACAGTCTTCTCTAGGTTCTAAACTTCGACGATCAAGCTCGAAAGAGTCTGTTATGTCGCGACATTCCGCGATATCCTCGAGTTCTGGTAACGAGACGGAGCGCAGTAGTATCTTTACTTCGAGGGATATACCACCACGAGCCACTGTAGCGTTCGCTCCTGAAAATGGACAGCTAGCACCCGGTGAATCGTTCACTGTGAAGGCTACGTGTATGGCTGGGTCTCTTCCCCAGCGTTTCCGTGGCTTCTTTACTTGTCAAGCAGCTCAAGAACAAAAATTCTCTGGATCCGATACGAAAGGTGCAAGCGCTGCCGTGTCTGCGCGTGCGGAGATTCAGTGTCCCAACGTGTTTCTTTCTACGACCCGGTTGCCACTGGGAACAACTTACATAGGCGTGGAGATCCATAGAACCATTGAACTTGTGAATGTCTCCAACCTCGAGACGGCATTCAAATTTGTAGAGCCTGAAGGTGCATCTCGAGCGTACTCTATTACTTTTTCACCAAAACAAGGTACAATTCACTCGAAAGAACGCCTTGTAGCGACGCTGAATTATACACCAAGACAAGTCGGTCGATTCACAGTCATTCTGGCGTGTAGTATACGTGGCTTACCTGCTCCGTTAGGCTTCGAAGTTACCAGCAACCACAAAGGGTTGGTACTCTCCTACGACCTTGTTCAATCTCATTCCACTTCCATTATACCGAAATCTCCGAAGGAAATCGCGATGGAACGTGGCATTCCTCTCTCGGACTGTGACTTGGAACCAGAAACGAATCCGTTAAGCAGTGTTCCTAAACTTTCGTTCGGAGATAGTGTAACTCTTGGTGAGAGGAAAGTATTGAGTCTTCTGATCCGAAACTTCAGCGGCATCGAGGCTCTCGTAGATCTGGAAGCCAAGAAGTTCCCAGCCGCAACAGGCATCGGGACTTTAACGCGACAAGATAGTACAGAGTCTTTGTCGTCTCCGAGTAACAGTAAATGGAGAAGCAAATTGGCTCTGTCCAAGACTCAAAATTCTCCTAGGACGAATTCTTATCGAGGTGTCCAGGAACTTTCAAAATCTCGTCTTTCTGACGCCAAAGACGATGGGAATCGATACCAGTCCGACAAAGGACGTGCATATCTGCGCCAACGAGCAGAAGACATTGAAGACCGGCAGGTATTGAGTGGAGGTCGTGGTGTAGCGTTCCAACTCTCCCCAGCTCGTGTTCATATTCCTCCATGGGAGCAAGTGGTCGTGCGAGTCACTTGCTTTAACAACATGCCTGGTACTTATGTGGACGACATTGTTAGTCGAGCAATAGGGGCTCCTCCTGTGTTCTTACATGCTAATGTGGGGGTTGTAGGAACTCCCCTTACACTAGATCGCAACTGTGTGGGCTTATACTTTGGCAAACCTGTACCGGAGGGACGATCTCAAGTCATTCTTCGACAACCGGCGTTGAATTTTGGTGACGTTTGTGTACGTTCATCAATGATCACAAGGACTTTACGAGTGGTGAACCGTGGACCTCAACGAGCTCGTCTCAAGTGGAAATTGGTCGAGAATGGACGTGAAGATCAACTTGTGACTGTAACTTTGCGTGTTGACTTTGGATCGAGACTGCAACTGCGGATCACACCTTGCGACGACGACAGTAGCGCTGCTCTTCCGTTCATGATCGAACCTCAGTCAGCTATGGTGCCAGCGTTTAGTACTACGCCATTCCGGATTACCTTTAGTCCTCCGAAAGACAATGAGGGAGCTCCGAGAGCTCTGCTTTTAGCCGATGCACACTGGTATGATACCAGTGTTGAAGAAAGCCATTTCGATAGCTCCAGTTCTCTTTCTACCGGTCCCGTTTCAATGGAAATTGATCCAAGACAAGAAGATTCAAGCCCCACGAGACAAAATAACAGTCCAACACACGCGGCTGGTAAAGCGTTTACCGCTGTGCGTATGGCCAACGCGATGGTTCGGAAGCCTGGTCTAGTGATGGAAAGTACGCCAGCCTCTTCGTTCAGTCCCAAATGCCTCCGTGTGCTTCTGTCAGCCGACGTTATCGAACCGGAACTCTTCATTGACAAGCCCAGAGAGCAGGTACAACCACCGTCTCCTGCGTCTGAAAGGAATACTGCAAGGAAGAACAGCTCAGCGACAGTCTCCCTTCAAAAGTCCTTAGCTCCGTACCACATCAAATTCACGACATGGTCCACACTCGTGTCCACATCAGCAGCTCAGCATCTCTTCCATCGGCGTGAGCTCTTCTTAGTCAACCGATTGGGGTCTAGAGTGACGTTCCGACTGGAATGTGATGGTCCATTTGCCGTCGCACACGCTGACTCACTAGCCCCACGACATCCGTTGTCCATGGCTGATCTCCCCGCTGCTCACCGACGATCCACAGCTCAAGGCGAGTCCTACATGTTCATGCTGCCTCCACAGATGTCCGTGCGTATCGATCTACGATTCTTACCGTCCGCCTCACTACTGACCGATACGTCAACGTTAAAATCCAAGTCAAGTCTCCCTCAGCAGCAACCTCTACACACTCAATTCAACGGTGAATTGCGTGTAAAATTCGCAACGAAATCGGTGCAAATCATCCGTCTTGCTGCGGTAGTCTTACGTCCTGCCATCGTGGTGTCTCCGTCGGTATTTTTCTTCGGTCGAGTGCATCTCTCAGCCTCTCGATGTGTCATCTTACGCCTTGCAAACCCTACAGTCGTCCCAGCACAATTCTCCATTCAACATGTACCGAGACCTAAGCCAGTCTCACGAGCACAGCAACAAAAAATGAGTCAGCATCACGCACACCTAACGGACGATCCTGCCGTCTTCACGTTTGCACAGCTTTCAGGCGAACTCCAAGGTCCTACCACGACGCTCAAGTCCGCAGGGGGATATCTCTCAACAACCGACTCGATCAAAGATCTGTTGGAAAACGCAACCACCACGCATCCACTTGTCCACGCACCATTGGAGCTCCGAGTTGAGTTCCATCCACGAGAAAGTGGGCGACGATACAAAAGCCGCTTCCGCTTTAACGTCCAACACGGTCGGGATTTTGAAGTGGCTCTGGAAGGCATTGGACACTTGGATGAAGTCGATAATCCTCGTGATGGTGAGCGACCGCTAGTGCGCGTTCGGGAACTGGAACACACGTACCATATCTTCCGAGATACCTACAATACCTCCAAGTAGCATAGCTTAAGTAAGACAAGACAGAAGGAATCATGTCGTGTTGAGTTCTTGGGGTCCTGTAAAGGTTCATACTTGAAGATAAAAGGTGAGATCGGGTGCTGTCACCCTCACGCGCGCATGTTAAATACAGTTTTGGTCCAGCCATCCTGGTTGGGCACGAGCTCGAGCACCGAGTGGAAGGGGATCTCCAAGTCCGGGCAGCTTTCAATGGGCGCGCCCAGGAAGTACGAGTAGAGCACTTGCAATGTGGAGATATGGGACACCACGAGCACAGGGCCCGTATGTTGCTCGATATCGATGAGAACGGGCTCCAGACGCATCATCAGATCTTGATACGACTCGCCACCAGGGAAGCGCGTACGCCACGGATCCTTCTCGTAGGATGCAAAAGCTTCCGGCATCTGTTCCTTCATCTGATCCATCGTTAGTCCGTAGCACTCGCCCTTGTCCAGCGGATTTAGCGTCGCCATTTGCACTAAAATTTAGTAGCATACAAAAATTAGAATCTAAAACATATAAAAATCTAAAGTGATGTATACGTACTCCGCTTGCCGAAGGGAAGGAAGTCTGCGGTCTGGACAGCACGAGGCAGCGTAGATGTCATGACCAGACACTCGGTAGGATTATCCTCTGCTACTATACCTTCATTCTCCATCCAGACCATCGTTCGCTGCTTCACAAACTCGCCCAGACGGTAGGCAAAGTCCACTCCAAGTGTACTCAAGTGCGCCGAGCGTGGGGCCACACACGGATCCTTGATAATAGCCTTAAAGTCCCGGCGCACTTCGGTGCAGTGGCCAGCACGCACCAGCCAGATGGGACGGTGTTCGATGTGGAAACTCATCATATAGGGCAAGATGGACTTGGCTACATGGCCGTAGATGCCCTTGGCGTGCACTTTGGACTGCATATCGAACAGCTTGATGTAACTGCAGTCTTCTGCGTCTTCCAGAGCCTCATAGGCCGCTTCATAGTTCTTCAGTCGTTGTTTTAAGTCCGCAAACGCTTCCTCCTCTGGCATATTGCGATAGTCCGGACTGCTCTCCACCTTCTGCTTGATATTGGCGTTGATCACAGCTTCGCTGGTGCAAATACTCTCTACAAACACCACGTGCACACTGGTCTTGTGTTCTTCAGCGAAAGCACTGAAAGTATCTCGCAGCATTTTCCTCCTCATCTTGGTGGTGTTTGTGGCGTCAAAAACAGCCACGTCGCCCCCCTTTTCTCCGTTTTCGCCTAAGAACCAGCGTTGCACTTGTTTTAAGGACTCCAGAGCGAGCAGCTCCCGCTCTTCCTTGGCTTTTGCGTTGTTTGGGTCGAAGAAAGAGTGATCCTGCTTGGCTCCGGAGCTTTTAGCGCGTCGTAGTTGCCCTACATTGAAGACTTCGCACTTTAAGCCTTTCCAGCAGAAGAATTTCCACAATTTCTTAGCAATAAACGACTTGCCGCGGGCGGGTAGACCCACCATGACCAGTACGAGCTTGTCTGCTGTGGGTGTGAAGCGTTGACGCTCGCTAAAGAGCGGGCGGTTGGTCTCCCGACTGCCGCGTCGGTTTAAAGGAGGCGGTGACACTGTGAAGGTCACGGTTTTGTAGTCCATGGAGTCAGGACCGCCTGGTGACGGTAGTTTGGAGACTTCCGGGCTCTGTGGCGTCGCTTCTACGGCGAGTGGAGAGCTCGGAGGCGGCGGGATCGAAGCAGGAGACGCAGGCGGAGAGGTCGAGGCGGACTGGGAGGTTGCGGACGGCGTGTCTGCCACAGGAGAGCCCGATTGCGGCGACGATAGCCACTCCACGGGAGACATCTTGAAGCTTCTGGTGCTTGGTCGGGAAATATCGAACTGGCAAAGAATAGGTGGGCAGACGATGGAGCTGTATAATACCTATCAAATATTGTTTAATCGGATAACTGATAAAAGAAAAAGGATATAGTTTAATAAACCCTAGTGATGGTGGAGGAGATACCTATTTAACTTCTGTAATTTATGGGATATGATTGATTTGAATTGGGAGCGCGGGGAAACTGCTGTGGATACATAGCTGGGACTCAGAAACGTGAACAAGTTTCCGGATTTATAAACAATTGTATGTGGGTGGAGATTCCGTACGTCTGGAAAAGTAGCAGGGCGGAACACCGGGAAGAATTTCTGAAGCGCCACAAGAGAATTTGCGTGGACAGTACTTCAGGAGGACAAGTGACGCTCCAGTTTTCGAGGTGGTGTGCGGTATTAATAGTACCACAATACTTGGAAGTGGAAAAAAACATTGAGAATGCCCTAGTATATTGTAGTTTGGCCTGCCTCACGCTCTGTGGACAAGATACTACTATGACTGAACCGACTCGTACGACTTCGAAACTAGTAGTGCCTTCATAGCTTCTCGTGAAGCCATAAAAAAAAACGAAACTAAAACGTTCTACTAGCATTCAGAGCCGATGTCTCGATCACAAGGACAAAGGCAGTCGATGAACTAGAAATTCTATCTGCCATTGCTGCGACAAACGCTATCCATATTGGTGGCTCTACATGTAGTTCGTGATTAGAATGTTGCTAGGGCGACGAGTGCAGCGGGTGTGTTGGCTAATCTGTCGGTCGCATATACGACAACAATTGCAGTAGCGGGAGGCATTCGGGTGCTTATTGCACTAGAACGAGATGGTAACGAGGTTTAGAAGCTC
>NW_008648990.1:2390795-2392599 GCF_000247585.1 Phytophthora nicotianae INRA-310 | reverse complement strand
CACACTACATACTACTGCATAGTAATTTTTTTGGTCTACTATAGTACTTCTGAATCGCGAACAAGTCACAACATTACTTAAGTATTATGTAGTACAATCTAGAATTACACGTTATTACTTGTATATGCCAACACCAATACTGAAATCTACCACTTCCACGAGTTCCTGAACAAACAGCTTGTAGTTTCCACAGCTTTTTTTTTACTCAACGTTTGCGATAGGCGATTAGACGGGAAAATTTCCTGTGGAAATTATCGTGAGGATGGGCTGCTGTTTTGTGTGCTCGCAGATGAGTTCGATAACACCTGAGCAGTGTATGTTTTCTCACGACGTCTACCATCACGAGCGTGCACCATAAGCGGGGAACTGCCACCACTAGTAACGATAGCGGCTGAGCTGCTTCTATCGAGATAGAGAATCGACAAGGCGAGCGCCGCGTTGTGTCTCTGCGCGTCATTCCCCTCTTTCAATAATTTCACGAACGCTCGAATGCCTCCAGCTGCTGTTATCGCCACTTTATTCTCTGGATTCATCGCTAAATTCGACAACGCAAGCGTAGCCATCTCCTTAAGATCGTCATTGCCGTCCTTCACCAGCATCAACAACGCAGAAATTCCTCCAGCAGCAGCGATGGCTACTCGGTGGGCTGGATCCACCGACAAATTCGCCAATATCAGCGTTGCCTTCCTTCTCACTGATGTGCTGCCTTCCCATAGTAACGCCATTAAAGGCGGGATAGCCCCAGCTTGAGCAATCACGGAATTGTACGAGTTTGATGACAAAATTGCCAGAAACGTGGTGGCGTTCTGAATTACAGATTCACTACCGTTGCGTATCATCGCCACAACAGCAGCAACGGTGCCTGGAGCTGCCAGCTCAGCTGTGACTTTACTAGAACTGTCCGCAATATTCGACAGCACCAATAACGAACTTTTCTTCTGAGAATCAATACCACTTTTTATCAGAGCCACCATCGCAGCGATGCCACCTGCGTCTGCAATAGCAAGCTGGCAGCCCAGAAGTGTCGAAAGGTTCGTCAATACACTCACAGCTCTCGTTTTGTGAATAGTATTCCCCGTCCGCAACAGCTCAATTAGAGGTGGTATAGCGTTAGCTGCAGCAATTCTCATTCGGTTCTCCTTAACCATCGAAAGATTCCACAATGTACCAGCAGCAACCTCTCTAGAGTATTCCCCAACACTTCTCAACTGCTTGACCAAAAGAGGGATCCCTTTAGCAGCTACAATTTCCGCTTTGCTGGTATCATTCGCCGATAGAGCCCACAACGCCGACAAGGCGTTCACTCTCTCGCCAACTGCACCACTACGTATCAGCTGTACCAATGGGTTGACCCCATGAGCGCCAGTTATCGAGACTTGGTTCTTAGCGCTAGTCGCTAACGAAGCCAACACTCCAGCCGCTTTTTCTCTCTGACTCGAACTACCATCCCGTACCAACGTTATCAACGGTAAGATAGCGCCGGATTCAGCGATTTCCGCTCGGTTATTGCTGTTCATACACAGATTGAATAACACCGACACTGCGTGTTCCTTCTGAGCCCCATTGCCGACTCGAATCAGCTCCACCAAAGGCGAAATCCCGCCAGAAGCCACGATTACTGCCCTGTGTGAAGTTTGTGTGGAGAGTTTGGATAGTATAAGCGCGGCTGCTGTCTTTTGGCCTTTGGTTCCATGCTGTACCAGCGTCACTAACACTGGGATGCCACCGGAATTGGCGATGATGCGTTGATGCGCTTCATTCTTTGACAGCTGTGCCAAGGTGGAGACGGCTTTCGTCTTGTCAT
>NW_008648990.1:2388551-2390695 GCF_000247585.1 Phytophthora nicotianae INRA-310 | reverse complement strand
CGTACCAACGTTATCAACGGTAAGATAGCGCCGGATTCAGCGATTTCCGCTCGGTTATTGCTGTTCATACACAGATTGAATAACACCGACACTGCGTGTTCCTTCTGAGCCCCATTGCCGACTCGAATCAGCTCCACCAAAGGCGAAATCCCGCCAGAAGCCACGATTACTGCCCTGTGTGAAGTTTGTGTGGAGAGTTTGGATAGTATAAGCGCGGCTGCTGTCTTTTGGCCTTTGGTTCCATGCTGTACCAGCGTCACTAACACTGGGATGCCACCGGAATTGGCGATGATGCGTTGATGCGCTTCATTCTTTGACAGCTGTGCCAAGGTGGAGACGGCTTTCGTCTTGTCATTAGAGTTGGCAGAGGCTAACGACGCCACCAACGCAGGGATTTCTTGCGCTTCGAGGGAATGATTCTGCCCCATCGCGACCGCTTCCAGGTAAATTCGCGAATGATTCGCATCACTTGGCGTCGTGCCTGTGGTCCAAGGGATTTTGGAAGCAGACGTTGGATTTTGATGATCAAGGTGTACCCATCGTCAGATCCACTTCAAAAATGCCCCACGTCAGGTACTACCTGGTAGTCACCCTGTTGATAACCCATTTTCTTTTCCGACAAGCGTGATGATCACTGCGTACCATGTTTCCAGTTTCCAGCCATAGCGACCTCACTTTTATCCAGCCAAATGTATGTGATGATGTGGACTGTGATCAATGGGCGTTTGGTCTCCGTGCCGCTTACTTCTCGACGACGTTGTATAATACACAACTGCCAACGCTCTCGCCATACCCTCGTAATGTCGAAAAAGGCTCTCGCGTCTATCGTTCCACGATGACCTTTGATCCTAACAAGTCTTACAAGTTCAAAATGGCCGATACACAGTCCCAGGTGTACTATCTACTGCGGCGCAAGCGCGACAAGAATGAGATGCATCGTGCCAACTTTATGCTCCTAGTTATGAGGATTGCGATTGTGGTTATTTCTTTCCTTGTGGCCAAGCCAACGATTATGAAAGGGATAATACGTTCGTCAACGTTCTCTTTCTCCATCAAGTGTGAGTTTGCTATTGTGACCAAGTGGTAAACGTGGTCCGGTCTTCAGCTGCAGACGAGTGATTTCCGAATGCTGGTATAGTCGGACGATCCAAGTGGCTGGGCAGAATGGGGATCTCAGGGGATGGCGCTGCTAGTTCCGTCCCAGTCTCAACAAATTGCTGAACTTCGTGAACTAATAACGACACAACGCGCTGACTGTCAGCAATCGCGGTGTCTGAGCCGCATCACACAAGACATGGCTTCTTCTGAGCAGAAAATATCTGAATGTTCTAAACACATAGTAATGAAAAATACTCAGCTGATCAAGCAAGCAGATCAAGAAGTTGCAACAAGAGACGCGAAGAATGGAGCAGGAGGGCAGCACGAGGAGGTCAGCTACGACATCGCTGGTTTAACAGCGCGGTTGAACTCGGCACATATCGGGCAAGGAACGAAACAGTCGTGAAGACTTCTTTGGTTGCTTGTTTTTCTGGTAAAGTTGCAAGTAATTTACCACCTTGTAGAAATTGATTCACTTCAACATCGTCTTTGAAAGGTTATCCGTCCCATAATCATGCATCGGTCGACTTTGATTGGCCAAAACCACGCATGTCAAATACTAGTATCGCCAAGTTTTTCATTCCTCAACGACGATGAAGGCCGCTGTGATCTCGCCTGCGCTCTCGATGTGGTGGAAGGTCGGTGCCATCTCGGGTGCCAGCGCTGTGCTACTCGGTGCGTCTACAAAGCATCAACCTCAGCAGTACGACTTTTTTTTATCGTAATCTCTCTCCATTCCTGCGACGTGTGTGATCCGTAGGGGCTTTCGGTGCTCACGGACTCAAAAGCCACGTGAAGGACCCGCACCTGCTCAAGGACTGGGAGACGGCAGCGCACTACCAATTGGTCCACTCGGTAGTTCTGCTAGCCACGCCCATGTGTCGACGTCCGGGACTAGCGGGTGGTCTCATCACCACTGGGACGCTGCTCTTCTCGGGCTCGTTGTATGCCATGACGCTCACGCAACAGAAGAAGCTCGGCATGGTCACGGTGCGTAGTTGTTCTGCATAAAGTTACTGCATCGTGTATTAATCTTAATCGTATGA
>NW_008648990.1:2384717-2385760 GCF_000247585.1 Phytophthora nicotianae INRA-310 | reverse complement strand
GAAGCCGCTGCGTTGCTAAAGAAGGTGGATGCCGCGCAGATGAACAAGGAAATAGGGGAGAAGTTCCTATGCTTTGTCAATAGTCCCAACAACAGTACTCGTTATTTTAGTGTGGCGCCCCTCTGCAAAAGATCGTTTGCCAATGGTCACTTTGGTGACGTTTTGCAAGATCGCACAAGGGGTCTCCAATCTAACGGACATGGCGGCGTTTATAGCGAGCTTCACATTTGGATTCACCTTTCGTGCCGCA
Source organism: Phytophthora nicotianae INRA-310 (assembly GCF_000247585.1). Lineage (NCBI taxonomy): Eukaryota > Oomycota > Peronosporomycetes > Peronosporales > Peronosporaceae > Phytophthora > Phytophthora nicotianae. The sequence continues at coordinate 2,385,510 of NW_008648990.1, read as the reverse complement.
CAAGCCATTAGAACAGACTTTAGGAGCCCAGAGATCATCAGGTCATGACCAAGTGGGGGTTCGTTTTAGCACTAACTGTGCTCTTAGCAACGCCTAGTTTAGTGCTAGGAGCCTGCCCTAACAAGTGTTCCGGCCACGGTAAATGTGGTCTCAACGACGTCTGCCAATGTATGCAGAACATGATCGGTGGTGATTGCGCGGGTCGTCAATGCCCGTTCACTCGCGCGTGGCAGGATACAGCTCAGCGTGACGACGACGCACACTACTACGCGGAATGTGGCAACCGCGGCACGTGTGATCGTGCGACTGGGGAATGCACATGCGACTCCGGATTTATCGGCAGCGGATGTCGACGTATGCAGTGCCCCAACGACTGCAGTGGACACGGAACGTGTGAATATATCGAAGAACTGGCGGGTGATGCGTACCACAAGCGCATTGGAGGTGTAGCGAACCGGAAATACACGCTTTGGGACCAGGAGAAGATCATGGGCTGCGTGTGTGATGGCGGATATGAAGGACACGACTGCTCATCCCGCACCTGCCCCAAAGGTGACGATCCGCTGACTCCTAATCAAAAGGATATGGTTCAAGCCATTGTCATTAACCAGGCAGGAGGCTCAGGATACTTGACATATCACGATCCGTATGGCAATACTTACACGACCGAGAAGATTACATTTGGCGCTGCTCTAGGGACCAATGACGTCACAACGTGCGATAACATTGAAACAGCGCTTCGTCGTCTGCCCAACAACGTGCTAAACAACGTCGAGGTGTCGCCTGCGTCGAG
>NW_008648990.1:2383083-2384617 GCF_000247585.1 Phytophthora nicotianae INRA-310 | reverse complement strand
ACCAATGACGTCACAACGTGCGATAACATTGAAACAGCGCTTCGTCGTCTGCCCAACAACGTGCTAAACAACGTCGAGGTGTCGCCTGCGTCGAGATTTTATGCTTTTACCCGCACCGACCCGACGGACCCGAACGGCTACGGCACAGTCTCTGATATCCACTTTAATGATGGCACATCCGGTAGTGCCGTAGCTCTAAGAGTGATTTGTGAGGTAGTGTTCAACTCGGAGCCGGGGATCACAGGATATCAAAACCTGTTTGAGTGCAATGTCGCCACTCATACTACCGTTGGACAGCATCCATTGAGTGGGGGAGCCACTGGTGATACCTGTGCTGTGTACGAGGTCTATCCGGATGCTAACGTCGTCGTGGGTAGTATTATTCCGGCCACTACGGTGCTACAACGTCCACTAACTGAACTCACCGAGTGCGCTGGTCGTGGTGCCTGCGACTACGACACAGGAACTTGCGAATGCTTCGCCGGCCATATGGGTCTGGCATGCCAGAAGCAGGAAGCGCTCGTGTAGAGCGCATCGACAGCAGACTACCAAGAATCCTCCGCGAATAAGATATTCAACTCGTTGTTCGTGAACATAAATTGGTAGCTGATAAACGACGACTTCATATGCATCTTCGTTGAGGGACTTAACTTAGTACTCTTTATCAGTCATATCGCGGATCCCTCGCTCTGACACTAAGCAGGTATCAAATTGCACATCAGGAACTGCTTCAATGAGCAACAAAACTAGCAGAATTAATTTGCAGATACCTTCAAACGTTGTTGAGTCGTGCGCAAGTGTAGCTGACTTGATTAGACGAGCAACTCGGCAGTTCGCCTGTATTTCACATTTTAAGTCGTCACATCACCGAACGAATAACCGACGTTGTTCAGGACTTACCTCCCATCCAAACACTACCCGATTCGCATTTGAATGAGTCCAGCTTTCACCTTTTTATTCAAGAAAAGTAACGGAGTTAGAGTCAACAATATAAATGGCATCTGGCTTAACCCACCTAATGCTGGTCGTTCCTGTGATACTTGACGATCGTTAGACGACGACTTTGTAGTGATGTGGTTGATCAACAGGACCTTTACAACAAACCAGCATGAGAATAAACAATGGCGTACAGCAATATTGAGCAGAAACTCACAGCCAAGTCGAAATCAGTCGCAAGCCCATGTAGAAAGGCAGCAAGCTCGTCCAATGCTCGAGCTCTTTGACCGTAGTCTTCGAAACCATGACGGAAGTGGAAAGCAACCGAATCAATTACTAAGAGTTTGCACTGCAGCATAGATGGCATATCGAAGTCAGTAATTCGCTCTATTCGTTATTTATCGACACGTAAAATAGATTACCTGGGCGTTAGCTTGGAGATAGGACGGCAAGGAGTGCAGTATTTCCATTTGCTCCAAGAAATCGTGCACACGGTAGTACGTGATTCCTCGCAATAAATCGTCTCGTGTCTACGGTAGAGCAGTAGTCAACAAACTCAGCACTAGCAATCCACTATTAAAGAAGAGGCTTTAACAAG
>NW_008648990.1:2349786-2379523 GCF_000247585.1 Phytophthora nicotianae INRA-310 | reverse complement strand
GATTCCTCGCAATAAATCGTCTCGTGTCTACGGTAGAGCAGTAGTCAACAAACTCAGCACTAGCAATCCACTATTAAAGAAGAGGCTTTAACAAGGCATTCGTACCAGTTTGTCCGCTCCGATGTGGCGAAAATCCTCTAAAAAGTGCGTGGCCATCGATGCCACACGCTCGATGATAAAACTGCCTTCGCTATCTGTAGCGAGACCATGAACGCAATTAGTTATACCACAAGATACCCGTCGCACTGACTTACATACCAATAAATATAGCAGATGAAGGTTTGTCTGTGGTATTCGCCACATACTGCGCTGCCAAGCAAGCGTGGATCCTACGCACCATCATAGAATAGATTTAATTCCATTCCCCACATCCATTCAGCATATCCACACGTAGCAACGCACCCAAACTGCGTTTTCCCGGTTCCAGGACCACCACCTGCCTCAGTAAAATAAAAATAAAAAACTATTAGTTGTTGCAATATTGCATACACGACAGCCGGTCCTACATATTTCCGTGACTTCACCCCGCTGTAAGCCACCACCCAGCAGTCCATCTAACCCCAGCAGCCTCGTCGCAATCGGCTTGCTCCTCGTCACTTCCTAGAGCCGTATTAGCCACCAATATTTCCTAGAGCAACAACCAAAAAGCTACCACGCTCTACCTGGAGCAGATCCAGTGCTGTATCGCCGACTGCTGAGGAGTTTTTCTCGTTCCGAGCGATTTCAATCGCTTCCACCGCATCTTTCACGTTAATCTTCGCCTCTGGACAGCAGTCGTATAGCATTCAGGCTCAAAACGCTCCAATTCCATCGGAGAAAACGAGTATTTCCACCCACCACTGGCCAATTCGCGAGCGGAAACGTCCACGAGGTCTTTTTGATGCCGAAATCCCGCACGCAAGAGCGCCGCTGCAGTTAAATACGGCACAATACACATCAATAAACTGCTCCATAACAGCACCGATTGCTGCGAAGCCTTTTCTAGCTCTCCATCCACCTCCGTCGCCTCCTTACCGAGCACTGACGGCGCCAGACCGCAGGCTGCAAGTGGCACGTTCATGCTTATGATAACGCAGTGCAACTTGCTGCAATCAAAAGCATACGGGCCATTTTTATTGGTCTAAAATCATTTACTCCTCTATGGTTGGCAGAAATCCTCTTAAGTGCGAACAAATTCACGACCGGTCATTTCCCTCCGCACGATCGGACCCCCAGAACCGTAAAGCTTCCAGCAGCCTGATCCCTGTCCACATGGCCCTTCGCCAGAGCTTCCAGGCGCTGCGCTCGGTCGCGGCGCGTCGCGCTCTTCTCCGCAACTTCAGCGTCGCCCCGCACGCCGCTGACAAGTTCGTCGTGGTGCGTACAACCGCCAAAGATCCGCCTCAAGCAGAAGTGTAGTTATGACACTTTTATTATTTTATGCGAGCAGGAGTTCCCGCAGGAGCACGAAGGTCTCAACATCGAGTTCAACTGGTCTCTCGCTGACGATGACGTGACGCCGCACGGTGACGCCTTCCGTAACCTCAGCTGGCCCAAGCTGGCGGAGCTCGCCAAGCAGCAGAAACCCGGTAAGGACAGCATATCGTTTTTTTTTTATTGTTGCGTTTTTTTATTTTTTTTTTTATATGGCAGCTGGCAAGAAGGTGGCGATTGAAGAGGTGGACGTGAGTATCGTGTTCAACGACTTCGAGGGTCTGTACGAGAAGGTGACGGAGCACCTGTCCACCGAGCCCAGTCTGTACACGCAGGACGGCGCCGTGGGCTCCTTCAAGGACGACCGTACGCGTGTGCGTGTGATCTCTGACTCGCCTTTAGTGGCGCTGTTCGCTCAGAGTCTGCTGGTGCGTGTGCCCATCAAGGATGTGCACGCTGCTCGCCCCATTGTGGTCTACGTGGCCACTGGCGGCGAATTCAAGGACCAGCAGCCTCAGGCTCAATTGCTTGTGGATAACGACGACGAAGGTGCTACGTTCGTCAAGGTTGTGATCACGGGAGCGGCCGACCTGTCCACTATCAAGGATTCCATTGGTCTGGCCAAGAAGAAGCTGCTGGAGGTGGCCGAGTCCGAGTCTTTTGTGCTTCCTGCTGATGTTCTGGTCAAGGATAACAAGACTGCTCTCGTATTCAACGCTACGGGCGCTGGACGCGCTGCAGCCATCAACAACGGTCAGCTCTACAGCGCTCACCTGAACATCTGGAACTCTGTGGGTGTGACATCTCTCTTCGGCGGCGCGATCGTGGACGCTGCCAGTAAGGTGACCAAGAAGCACGTACTTGCGGTGGAAGATGGCGCGGCTGTGAATGTGCCGTGTAACAACCTGGTGGAGCACCCGAAGGCCGCTTTCTTCGTGGACAAGGCTGGCAAGGGCGTCAAATCCATTTCCTCCGCAGAAGCCGCTGCGTTGCTAAAGAAGGTGGATGCCGATGCTGATGTGGAGAAGTTCGAGGCGTTGCTCAACAAGGCCGACACTAAGAGCTTCGTCGTGTCTAGCGATGCCGAAGTGGAGGCTGCTCTGGCGAAGCTGTAAATAAGATTCGTCCGGCAGTACAAGTAGCACAGCAAAACATCAATGCACTACACATATATAGTGACGAAAAAGCAAAATGAAAGAGTGTGGCGAGGTCACTGCAGTTGAAGGCGGCCGCCTTGTCAATGTCTGGTATGGTAGTTGATACGGTACTGAGTTACGGTACTTCAGTACTGTACTTCCCGTATCCAGGACAACTCCTCAAGGTTCTACTTTTACTACAAGCCTTGTAGACAGACTACAAGTTGTTGTAGTGCTCGACATATGAAGAGGTGGTGAAGATGAGTTCATAGCTGCTTAACAGCAGCTACTCGTTGTCTGCGATCTCGTGCTGTTGTTGGCCTAACAAACAGCCACCTGCACAACGAGAACGTTGAGTGTATCTGACACGCTTTGCAAGAAGCTTTGGTTCTGTATCAGGTTGAAGACCACGTTCCATTTCCGCCGTAATCAGCGGAAGATCCCTGCTTCAAAGGCAAACGCTTCCTGTCTAGGCATCTAAATGAACACCTCGACGCTATAGCTGGCTTGGTATACTTTCATTTATTGATCTTTACATCGAAATGAATCTCTTCCTTTACAGCGTTCTCGCAGCAGCACTACCAAAAAAGAAAAATGACCACAAGCGCGACCACAAACTCGTCGCAGCCGATCGGGTCGCAATATTTACTCGAGCTGCGTGACCCAGGAGGGCGGGTCTTTGTCTTTATGCAAGTTTCAGAGCGCTTTCAAGCAGCTCCGTTCTCTCCTTCCGATCACTAGATCCATACGCCATCGTCGTCTTCTTCTTCAGCAGCAGCCCCAACGTCCGACTTGGACGAGTCGGCACGCAGCACGGGGTTGTGGTCGCTGCTGTTGCTCCTGACTGATGCCTCCTTCTTCATCCGTGCAGCACCATACGAGACCGAGAACTCAAGCGTGAGGAACCACGACATTTTCTCCTCGGCCGAGTCGAAGCACAGCTTGATGGTACGGCTGCGGTTGAGCGAGCACACGATACCGAAGCGCTTACCGTCCCACTCGTCCACAGCGCGAATGAGTCCGGACAAAGCGAGCTCAGCGTCGTCGTCCTCGGACTCGTAGCAGCTAAAACTATCGTGCTTGATCACCACGAAGAAGCGTGTCCAGACATCGTCGTCCGTGAGACAGTGGGCCCAGCCTTCCTTGCTGGTGCGGTTCTTGCTGGTACGCGGCCTCTTGACGGCTGCTGAGAGCACCGCCATCCACGCCGCATAGGCCACGTGTGTGTCTGCAATGAGCCGAACTTCCTTGCCGTTCACCAAGTGTAGCGACAGTCCGTTATTCTCGGTAGTGAGCGGTGTCACGTCCACAAACTCCAAGATGCCGCGCGCGCCGCGACTTGTGTCTTCGCTGTCGTAGTACGTCAACACCTTGCCGTTCAGTGTGAAGTACCGTCGCGCCCACGAGCGCAGCGTCTCCTTCTGCTTGCGCATCCAGCCCTGCATCTGGATCTCGTTCTCGTCCGACATGCTCGAAGACTCGGACGACGAGTTGCCGCGCATCATGTTGCGGAAGCTGCGGCCGGTGGGAGGCATCCTGGAAGACACTGGGGATGAGTCTGACGAGCGACGGCGATGGTGGCTCGACGAATAAGACCAGAAGCGCCCGGTGTCGGTCGGGCTTGCCGCTGGCTTGACTGTGAAAGAGGGAGCAAAGAACCGGGACTGAAAAGAGAGAGGCAAGTACAGTGTACGACAGTCTGGCCCTTCCTTGACTTAGTGAATCCAAGTGACCGCTTCGACACATACATACGGGGTGGTAGCTTTATTGTGTCCTCTGCAACCCTGCAAAATCCGATCGCCGACGCTTTTCAGTGGTTGCGACTGCAGCTTTCTGTTACCCGCGCATACAAAACCAGCCACTATCTTTCCAACGGTTGATATATCTATTTACAAAGGATATATAATAACACAGTAATTTGCTAACCCAAACTCCTTTTCTGACATTATTAGATACCGGAGGTCGAAAGGGTGCGTCTTTTTGAAGTTGCAACAAAGGATGCCAACGAGGGCTGCCGATGTCCGCGACACCCCCCGCGCCGCGTCCCGCGGAAGTCGGACGGCGTCCCCGCCGGCGTAGCGCCTGCCTGAGAGCTGTGCTTTCATTGTCCTCATGCTCATTGCCAATTATTCCCAGTGCTGCGCATAACAACGATGTCATTCTCCGAGTGCCAAGAACAGAAGGAACGTGTGAAGGCCTGCTACGGCGACTGGTTCCAGAAGCTCTGGGGCGGATCCTGGGATCAATCTGACTGCGAACAGGAGACGTACGAGTACCGCCAGTGCGTGCAGGATGTGATGAAGCGCCGTAAGGAGCAGGGGAAGCGCAAGCTCGAGCGCAACGTCGACAACGACTGGATGGACGAAGTCAAGGACAAGTCAAACGAGATGGCGAACGACGCCAAGTCCCGTGCGCGTAAGGCACGAAACCGCGCACGCGAGGAAAAGGACGAAGCCAAGAGCAAGGCGAAGAGCACGGCGTCGGATATGTCGTCCAAGGTGCAGGAAACGGCGGACTCGTGGACCGACACGATCAAGGGTTATGCCAGGAAGGCGAACGACAAAGTTCTTGGCAGCGACGACGACGATTAATCCGCGTCGTTATCTTCCATGTCGGCGAAATTTAAAGCTAGTCGCGGTTTCAAGCAGCCAAGATGCTGCTGCCTAGCTGTCGATACGGAAGCGCCGCTGATGCTGTTTGCTCTGCTAGTCACTGATCTTCTCCTCCTCTCTCTTCTTCGAAAACGAGTCACGTGCCGCTAGTTAAAGCGCACGACTGCTTTTTTATGATAAAAGATAATAACTTCGTTTAGTTTCGCTTGTGTGTTGTGCGGATTTCTTAGTGATACCGCCACTCCGTTGTCTCGAGCTGCTAGGCAATTCAAATTCGTCTATTCGCACACAACATATCTTCCAACCTGTCTTCCTGCTGGTGACACTGGACATTCATACCGCTTAACTGACAACCACCATTAAGCAGGCAATACTACTTCGCAACCAACGGTGCAATAGAGATTATCTGTTTGAGACTCGCTCAGTTGCCATTGGATAGTCCCTCCTTTATCATTATCACAATGCGGATGCTTTCGACGTCAAAGTTCTCTCAACGCTAACCTTCTCTCCCAACACATTCTAAACGGTGAAGCGCAGTTGATGGGTCCCTCTCATGGTTTTCTCAGTCTAGATTCTACCTCATCCAGTGCAAGCCAACATGGTGGCCCAGACATGGAACTTCGGAGTAGGTTTTCCACCCCCATAATAAACAGCAACAACATTTCTACTAACTCTCCATTGCCAGGACTCAAACCAGTTCTTCAAGTCGCTCTTCTCGCACTCTCCGCACGACTCGCCAATCATTAAAACACCGCAGAACAACAATTCCACTTGGCCCGTACTCTTCGAGCGGCTGCAACAACTGGACCAGCTCTTCCAGGCCTGGCACGAGCAGCTCCGATCCTTTTTCACGTGGCAAAAGTACGAACCGGATGCTCGCACCCGATCCCAGAGTGAGGATATTACAGAGGTCTCGGACGGCTCCTCGTCTTGTGAAGATGGACCGGGAGAGCACTCGACACTGAGAAGACGCTCGCGACCACGTAGCAAGACGCTGGCAGATTGCAGACTAGAGGTGAACAACAGTCGCAAACCAGTAGCAGAACAGACCAATGTTAAGGACAGCCAAGCATCGATCGTGTGTCCGTCGGCCATGCAGATCTGCATCATGATCGTCGGTACACGAGGCGACGTGCAGCCGTTCTTGGCCATTGCCAAGCGACTGCAACAAGACGGACATCGAGTGCGCCTCGCCACGCACAAAATCTATCGAGAATTCGTAACCAGTCATGACGTCGAGTTCTACCCTTTAGGCGGCGATCCCAAGGAACTAGCAGCCTACATGGTGAAGACCGGAGGGAGACTCATCCCTCCACTTAATCTAGAGACGCTACAGAAGGATGTTCCGAGACAGATGCAGATTTTAGAGGACATCTTGATGTCCACATGGCCTGCAGTGTCTGCTCCCGATCCAGACGGCAAAGCGCCGGGTGTTCCTGGTTGTCCGTTCACAGCACAAGCCATCATCTCCAACCCCGTGACGTACGGACATATCCATGTAGCAGAGAAACTCGGTGTGCCTCTGCATATCATGTTCCCACAGCCATGGGTGCCTACGGTGGCGTTCCCCCACCCGATGTCGAATCTACCGTATCAAGACAAACCGCAGAAGAGGAATTATCTGTCGTACAAACTCGTGGATTTGTTGATGTGGGAGGGTATGGAACGCCTCGTCAATACTTTCAGAAGTGACGTACTGGGTCTGCCTCGCATCAGAAAGGGAGGACGCGGTCGAGAAATGCTCCAGGACTTGGATATCCCTCACTCGTTCATGTGGAGTCCGTCGTTGGTACCGAAACCTTTCGACTGGGGCGATCTGTACGATGTTGTTGGAACGGTGACGCTGAAGACTGAAGATTCCTCGTACACGCCGTCTCCAGCGCTTGAAGCGTTTCTAGGTAATGGCAAAGGGCCCGTTTTCGTTGGATTTGGATCGATGGTGCTTGAAGATCCACTTGCAACGAGCAGGATGATCATCGAGGCGGCGAAGCAGGCGAACGTGAAAGTGCTGATCCAGTCGAGTTGGACGGATATGGCTGGCGATCTCGACGTCCCAGACAACGTCTTTTTCATCGGAAACTGTCCGCACGATTGGCTTCTGGCACGTTGCTCTGCCGTCGTACACCATGGCGGTGCTGGTACTACAGCTGGAGGTCTGCTAGCTGGCAAGCCGACGTTCATTGTGCCATTTTTCGGAGACCAACCGTTCTGGGGCCGAGCTGTGGTTAAAGCTGGCGTTGGAGTGGAGCCATGTCCGATCACTGAACTGACGACGAAGAAGCTTCGAGATGCGTTTGAAGAGCTGCAGAGTCCGTTCTTGCGCAATCGCGCTCTGAGACTCCAGAAGCGAATGCAGAAAGAGAACGGTGCAGAGGAAGCGGTCAAGAGCTTCTACATGCATTTACCTCTACGTCGCTCCGTGGACTACGCAGCCAGAGGTCAAGAACTGACGAACGTTACACGAGTCACGCCAACAGGCGCTGCTGTGTTCCTACAGGAGATTGGCTGGACTATCGCGTGCTTGAACCACGTCGGTGGAGTCGTGCGGGACATCAGCCAGTTCCTGCTGCTCTCGTGCTTCACGTCGTGGGATGTCGTTCCGGTCAGATGAAGATCAACTCGTCCAGTTCGTATAGCAGTCGAGATAGAGATTAGAAAAGTTTAGGATACTCATTCAGACGGGAGGTGGAGCGATCAAATGGTAAGTTTAGTTTAGAGTGATCAAATAAATACACCGTTAGTGATTTAGTGATTTGTAGCCAATATGACGCGCATCCTCACGTCTCAGAAAATTCACCGCATCAACATCGAGATGTTTAGGCCAGATTACACCCAAGGGTTTTATGGATTTTGTCCCAGTCGCCGTGAACATAGCATTCCTTACAAACACCAAGTGAAAAGCTCCGCTACAAATATCTGGCACCGCAGCTCGTCATCCGTCATTCTGCATTCCGCATCCAAGTCGCGATGCCTCGCGAGTGCAAGTTCCACGAGTGGAACCAGCGCTTCAAGGCCACTCTCCACAAGGAATCCAAGGCGCTTGCCATCGCCCCTCCGTCAGAAGATGTTCGTACAGCTGGCATCGCAGTGCACGGACCCGACGGGCGAATCAAAGTGGACGTGGCCGAAGAGGAAGAAATCGACTTGGACGCGCTACGCCGCAGATCCAGGAGCACCATCGACGAGGAGGACGATCTCCTGTTGGAAAGAGCCTCACTCAATGGCCCGCCACAACTGAACATCTGCATTATGATCGTCGGGACCAGAGGAGACGTGCAGCCCTTCCTAGCCATCGCTCAGCGTCTGCAACAAGACGGACATCGCGTGAGACTCGCCACCCACGCTATCTATCGAGACTTTGTAACGAGTTATGGGGTAGAATTCTACCCTTTAGGCGGCGATCCCAAGGAATTAGCAGCCTATATGGTCAAAACCGGCGGCCATCTCATCCCAACTAAAGTCGAGACGATACAGAAGGACGTACCGCGGAACTTACAGATGATCGACGAGATTCTCCACTCTACGTGGCCAGCCGTGTCTGCTGCAGACCCGGAAGGAGGGGGTCCAGGTGTGAAGGGCAAGCCATTCAGAGCTCAAGCTATTATCTCGAATCCCGTCACGTACGGCCACATTCACGTGGCTGAGCGCCTGGGAGTACCTCTGCATATAATGTTCCCACAGCCGTGGGTGCCTACAACAGCGTTCCCTCATCCACTGGCCAATATGCCGTACACTGGCAAGGCACAGAAGAGGAATTATCTATCCTACAAGCTCGTGGATTTGCTCATGTGGCAAGGAACTGAAGGAATCGTCAACGAATTCCGCACTGAAGTGTTGGGATTGCGTAAGATCCGCAAAGGTGACGGTGGACGTGATATTCTGCTGGACCTGCATATTCCTCATGCGTTTATGTGGAGTCCGGAGCTGGTTCCGAAGCCGAAAGACTGGGGAGATCTCTATGATGTGGTGGGGACTGTGGTGCTCAAAGGAACGGCGTCGTCGTACACACCGACGCCAGAGCTGGAGGCGTTTTTGGGCACTGACGAAGGTCCGATCTTCGTGGGCTTTGGCTCGATGGTGCTGGAAGACCCGAAAGCCACGACGAAGATGATCATTGAGGCTGCAAAACAAGCCAATGTGCGTGTATTGATTCAGTCGAGCTGGAGTGACATGGCTGGAGACTTGACGATCCCTGATAACATTTTCTTCCTGGGTAATTGCCCACACGACTGGCTGATGCCCCGTGTGAGTGCTGTGGTTCATCATGGAGGAGCAGGCACGACAGCAGCGGGTCTACTGGCAGGGAAACCGACGTTCATCGTCCCGTTCTTCGGAGACCAGCCGTTCTGGGGCTGGGCTGTGCAGCGAGCAGGTGTAGGCGTGACGCCATGTCCGATCGAGGAGCTGACGACGGAGAAACTGCGTGCAGCATTTGAAAGTCTACAAAGCACTGAGATGCGCAGTCGAGCACTGGGAATTCAACAGAAAATGCAGCAGGAGGACGGTGCGGAAGAAGCAGTTCGCTGTTTCTACCGCCATTTACCGGTACAAGACATGCGCTGCGATCTGGATCATGTTCGAGTGGCGACCAAGTGGTGTCGGAAGAACAAACTGAAGCTCTGTGAGGTCTGTGACTTTGTGATCGCCTCGCAACCGCAGAACTTCGCGAGAAAGGTAGTAGACTATCATTTCGTGGACTATACGGCTCGTGGACCGGCTCATGGCTTTGCAGGGGCATCGGCAGGTGCAGCAGCGTTTTTCCACGAGTTGGGCGGTGCGTTTAAAGATGTGGTAGTGAAACCTGCTAGAGGATTCCGTGAAGAAGGCCCCAAAGGAGCGGTGATTGGAGTCGTGAAAGGTGTGAGTGGACTCGTGATCCGCCCAGTGCATGGCGTTGCGTTGTTCGCTGATCATATTGCAGCAGGCCATGCGAATTACTTCAATGAAACCGGTCGCAGGAAGCGTGGAAGTGTGTTCGACAAGACGTTCATGGCGGCTTTAGGGAAGGAGAACGGTCTGATTGACTCGTACACGTCGGGAGGCAGCACTGAAGAGATCGAGACGCACCGATGCATTGGCCCCAAGAGAGAAGTGCGCAGGAAAGTGGAGCTAAACGTGTCGGATGAAGATAAACTGAAGTATCAAGCGCGATTCCGTGAGATCATGAGCGAGAAGGAGAATCATCGAGATTCTCTTGACCGCATTGATCGGAACTCCTCAGTTTCATCCAACGGTTCGGACGCTGAGAGTGAATCATCACCGAGAGAAGGGATATCCATTCTCTCTGCGGACTTTACAGCGACAGGCAATATCGGCGTCAAGTTTAACGTCGGACCTAAATCGCCCGACACTATCAGCGAGTCGAAGATCGAGGAGTGGCGTCAGTATTCCAAGCTGCAGAGGGTCAAGTCGGAGCGTATTCTCAAGATCTTCTTGGGCACTACAGTGCCGTCGATGAACATTTGTCTTGCGACTATCGGCACATGGGATAACAACGTCAAGCAGCTTGTCGCGATTGGTATGCGGATGGCTGCTGATGGTCATCGTGTTCGGGTTGCAGCCAATGAAGAGTTCCGAGCGGATATCGTTGAACGCGGCTTGGAGTTCTACCCGCTGGCTGGCGCCGTAAAGAACATCCACGACTTTATCAAGTATCTGCATGACACGAAGAATGCGAACGTCATCCAGAAGCACAAGGCTGGTCGTCCTGTTCTAGGCCCTTTCAAGGATCTCGTGTACTCTTTGTGGCCTGCAGCGAATGGCGCTGATCCGCACGGTCGCGGCCAAAACATTCCTGGAGAGCATTTCCGAGCAGATGCCTTGTTCTGGCATCCGCTGCTGTTTGGTCACATCCATATAGCAGAACGACTGGGGATTCCTCTCCAGTGCTTTAGTTTGGTGCCGTTATCTCCGACTTTTGCGATGCCTCATGTGTTGAGTGCGTTCCTCATGGACGATATCAGTCAACTTGGTCGAGAGTTCAAGAAGACGAACTGGTTATCATACGGGGTGGTGGATACGGTGCTGTGGCGAGGGATGGAAGACATCTTGAATGATTTTCGAGAGCGCATTGGGCTCAGAGGACACTGCCATCAGGCTAGTCCTCTGGTGGAATGGCGTATTCCTCACGTGTACCTCTGGAATCCCTCATTGTTACAGCGTCCAGTGGATTGGGGACGAGAGCTCAGTGTGGCAGGCTACGTGACGCTCAAAGACGAGCGCGAAATGGAAAAGATGCGCAAATTCAAGTGGAGTCGATCTCTGAACGATTTTACACTGGAAACTTGCAACCCCGTCCTCTACTTTGGAGTGTCAACGTACTGCTTGGAGTCACTACAGATCGATCAACTGTTGCGCCAGATTGACGAAGCGGCCGAGCAGGCCAACGTTAAAATCATCTTCCAAGCGCGTGAAGGGCGATCCGGTCGTTCACTTTACCACTCGGAGAATATTTACGAAGTGGAGAGTGATTTCCCGTATTCTCTGATCCTTCGCAAGGTGGCGGCTACGATCCACTGGGGTGAGCCTGCTATCGTGGAAGAGGGACTTGCAGCGGGCAAGCCGGTTGGAATCTGCGTGAGTGTATCGTCCCAGTACTACGCGGCCTGTATGTGTGTGACTGCAGGTGTCGGCATCCCGCCTATTGATCTGAGGAAATGCACAGTCGAGTCGTTGGTCTCGTCCTTCAAGCACATTCTACAACCTGAAATTCGAGATAAAGCACAAGAAGTTTCCCAGACTTTTCAACCCAAACAAGCACTCGAGAAGGCCGTCGAGAGCTTCTACATGAACCTGCCGTTACGAGCGATGCGCTGCGATATCGACAAAGACAAGGTCGCTCGTATCTACGACCCTCGACTGGAGCTGAAGCTCTCGTTTGAAGCTTACATTGCCATCCAGCCGCTTCGAACTCACGACGACACAGACGATGTGTCGTACAAACCTTTGTGGTACGATGGCCGCCGTCCTGCTAAGTTTTCGCTTCGAGACATCGCTGGAGATCACGAGCCGCTTGATCAGAAGCCGATCCACGGATTGGAATCAATTCGAAAGGCTCTCACGTCGTTCGCGTCTCATGAATCAACGGACTCAGCACCTGAAGCTCCTAGATCTGTACTGTCTAGACTAACAAGTCGAGTTGCTATGGTGGTGGAGAAGCCACAGTACTGGTCAACACCGGAGCAGGAAGTTATTGAGAGTAAAGCGATCGTGGCGGCGTACGAGAGAGCACTTCAACAGCGAGCGACGCAGCAGCCAAAGTCAAAACCGCGGAAAAGGTCGATGCACCATTAACCTGCTGTCACCAAGGAGAGCATCCAAATAGAGACTAATGTACGAGCTGACGTGGCAGTCCATCGACTTCAGAGGTTAGTACATATACCAGTTCGACGAAGACTCCGTCAGTGCCGTCTGGGAAAAATACACCATATTCAAGGTGGCTTGTGCTGGATGTGTCGGATTCTAGAATGAGAAAACGTGTTCTCGATTTCGAAGGTGTTGCGAGAGAAGAAGCATTGGAAATTGCCGTTCGTGAGAAGAAGATTGGTTTGCCATATCGGAGACTCTGACCCAAGAGCGACGGCGATTTATATTCTTCTGCCTTGCTAGAAGGCTACCGACGGTAGTACCGTGGGGTAACTTCCGTTGACGAAAACGTCGTCAACGTGTACTCTCCCACTGTATCCTATCACGTGTGCACAAGATAGTCGGGACACGGGACCCTCGTGCCCTCTTTGCCGCGCCCAAAGACCTATGTCGAAGGATCAACTGTGTTCGCAGTATACAATCATAATAACACATAACGCTTGGAGTCGAAGGCCTTGAGTGCGATTGACACACATGACGACTCGTCATTGACGAGGAAGCAACAAAAGGTTCTCGATCACACTTGGATACCTTGAGGGTAGTACCTTTAAAAAAGGTTAAAGTGGATCACGAGATCAAGTCAACTGCATTCATAAAGGATATGGCTACTGTAGCTCATCGTTGATTCCGTGGACAGCTAGTAACTCGAGTCTGCACAATCATTTATCGTCCCAAACAAACTTAATAGAGCAATGATAGCGGGCCAACGTGCATGAGTGCTGTTTTTTTTTTTCTCTTCATGGCCACACGGGCAGCTATTTATTTTCATTTTATACAATAGTAATCATGTTGAGTTCGAATAAAATCTACCGTAGCAATTCCTAATATGTCACAATATGCTGTACTTGTTTTAATCCACGTTATCAGGCAAAAATGTAAGTCAAAATAGGTCATAAATGCAATCGGCTCGATCACGTCTAGACTACACTGCTCAGTGAATAAAGGCTCGAAGCTTGCCTCTCGTGTTGCTGCGAGAAAGCTTCAAGGCAGCGCCTGACGGGGTGAGTGTCGTCCACCTATGCGCTTCTCTGCACGCTGCATGTAGAGGGGGGGGATGCTTACTCGCCCGCTTCCATGCATGTATTTGTACACGTGTACACTGTCCACTTCCGGCACCGTTTTAAGCTCCGAACGCGTGCAAACCTGCGCATGCCTCACACCAGGTAGGCCGCACCTGGTATATTCTTGTGTAGTTGTCCTTAGTTTAGATTCTTGTGTAATTGTCCTTAGATGTACCGTAACGCACACACAGATCTTTCAGTAGATGCTCGACTGCCGTTCCAAGGATTAATAAATAAAAATTAAGCATATCACCCCCATGTTGCATCTGAGAATTGAGGAGGGACACTCTTACGGTTGAGGAGGTACACCTTCAACGTCAAGAGATACGGAACTAAGCTTTGCGGTACAGGTAGATGGGTCAACGATCGGGTGCGAGCGACTTCGCCACCAGCGTCAATGACCCCCACACTCTCCGTTCATTCTCGAACTTCCCTCCTCGGCCGCACTCTACCAACCAAAGCAAGCACGTAATGGCCATCAACGACAACTACGAAGCCATGGACCCTCCAACCCCCCAAAAGAAGTCATTCGCCCGCAAGATGTTCACGTCGCTGACCTTCTGGATTATCGTGGGTATGATCATCGGTATCATCTTGGGCGAGTTCGCTCCCACCTTTTCGGAGAAGGCTGCTCCCATGAAGAACATCTTCCTTCGCACGATCCAATTCATCGTGTTCCCGCTCGTATTCTCGTCACTTGTCATCGGTATCGCCGACCAGAAGGACATGAAACAACTCGGCCGTTTGGCTCTAAAGTCCATTATCTACTTTGAGGTCATTACTACAATTGCGCTGATCATCGGTCTTCTAGCGGTTAATATCGTGAAACCCGGTAAAGTCGGGGTTACCGAAGGTGCCGACTACGACAGCGATTCCAGTTCAAGTTTTACGTTCGAGACCTGGATCGAACACTTGACCCCCAAGACTTGGGGTGAGATGATGGGCGGATCTGGTTCGTCCGAATTGCTCCAAGTTCTTGTTGCTGCTGTCCTCACTGGCGTCGCGACGTCAAAGCTCAGCGATGGGCACAAATATTTGATTATTAATTTCTCACGCGCAGTTTTAGAAATGATGTTTAAATTCGTGGATATTATCATCTGGACAGCTCCTATTGGAGTGTGCTTCGCTATTGCTGACGCAATCGGGTCAAACGGTTTATCAGCTTTGGGGAGTCTAGGCGCATTGGTTGGCACGGTTTACGTAACTATCTTCATCTTCATCGTCGTGGTGTTCGGCGCTGTCTGCTTCATGTTTAAGATCAACCCCATTGAGTTCCTTGTAGCTATGAAAGAACCACTTATCATTGCGTATACTACTGCTACCTCTGAAGCCGCGTTGCCCAAGGTGTTTGATGCATTGGAGAAGTACGGAGTGGCGACACACATTTCTGGTTTTGTCGTGCCGTTTGGATACTCGTTTAATCTGGATGGTTCGACGCTCTATCTCTCGCTCGCTGCTGTCTTCTGTGCTCAGGCTGCGGGTGTCCACAAGTCTGTTGGCGAGCAGATTGTTATGGTTTTGATGCTCATGATCTCGTCGAAAGGTGTGGCTGGTGTTCGCTCGGCTTCGATCATTGTTCTTGCTTCGACTTTGGATCAGTTTGACATCCCGTCGTGGCCAGTGGCTCTTATTCTGGGCGTGGATTGGATCATGGACATGCTTCGTACCCTAACGAATGTCATGGGGAACTGTCTGGCGTCGGTTGTTATGGCCAAGATGGAGAACGAGTTCCGCACGGAGGAATGGGAGCGTGAGCGCAGGATGCTGCATGGTGAGGATAAGGTTAGCGTTATTGAAGGAAAAATGAGCTACGTGTCGGCTGTGTCGGGCCTTGAAGAAGGACGTAACTGAGAAGCACAGAGTGAAATGTAAGACAGTGTCAGTGCTTGTGCAGCGATAATCGAAATGTTCACACACCCTTTGTATTTTTCATGGTAGTAGTCTTTTGCGCTATCTTCGTTTTGTATGTACTACGTACTCCAACTGGTCATAGAGATGACCAATTTGCCTGTGTAACCGAAGACTTTTGCCACAGACGTGACGTTTAACCGGTAATATAAAGTGTACGCTTAGAACGATCTAAAAGGATAAAAATACTATATTATATCTCAGTGAGACAATATAGTATTTTTATCCTTTAAGAAAGACGTAGTACGATAAGGTTAAATTACCGGTGTAAAATGATACACATTTGAGTCATGTTCTACAGTTTTAAATTATCACTACATTTGAAATAGCTGAAAATAGAAGTAATTTAGCTGATTCAAATCCAGTAGTAAATTATTTCCGTTCTACATGTACAGCTATCATGAAAAAAGAAATGTTATTGGAAGTACTATAATACTACACGTCAAACACTACTACTGAAAGTAAACTATCGATTTTATTCTCTTGTACCAGCCCTATATGGCTCACCTCCATTCTGTGGCAACCGGATCTGTGTCAGCGAGTGAGAGGACTCACCCACATCCGTCGCGACGCACACTTGAGTCGAGGTTGCGACAAAATTATTCAAACTTGTGCCACGAAGCGACTTAGAAAACCAAGTCACTGGTTTAGCACTTGGTTAAGACGCGGTGTCAGCACACTAGAGAGCTATTTCCACACTAAGTCATGTGCGGCTAACAGTGCAAAACGATGTCATCATTTCCTGAATGGCTAGTTTGTATCAAAGACGGATAATGCCCTGTGGTTCAATTCCAATGTTATTATAAATAAAGAATACTTGTAGTATTTCAGTCCACCAGTAATCTATCCGTCAGATATTCAGATTGTATTCGTTGATCGCTGTCACCTTTCTTCTGCCAACGATTAGATTAGCAATGAATGAAATGAAAGTGCAATGAACTCGTGGGGTAGCAATTGAAAATACAAACAGAATTTGAACATTATTGGTATATCGGGACACTCCATGCTTACAGTTGCGCTGCATCGTACTGCCAAACAGTACTAACATCCTGCACTTAAACCTTAGCGGCGGGCCTCCTCGATGGCTGACACAGCCGACACGTGGCTCATCTTCTCGTCCATCACGCTCATCTTGTCGTCCTCGTGTCCATGGAGACTCTTCCATTCCTCCGTGCGGAACTCGTTCTCCATCTTGGCCATGATAACCGAGGCCAGACAGTTACCCATGACGTTCGTGAGGGTACGCAGCATGTCCATGATCCAGTCCACACCGAGGATCAGAGCCACGGGCCACGACGGGATGTCGAACTGGTCGAGCGTCGACGCGATGACGATGAGCGTGGCCGAACGCACACCGGCCACACCCTTGGACGAGATCATGAGCATGAGAACCATGACGATCTGCTCACCGATCGACTTGTCAATACCGGAAGCCTGAGCGCAGAAGACCGAAGCCAGCGACAGGTAGAGGGTCGAGCCGTCGAGGTTGAACGAGTAGCCGAACGGCACAACGAAACCCGAGACGTGGGTGGACACACCGTACTTCTCGAGGGCGTCGAACACCTTGGGCAGAGCGGCCTCAGACGTGGCCGTCGTGAAGGCGATGATGAGCGGCTCACGCATAGCAACGAGGAACTCGACGATGTTAATCTTAAACATCATGCAGACAGAGCCGAAGACTACAACAATGAACAGGAGGATCGTCACGTAGACAGTAGCAACGAGGGCGCCAAGACTGCCAAGAGCCGACAGACCGTTCGATCCGATCGCGTCAGCAATAGCGAAGCACACACCAATAGGAGCCGTCCAGATGACAATGTCGACGAACTTAAACATCATCTCTAGAACGGCACGGGAGAAGTCGATGATCAGACGCTTGGGCTCCTCCTTGAGCTGAGACGTGGCCACACCGGTCAGAATGGCGGCCACAAGCACCTGAAGCAGCTCGGATGAGCCCGAGCCGCCCATCATCTCGCCCCACGTCTTGGGGGTCAAGTGGCTGATCCATTTCTCGAAAGTGAGGCTCGACTCGGACTCACTCTCGTATTCCTCGCCCTGGGTGAGACCCACGTTGCCAGGCTTGACGATATTGACAGCGAAGAGGCCGAGAATCAACGCAATCGTGGTGACGATCTCGAAGTAGATGATGGACTTGATGGCCAAACGTCCGAGCTGCTTCATGTCCTTCTGGTCGGCGATACCGACAACCAGCGACGAGAACACAAGCGGGAACACGATGAACTGCACGGTACGCAGGAAGATGTTCTTCATGGGGGCAGCCTTCTCTGAGAAATCAGGGGCGAACTGGCCCATCAGGATTCCGACAGCCATACCAGCCAGAATCCAGAAGGTCAGCGACGTGAGCATCTTGCGGGTGAAGGACTTCTTCACGGGAGGCTCAGGCTCCATGGCCTGATAGTCGTTGACGTTAATGGCCATCGCGAAATTTGCTTGCTGGGTGGCTGGCTGGGTGGACTGCGACCGACGAGGCAAATTGAGGAATGAACGGAGACTTTCAGCTGTCGGCGCGAGGATCTACAACATGAAGGGGGTGGGGCGCTCTGCCGACTTCACCTGATCGTTTACCCATCTACATGTACAACGTACCACAAGCAAGTCACGCTCCGTATCTCGCGTGACAACAGCGTCGTCGATCAAGCCTCGAGTCCCCCCCACGACTTTGATGATTGCTGTCCCTCCTCAAATCTCGATAGTTCTCCACAAACTGAGATGTGTATATACAATTTACTTCTAAATAATACTAAGGTTTGTCTTAATTTTAGTAAGTCGTAGCGTTTCTGTCCAAAATTAAAAATACAACTGAGGAAAGCATCCCCTTAGGATCGCTGGTTCACATTGCACCGGATTCCAAAAAAGGTCAATTTAGGACAGAAAAGAGCGCAAAAAGCGGCAAGCCACCTGATAGGACGCCACACACCGCACACTTGCGGGCATCCCATCGCAACAGTACCATACTGACCATGTGGAGCGTTGCAAACCAGATCCGTTGGACTGACGTAAACCACCGGTACTGGATGGCAACCTCCAGGTCAATCAAGACCAACAACGGGGTCGGAGCACCTTTGAATGGCGGTGCTGAAATGGAGATGATTGCCTCGAGCGTGCTTGCTTGTGCGGCACAAGTTGTGCCGCGGCATATCATTTTGAGTCCCAATTGTAGAGAGCATGCTACAGCCCCTTTTGTAGCGGAAGTTGGACGTCCATACATCGAGATGTTGGTTTTAACGATCGACAGAAAAGAGCTAAGAGCCAACACCGGATTTGCGAAAAAGGGGGGTATTGAAGTGCTTAACGGCTCTTGAAGCTCCCGCTCGAGTTGTCGTGGCAAACAGGAGTTTGGAGCTAACTGGTACTGTGCGCTGGACCATGCTTCGGCGTCTCCACCGAGTTTGCACATTCCACCCTGCAGTTAACAGCATACTGTGACATACCCACAGATTAATCTTTCATGAAGTTTTAGTCTTTTCCGATCATCTACTGTACCGATCATACCGGAGCATCCCCCTGTCAGAAGAGCGGGTGCACGATGCACAATGGAGCAACACACCTGCCCTCCAATAAATAAAAGGGTACTCGTTGAAGTTGGTTGTCAGCGCAAGGAAACAGCAGCTATAATAGCTGCTGTTTGCTGATATTTGCTGATATTGGTACAGCTCTTGACAAATGCGACGATGGAAACCGCGTAGCTGCGCAGCCAGTATTTGTACTGTAGAGCAGGACGGTGTCTGGAGAGGCATTGCATTTCAGTTGTTAGCACACTGGAGCAAGTATGAGTGGATTTCGGCTCCTACACTGCTCTTTTAATTTATGATGAGTTGCCAAAAACGTATTAATCTCAGACAAGAAATTTAATGTTGTCGTGTTCTATTATCGTAAGCTAAGGGGGCTAGAATCAAAATCTTGTTTCACCTTTAAGAATTTTACAACAGCGGGTCTGACTTACTCTCTTCTGGCGTTGTCATGGTCGTATAGCACAACAAGCTCAGTGCTTTGTTTGTTGGTAAAACAAAAATCTATAGGTCATGGATATACACTTATAATGCTAAAAGATTTGCTCATTCTAACTTGTCCCCCAATAGATCATTTCATTGTCGGCGGTAAAATCCAAACTAATTTGGCCTCCAATTTCATTGTGATCGCTAGGTAAAAATCTGTGTAAAATGACGGATTCTGCAAAAAAAAAAATACCTTACAGTCTTCGCGATACTGTTTGATATGTGTTCACGGGAAAAACGCCATCGGACGTGTAGATACCCAACTCCGCATCTCTTCGCATCACCCCTGCGTTTGATGCGCTCTACAATCCATTAACTGTATGTGCGATGGACTGGAGACTGTGCCGGTGGTCAATGCTAGTTCTAGTAATGTAGGATTATTTAAAAAAAAAAAAAGTGCTCTAAAAGTTCAGTGAAGGTGTCAGTCGAAAATGTACCGTTATATGCTGCCGTAGCCTACAACCGAACCAACAACGTTTATAAATACTAGGGATCACGAACAGCATATACAGCTCTTGAAGCACATTTATACGATCCAGCGTTCTGTGGGAAGATCAACTTGATGGTCAAGAAACCCAACGCTTTGCATGATGCAAATGAACAGTTCAGACTGAAGTTCAAATTGAAGTGATGAGCCAATGGCTTTTTTTACTCTGTACCGTATATGTTACTCGATTTTGCCTTCAAGGTACGTGTACTACACTGACCTGGTCAGCTTCCAAGTTCTCCTTGTACATGGGTGGCACTACAGGCTCGATTAAATTGTCCGACTGAACAAATAGCACAAGGATGGCGTTGCAGCCGGCAAGCTACGATATTGTAAATGAATGGTCGAACTGAAGCACATGTACTGTGAAGCGTGACGAATGGGTTAAATTGGCCAATTGGCGGTCCAGCGCTCAACTTGGCCCTAATTGCGTACTACTGTACCGCCACAGCACCTACTCTAGTCCAATTACAAGTACTGTGTAGATAAATTCCATTATTAAGAAAATATTAGAATTCTATTCTTTTCAGTACTGGAATTTTTTTAAAGGAAAATGGGCTGTAACAGCTTTAACTTTTCGAACCACAGTACTTCACCCCGTTTTCGTACCCTCAGACCTTTGATAAGCTACCGAATATAATTCTCCTTTTGCCAAATATCCTAGTGTTTAAATCCTAAAATCTAATATCTTTGCAAATCCTATATGGTCCACCAACGCTAAAAATGGAGTGCATTACTGTATTTGTTTTGGCACAATTCTAGTTATCAGTATGACCGTTGGCATCCTCAACTATCCTTTCGAACAGAAGCCACTGAATAAAGCTTATTGCTGCCTTCGTGAAATATGCATTAATTAAGTACACCACGAAACTTTGCAAATGGTAGTTAATATCGACCATTGAGATCACTACTCTTAGAGAACGCGTATGCGCAATGTTTTGACTATGGGGGTGGGGTTATTTCGAAGTTGATACCCCGTAAACGTGTGTGTTTCTCTCAATCCGATAAAAATTGAGCCGGAATTCCATCAAAAACATGGTCCACATCTACGTGGACGGCACCAAAGTGATGAGAGAAAATGCGCTTTCGCACAGGAGAAAGAAAGAATTAGCACAATACGAAGCGCGTATCGTAGCTTAGTGCTACTGCCTAAGTAGCTAAGCGAAGGCAGTTTAATAAAGCTTTCGGATTCCATAGAGCTATTATACTAGGCGAACAGTAACTTCACTACGAAACTTATAAATTGTAACTATTCGATTCCTTCGAAATAGCTCGTCTGGGTCATGCGTCATTTTAGGTAATTGCGCTTCAGTAACCTGTAAACATGCATGCAGTTTCAATGTTTATGTGGAAAAGTGATAGCCTGTACAGAACCAGGTGATGTGCGAACGCTTTGCATTTCCAGAGGCACGAATTGCGATATCCAGGATATCCCTGGGTTGTTCGTCGTGTAGGTATGTCGGCGCTTCAGTTCCTCACCCGAGTCAGGATACTTAATGCCGACCTACCCAAGCTCGCCATCAGGCTGAAATACTTCGAGATATTCCCGGGGTTGTTCTGATCAAACACACGTCTCAATAGTCAAAACGGAGTCCTTCGACATACAACACGACGCGGTAAAGGCGCTCAAGGCTAGGTTGTCTGTGAATATTGTTGTCGTGTTGAGATAGGAAGCCCAGAAAAGAATTTCCACCACAACGTAATACGCGTCAAACGTAGAACTCTTACCAGAATAATATTATTGTAGTACATTCCTGTAGTAGCTCAGGTACGCTTGAGGTACTATAACATTCAAGTTTTAGTTTACTTGAATCAAGAACGACAAAAATAGCATAACGAGGATCTTATTTTCCTCATGCTTTTTATTAGTATTCCATTACAGCACGCGCTGTGGAGTTGGCTTTCAATAAAACGACACTGGCTGGTAAAACAAAAGCATAACACCTACGGTCTACAACGCATCGTTTCGTCATGCAGAAACGTGACTCGATCGGACCGCCACAATTTCAAGATCTAATAATTATACTTGGGGTACAGCATGGGCAGTCCTCAACAGATTAATTCTAGGAAATGCGTAAACGGAAACACGGTAGCTTTCATTTCGCTCAACAGTTAGCTTCGCACAATATTTGTACACTCTTGAGCTTGTCATGCTGGTTATTGCTTGGGCCAGTAAAAGTTTTCCTTTTGTGTTTTATGCGGTTAACGCGAGCACTGCATCAGCCCCGAGAAACCAGGAGGTGGCCTCTGCTGCAGCAAGGGTAAAAGTTTTCGGAAACAAACTGGCAGCAGCACTAAGCTAGACACAGCACCACCAACAGAGTCTGTCACGGGGGCACCCGGCAGTTTACCCAATCAAGCCACAGAGTGCCCCGAGGCATTTAATCGGCGCCCACCACAGCACCAGTGGGCTCCGCCCGGTCAACTAATTTGCCAAAAGAATGCCGTTTCTGGCTTGCTGATTATTTCGTGCAACTACAAAACTAGAATCATATTATAAAGCTACAGCAAGATCAACCGTCGGGGCTACATCAGTAGTCTAAACTACTGGTGTAAGTACACTGCCACTGTCTAGTAGCAAAGGTAGCGTTGGCGGTCCCTTGCGCGGTGCAAGTACGGGCGCGATGACAAATGATTGCTCGTGATAATATCTAACTGTGAAGTATGGAGCTCTTAATACGAAGCGCCGAGTTCCTGGAGGTATTACTTTTATCTTCAAATATAAGAAAAAAAAAACTTGGTTTCTGGAACAACACGGATGAAATCACCAGACAACTTTTTTTTGTTCAAGAATATATTCCAGTGAGAGCATCCATCGGCGATCTATCCGTCACTTATTCAGATTTACCATATTGTCGAGGATCCACTGCATTCCAACATATCGTTTCTAGCATTTAAATGATTAAAGCAGGGCACCATTTTTCTTGGCTAGAAGTGCAGTTCGTGTCCGTCTGATTTCTTTTTGCATACAACGCACCCTCTTTAGTTTTCACGTCGGTAACGTCGATCTGATTTCCACCCATGCTTATCTTGGGTGTGGAACAGCACGTACATGCAGTGAAGAATGTCTGCTTGGCGGCTTCATATTGATATTATCTTGGGTTGTCAATTTCCAAATGATAACTTGCTGAGTTACCTAAGGGTTCTTGCATTTAGTAAAAGACGTTGTCTAATGCTGTGGCGGTGTGGGGATGTTATTCTTTGGTGGGCAGCCCCGGCGAAGAAGCAGTTCTCGCGCTTTCACTTATCACGATAAGATAGCTAGCTACACACACCGCTGCATATCTCCAATTTCGTGCATCTTCTTCACTCCAGCGCCGTCGTTCACTGTATTAGCGCGGATGAGAAGTGGAGATAAGTCCAGCTTCTGTAGCATCTTGCCGGTGTATCGAGCTCGAACCGTCTAATACAAAGAGTCAAGTTTTAGTGCATTAATAGGTGTAGCAAATAACGTGATGAAATTTTCTCTTTATATTATCCATTCCTCGACATTTATCTAGATTTTATCCAGATTTTTAATTCCACTGGACCAAATCACATAGGATCTGTTGGCCTCGGTTTCGGACAGATTTCGTCTAAATGGCCATAGAACGGCCAATCAAAGCGACCCGACAGAATCCGACAGATTTTCACTTCTGTCAGGGGTAACAACCCCTTTCGACAGATTTCTACACTGGCTAAAATAAATAAACTTGATATCACTATGGCCATTTAAACCCACGCAATCCAGTCGAGATCTGTACATCCATTAACAGATAGAAACAACGGGATCTACGAATCTGTCCGCGAGGATTTAGTCGAAATCAGTGCGCGACAGTTCCAACGGGAATCGGTCCACTAACAAATCATATTTTTTCTGCATAAAAGTAGTATCAAACTTTTCTGCAAAAGTAATATTTCTAAGTGTTAGTAGTATTTGAATTCTTCATATTTTGTTTTATTAATACCTATTATCATTTTCTAAAATACTGTGGTTTAGAAACAACTAAAAAAGAGGCTACGAAATGTCTCTAAATTGGCATTGATTCATTCACCAACGTATGCAAGGACACCGTCACTGACGACACTTAGTCTTTGAAAATACCAACTAAAATCTACCCATTTGTAGCGTTGTCATGATACCTTTTACTTTATTAAAGTAAGTAAGTCCGCTTCTGGTCCATGTAACAATATACTCCTTTCCTCTACTACACAAGCTGAATATTATAACATGTAGAACTCGGCGTCCAATAATTTGAGAGCGAAAATCATCTAGTTTCCAGTATTTCGTCTACAATCGATACTGGAACGTAGTATGGCAACCAGTTGATCTCCTATTAGAGTTCTGGTCGTACAATTCTCGAAGCAAACGAAATTAATATCACTTCACCCCTCCACGAAGGCGACGGGGTCTTACATGTTGCACTATTTCATGTTTCGTTCACCGTTAAAGTAATGCTTGAAGCCAAATTGTTGTCGGCTCGATGCATAAAATCGTGCAGCCGCAATATATTCTAAGTGGATCCAATGGAAATCTCAACTCTCAGGGAGGATCCCCTCGAAGCTACTATCCTTGTTATCTCGTTTCCGCTGTAGCATGGCGCGGAAGTTCTTTGGGATATCGTCTGGGTTGTGAATGCGACGGATGTCTGCTGCAGGGTCCATGCGGTTCCGCACAGATGAGCGTTTTGGAAGGAGACCACCCATAACACGCTTCTCGCGCGGTCGAATAAGCGGTAGAGTGCGAGCTCCCATGCCAACACTACTGGCCAGTGCTAGCGCTTCGGGCGTACTACCTCTTGATGATGGATTGGCAGTAGAGCCTGCGATCAGGTCGTTGAGTGCTTGATCCGCAACAGTCATAGTTTGCATCGCTGTCTGCAATTGTTGGGTCCCCAAAGAGTTACCGGAAACTGAAGAAAAAGTTGTTCGTCGACGCGGTGAGGATGGCGCGGCATTGCGCTGTGATTGTTCACTTCGAGACGACTCAAACGCCTTGAACCGAACAGAGGAAACTGCTTCATTCAGTGGCTGGAGCGCGTGGTCCTTCGCCTCCGAATCGACCAAGGTGTAAGTTTTCTTGTCAGGTTTTGTCTACCACAGCGCTACAAGTTAGAAAAATGAATAATACGCTAAAAATCGCAGTACATTTTCTAATCTCACCGGATCAAGAGACCGCATGACGATGGCTGCAACGCGGAAGCAAGTTTCGCCATCCCTAAAATGATAACAACAGATATAAGGTACGACTCACACATACTAATGACAGTTAAGAGCTGTAAAACTTACAAGAATGTGCGTCCAATGAAGTGCGAGAGTAGAGCGTGCTTGGTCCAGCCAGTTTTACGTACAAAGTCGCTCATGCTTAGCACTTTCAATGCATGAAGTGGCTTGTTTGCTGCGCTATCCCAGTAAAAAATCTACAGCCACAAGTTCCAGATCAGCTCTACTATCATTCTTTCGCTTTCGTTTGTTGCGATAAATTACCTCGCCTCGAGTGACTTTGACAATTGTGATGAGATCGGTGAGTTCTCCATTGACGTCTGCGATTTTTCTCTTGAGATACGAAGTCGTCGCCAGACTCCGTTGCTGAATGTTGTTGCTGGATCCAAATGGACTGCTTCGTCGACTGAGAATGGCAGCATTACCCACAGTAGACAGCGCCAAGCTCTTTCGACCAGTACGCATGGAACTATCCTCGCTATCAGTACCCTCCTGCTTCTTGGCCGCGTTCAGCGCTGCAGCTCGCGATCGGTGACCAGATACGCACATCCAGACTTCTCCGGGCTTCGGCATGGTGTCTTCCAGCAAGAAATTCTCGCGTGGCTCCGAGATTGAACAATTGAGGGCACTGATCGCACAGTTCTTGATGAAGACGGACGTAGGAGGCTGCAGTGCATTGGTAGTTGTGTCGTCCATTTCTTCGGCTTCTTCACGGATAATAGACGACATTTGAGACCTTCGTTGAGGTAGCCAACCCCAGTCACAGCAGGATTGGGAGAACGCGTAGGTAGCTGGTCGGCCGAGTTGCCACGCGCGGTGGCGACCTCCAAAGCTGCCAACTTTTACGCCGTCTAACGTCCACATACTCACCTCCCCATCAGCACACGAGAACACTAAAAACAATTCAGGAACGCGAGATACATTCTCGACAAAGTCAGCACAAAGCACGCGACGACTTGGAGCAGACAGCGAACTCATAGCTCCGGTTTGGCTGCCAAGACGCCACGTACAGACCAACGCAAGCTCCACTCCTTCATGGTTTCGTGCAATACGAAGCTCCCACACTTTGATACAACCGACAGCGTCTCCGGAGACAAGGTGCGTGTTGGCTTTATCACATCGCAGTACAGTGATCGACTCCAGACTGCCAGCAGAAGTATCTGAGCTTTGAACTGACACATCCAGTGGAATCTCAGCTTGAGTAGCCATGGATCGATCGAAACACAGTAAAACACCTCGCTCGCCTGCAGCAAACAGGAGTTCGAGCTTCTCGGCGTACCATAGCGCTTCAATGGGCCCAGAATTCTGATGCAGTGGAGCTACCAACTCCCCAGAGTTAAGTGACCATAGCAACACAAAGCCATCCAACCCCGCAGTCGCCACATAAGCCGGTGGCAAGTACGCCAACGCGAGTACATCCATCGTATGATGCTGTCGACTGCGCCGTCGTCTGCCACGTCTTGAATGTCCTGAGTCATCGCTATCATCGTCGCTGTCTGGAGGAAGCACATGCACCGGAAGCGCCTCGGACTCGTCATTGTTATCGGCCCACACGAATAGCTGACGGTCCCAGCCTACACAACACACGAATCTCTGGCAGATAAAGTCTCCCATACCTACACGAAGGTTGCGTTCGATGTCCATGATGCTGGTAACTTCGTGCTGTCGATACCGACAAGTCTCGGAGGTCCTTGCGGTTCGAAGTTTAGCGCTCACAGCTTCAGTCGGACATCGAGGCGTTGAATTGGCTGGAGGCACCGGTGTGGGGTGATCTTGGCCATGTTGGAGACGCACACGTGTCGGAGACGGCAGTTCTGTCTGTGCCATCAACGCAGAGTTGCCTCGTCGGCCTTCGTGATCCATTCCAAAGGATGCAGGCAGCAGCATAACGTCTCGAGGCTTGCGCTTTCGAGGTATATGCGCAATAGCAGCTACAGAGCTTCCGTTCGGATCATCGGGTAGTGGCGCAGTACTGGCCACTGTTCCAGCCGTTGCAGATGTAGTCGTGAACAATAACGAGCTCACAACTGAAGGTTCTTTCTTGTGGAATTGTTTAACCAGCGCTCCGTTGCTGAAATTCCACATCTTGAGCTGCTCGCCGTCGTGTGAGCCCGTCAGAAGTCTGCGTCCTGCATGATCGAACGCGATGCTGGTAACTGGATTAAAACCGTGTGGATGTGCGAAGCTTGAGATCTCTTCTCCGGTTTCTGCGCTCCACGTCTTGATGGCAGACTCGGCGTCCATCGCAGCCGTCACTACTTGATGGAACACGCTGTTGTAACATGCCAGACGCACAGGACGCTCCACGGGGGCACCACCTCGTAGTTTAGTCTTCCTAGCAGATAACGCGTCAGCGCTTTCATCCATGTCATCGACGCTTTGTGAGCCTGCGTCTGTAGACTTGACTGTCCATCGAGTGAGCTGCGTCGTTGCAGTCATAAGACACGGTTTCTTACCATCAAACAACAACGCAGATACTCGGTTCTCGGCGCTTAAATTCGCCCCAGACACTCCAGTATACATCGACGCTGCATTCCCCGTAGCTCCAGCACTAGTCGAGTTGCCTCCTCTGTGCCGGTCTACGATGAATGTCTGCAGACAGCGGTGGTTTCTAACATCCCAGAGTTTAACAGTGTTATCTGCAGCGGCCGACACGATCTGGAAGTTCTCGTCATCACTCACGAGATGCAGCACTGAGCTCGTGTGGCCCTTGAGTGTAGCGACAGCTCGCTGGGAGCTGTACGGGTTCCAGATGTGGATATCTCGTTCCATGCCGCAGCTAGCGATCAGTCGAGTACTGGCACACCAGGCCAAGTCAAACACCCCCTTGCGATGACGAGTGTACTCGAACTTGACCACCAGTCGATCAACGTCTAGGATCGACACAGTGGCGTCTAGTGACGTCGCCACTACAGCTCGCATATCGTTGACCCACTTAACACGAGTGATCCAGTCCGTGTGCTTCTGGAACTTGACGCGCGACGCAAAGCCCTGAGCTTCCAGCATCGCACTACCGGCAGGGTTACCACCCATGGAATTGGAGTTGCTAGTCGGTGTAGCTGTTTGACTTGGATTCCCAGCACTATTTCCTGTTGAAGAGCCCGATGCAGCTGGTCCTGAGTCGCCACTCGCGTTGCTATTAGCGTTGGTAGAGTTCGAAGTAGCAGTAGATCCAGGTGGAGGAGAACGTCCATCGCACGTTAACCATTGATCCGAGCAGGTAAAAATCGAGATGCCGCCAGTGTCGTCGCCAACCACAATGGCTTCACGATCGTCCGAGGGTCTTTCAACGTAAGCCAGACACAGCGGGATACACTGTCGTCTTGAATAGTCCACTAGGTCACCGATGAGTTGACCAGAGTTCAAGTCGTAGAAGCTCAAGGTGCGATTCATGGACGACACTGCCAGTCGGTTGGAACGCTTCATGACGCAACAGTCTGTAAGCCAGTCACGTCCGGAAGCTAACACTTGCTGTGGAGCTAGAGTATTCGCACTCCAGGTACGTACGCTACCATCCTTACTGGTCGTGAGGTAGACGCTGGGTCGTTCTAAGCGTACAATTCGAGTGATCACGTCCTTGTGATGTGGTAGTAAGCCCATACCAAGTGATCCGCCACTACCTCCTGTCACGTTGCCCATAACGTCAGTCGGAATGGCCACTCCTGTGCTTCCAGCAGTATCGCCTGTGTATTTTTCTGGGTACGCAGTTTCATAGCAGGAATTGCCATCGTCTCCAGTGTATTCATCACTGCCGCTACCGCTGAGGAACATATACTAATCCAAGTCAATCATTAGCAAGGGAGTGAATACAGCGTGAAAGGCTCTACGTACATTGGTGAGCTCGTCCCAGTCTACCGTTCCATCGGAATTCGCATCGATCTTCTGGAATCTAAACGACAAAACAAGCATTGGTTGACAATAAAGGTAAGTTGAAGAGTGGTGAGGAGCGTACAATTCAGTGAGTTGTGTCTCGCTGAGCGAGGCGTCCACGATCTCTCGGAAGAGACTCACGAACTCCTTCTCGGTCAAGTCGCCATCGGCGAACTTCTCCTTGAGTGACTGTAGCTGCTCAACACCGATTTCATCGCGAGAGAAGACAGTAGCCGAGCGCTTTTTGGCTCGAGGCAGAGCCATTGCCGTCCTGGAGACCTTTTGTATTGGTACTCGACCGTGGACGAAAATAATGGTAAATTGAAACCGTAGTTCATGAACATTACGAGAGTACTAAATCAACAATAGAGACTGAGAGTTTTTTTTCACACTACTGATCGGGATTTTCGGCAGTTCGACTAGGACTCATCTGGGCCTCGTTGCAGCTTCAACATCGTTCTGCGATTGACCGAATACTCTTGTCGTGCCCATTTACGTGATCGCGCTATCCGAGCCAATTTGCTTGATTCGCGCTTCATAGCGCAGACACATTTATGTAGTTATCGCCATCCTCGCGGCGTAGGGGGTGACAGCGCACGCTAACGTTCGTCGGAGCCACAATCCCTAAAATATGTGTTGTACGCCTTCGTCCATTAATACAACCCCC